>NC_136912.1:48372601-48679420 GCF_949606895.1 Notothenia rossii | reverse complement strand
AAAGTACTAATATATTGCTTTCCTACAATGTTAACTACTGTATGTTTAAGCACTTATTTTAACTGATATTATACGTATTATACTCTTATAAGATGTATGTATGTAGTATAAGAAATGTGCAGAATACGACATGGTGGAGGTATACACACATATTGATAGATGTCTTGTAATGCACTGTTGAGGAACCTGCTGCGACCCAAGTTTTTCATCTCCGACCTTGTCAGGTATTGAATATTCAATAAATAAAAAACACAGATATTATTATATATAAAACACAGAATTTGTGTGATTATACTAAATGATTTACAAATAAACACCACTGCATATTTACAACTGTTACACATGCTGATGTAACGCAAATGTTTCCAACTTAGGGTCAATAAAGTATATCTTAAGATGATCGATGGCTACTGCCATATTGCCTCTGAACCTTGACAAGTGCATGTTTCAGGCTTATCAATTAACAACAGGAGGGTCACAGACATAAGACCAGCTGTTAAATAAAGCTCTTCTGACCTTAGCTGTCATTGTGGGTATATATTAATGCTGCCCATTATGGGCAGAAGCAATTTTCACCCATTTATTAATTATATGTTTTAAATGTGAGTGTTTCCTATCCCCTAAACCTCCAGGGAAATACGAAAACGTCTTTTAAAACTACAATTCGCAGTAGAGACGTGCCATAGAGCATGTTGCAAAACACACAATAGCCAGCATGTGTAGTTCTGGGGACGGGGAGGGGGGGACGGGGTGGACCCGTTCAAATCCAGTTTTGGACAGTCTGCCCTGGTTCCATCCCATTTCAAAGTGTTGTTCGACGCTCGGTGTAACCCTCGGCGCACACTCAAACATCCAATCACAGAGCTTGAGGACTATCACAGGGTTTGTCAAGCGAAGCGGAGAGAATACTTACTTCCGGGTGTAATATTCTCTAAAGCAAATGAGCTGCTCCGACCCTCGGTCTTGACGGACTCCAACTTGTGTTTATTAATCAAACAAATAACACAAGGATAATTATGTGTTATTGTTGAGTAAATAACAGTGTGTGGTTTAGAAAAGTATACAAAATTAGAAGGAAAAAACGATGAAACAATACAGATTTCAGTATTCTGAGCCCCTACTCTCCCCATAACTGACGGCAACAAAAGTCCTACATTATTTAATTAAAATAAAGAAGTAAAAACAATAAGTGTGGCTTGATATTGAGTAAGAAAAAGGTTGATAAACGCTGTGAGAATGGATCTGCGGAGAGCATTTCGCCGCGATCCCAACTCCTCTATTACCAACATTCAGGGAGCTCTATGCAAGTCAATGGGACTCCCTGCCCGTTGAAAACTGACTCTCAAGGGGTACCCTGTCCGTAATAGAGTGACGGGAAGGGGCCCTGACCGTGCGTCAACCTGTGACGGGTTGGGAGTGAGAACGTGTTGATTCACTCTGTCCTAAACGGCTCGTTGGAGCTCTCCCCCCCCCCCCCCCCGCCCTCCCTGTGAGCCCATTGTGCTCTGTTCTGATTAGGGTTGCAAAGGGGCGGAAAGTTTCCATGGGAAGTTAAGCTGGGACATTTTGGAAATATTCGATGCAAAATTAAACAAAAAAACATGACATTTCAACAGATTTAAAAAAAAATGTTTTTAAGGAGAACAGAACAAGTTTTAATTATGTTATTGAACAATTATTTGTTTAATTGAAAAACGAAAACAGGAATGTTGAGTTAAATATTACTCTTCCCCCCCAACCCCACTCATTAAAAAATTGAACAAAAATGCAAACCCCATCCAAAAATCCCCACAAAGTCCCATTCAAAATGTTAAATGAAAAGAGCCCTTCTTCCTCCTTCACAGGTCCCATTAAACATGCACACATTCCTTCAAGCAATCCTCTGCATTTTTGCTAAACCCTTTCAGTCAACGGTCTCTTCCTGGGCCTCATCAACATCACACTCTGAGTCTTCTTCTTCGGTGTCACTGTCCAGCCTTGTTGAGGATAGCTCTGTGTCAGGCTCAAAGAGCCTTAGGTTTGCCCGAATGCCAACCAGTTTTTCCACTCTCACATTTGTGAGCCCGTTGTGAACCTTCTTGTGGTCTCAATAGCCATGCAGTAGCAGTGTGCTATGGCATGGATATTCAAGTGTACTTGAATGGCATCTGTTTTTGCAACCCTAGTTCTGATTAGTCAACCACCAGAGAGGCACCGCCCATGTCTAACAGGGCTTTTTTCGGCTCGCTCTGAGCGGAACATCAGTCTTACAATGACGTCGGTGTCACGATCCTAAACTATGTTTTTAGTTTTGTCTGTCTTGTTATGGGTGTTATTTTGTAATTCTGTTCTCCCTGTCTCTTGTCTTCATTCCTGTGTTTTTCCTCCTGTCTCTGATTGTGTTCACCTGTTGCCCTTGTGTTTCTACCTCCCCTGCCCAGCTGTTTCTCGTCCCGTGATTACCCCTCTCTGTATTTAGTCTTGTCTTTCCCCGTCATTGTTTTGTCTTTCCTGTCTCCCTCCATGTTGGTGACGGTCAGTTTTGGTGTTACTGTTACCTGTGTTTTTCATGCCATGTTTTTTGTGTTCATCAGCTTTTAAAATAAAGCTCGCCTTTTGTTTCTAGATCTTTCACCTTTTTTTTGTAGTCTGCATTTGGGTCCTACCTTTTCCACGATTCTGAACAGTTGGTACAGCCGTAGCCTATATGTTATACGCTAACTAACCGAACTGTACATACAACTGTTGTTATAGAAGAGTAAGTTATTTTTACCTGTAATAAACTACTGTTTGATGAAAAATCAAATCATGGTTTGCTATATATGAATGATATGTTATAGGAGCAAATAATTCAGGGAAGAAAGGCTTCTAAGTATTTCCATCAAACTTTATTTTTAGAAATGTACAAAATGAACATGTGTAAATATACATATATACACTGTATATCAGGGGTCGGCAACAGGCGGACCACGGTCCGGATCTGGACCCAGACGCCGACCTATACGGACCCGGACCTATAATCAATACATTAATAGGGGATTTCAATTTTGACGGGGCGATTCTATTTTAACCGCTGCCGACAGGGGGCGAAAGAGATGAGTGAGCGATACAGGGAGAGAAACAGAAGAAGAGATGAGAGAGCGGCAGAGAGAAGCTGAGAGGAAAGTGAGTGAAGAGAATAATTAGCGATACAGGGAGAGAAGCGGAGAGGAGAGTGAACAGGCGTGTTAGCGTCAGAAAGGGAGAGACAAATAATTACACATGGCGCTCTTCAAGTAGAGGAAAGTGGACAGTGGGAACATAGCTTTTAAGCCTGAGTGGACTCATTCATGTTCATCCTGCCCACTGGGAGCACAGAACCAGTGTGTCTCATTTGTTCAGAGACCGTGGCGCTCATTAAAAGTGCCAAAACGCCACTATGAGACAAAACACAAATTATTTGACCAAACATTCCCTCTCAAGTTAGAACTAAGGTCACAACAAATAAGCAGTCTCAGAGCCCAATATGATCAGTCCACCAGGATCAAAATTAAAACTAAATATGGTTCCAGGGCAGGCTAACCAATGAGCACCTGCATGTGTGTATGAGAATGGCCCTGACACCATTTCAGCCCAGATCTAAACTCCTGGCAGGACAAGCTCGAGCTCAATTCTCGCACTGAACAGAACAAAGTGAGTGAGGGACTGCAATATAAGAGGGAAAGAAAGTGAAACTTTAAAACTGTTCAATTGTTATGATGTGTAAAGACTGATATTGTTCGATAATCGTCTGAAACTGTTAAGTCATGATGTGAAGCGGTTAACAAAGAAAAAGGGAAACTCAAGCTGCTGCTACACTTTATTTTATTTATCTAAAATTAAGCACTTTTAGGATGCACATATTTTCAAAAGCTATTTTATTTATTTTCTCTATTTTATTTTTAAATACAGACCGAGAGGAACATTACACATATCCACAGTATTTACTGTATATCTGTATAGTTCAATGTTAATTGACAATAAATATTGTTGTTTATGAATTGTACTTTCTTTATTTGATTGGCAGTCAGTTGTTGATGACATGCAGACGTTGATAAAGCTACAGGCTACTTCAATATATATCACAATAATTCATAAAGCAAGTTAGACATTTTGATGTTCCGGACCTTTGCGTGGGGAGATTTTCTCTAACTGGACCTCGTTGAATTTTAGTTGAATACCCCTGGTGTATATCATCCATTTCTTCCCTTATAGGCGTTTTCGGCATCTTGCCTATCGCAGCTTTGTAAACTGCTGCCGGGGCTTTTTAGGACGAGGCATCAGATTGGTCATCGCGCGCGCGTGCGTGTGTGTGTGTGTGTGTTGTCCGTCAGATACGCCAGGAGTTTCCTGATCTGGCTGGACGAAATAAAATGCTAATCACAAAATATTAGAGAAACTTAGTTGTTTTAGATTCGTTAGTAGTATTTGTGGTAGGAGTGTGTATCTAATCTATCTAATCAACAAAGTTAGCTTGCCAGCTAGTATGCTAACCTACGTTTGCTAGTTGTTCAGTGTAATATGCCAATCTACTATGAACAACAGCTAGTCTAGGCTAGCAAGAACATGTTTACAATTGCAATCTTATGCGGGTAGTCTGCTACGTTCGGTCATTCATTGTAGCTGGCATGAAAATAATGTTTTCCCTAGCATGTCTAGCTCTAGGTAGCCTTCTTGTTTAGCTATGTAGCGCACACACACAGAAGTAAAAACAATAAGTGTGGCTTGATATTGGGTAAGAAAAAGGTTTATAACGCTGTGAGCATGGTTCTGCGGAGAGCATTTCAACTTAGTAGTCCGAAAAACGTTTAACCATTTAAACAGTCGTGGTAGATACCTTGTTTGTATTAAACATTATAAATACACAAACAACAATGAATACTTACAGCTTGTGTCCCCGAATCTCCGGCTGGTCCAAACAAAGTAGGAACAGCATCGTCCTTCAGTACCCTACGCTGTATATATCTGGCATGAATCGCTGAAAGGTTTGGGAAGCTTTGTTTCAATGAAAGGCTGGCAGAGGGTGCGGCCATAGCTCTGGGCGTGGTTACTGGGTATCCCTACGTAGCGATACCCAGGAAGTAAACATTGGAAAATTAGAAATCTCCAACGAGGTGTTTTTGGGAGGTAGTGTTAGAGTTTTACTTACTTGAATTTTGACTTGAGCCGTCACTTATAGATACTGTCTTTTTACGTTAGTGAGCTGGATCATTTGGCTCGGCTCTCTTAAAGCGCCGGCTGTTTCGGCTCCCAAACGGCTCTATGTTACCACAGTTTACCACGGAGCCTCAGTTTCGCAGCTCACGCGCGTGCTCCACTAAAAACCCCCCGCTCATCGCTTCCAAATCGCGCACGTTACATGTTGTCCCGTAGCAGGCACCTTCGATGTCGGGGAAACGATCTTCAATACTCCGAAAATAATCCCACCAGACTCCTTTGCCCCTCCAACAGAGAGATGTCCTTGTCCTTTTTCCTTTTCATCATTTCAAGCGATAAAAACTCTTGATCTTCTCTCGAATTATTAATATTTTTTGGACACCCTCGGCTCGCGTTCAAGGCGTCCCGAGCTGAATAAGGGCGTCAAATGACGGCAAGACGGCCCCCTGGCGGAAACGCTGGTATATAGAAATGATCATAGAATTGATTATAGTTTGTCTTGTTTATTTTAGTTTCACACCATCTTTATATCATTAAACCTGTGGGCAAAGGATTCACGTCTTCAGAGTCTTGGTGTATGGAGGGAGTTTATCTGTCTATTAAGATATTGTTGGGGCAGAATCTCTGCTCCGCGCCGTTCCTATATCAGTGGGTTCTCAAAAGAAGGAAAAATTCAAAGCAGCCAGGATAAGGGTTAAACAATAATCTGTTTTAATGGTAAAAACATACAATACATCACCCAATCACCTAATCACGAAGCCCTCTGCAGAGTACTCCGGGCTCAGGTTCTACTACCGCGTGAGACACGTCTCACGAACGGCCAGTCAAAAACAAGAGCGCCGATCTTCAAAATGATCACAACATTTATACACAGGTGGGGAGGAGTTTTGTCGCTTGCTCTTCCCTAGCTATTTGTTATTGGCGAGTTCACTTCTGAGCGAGATAGCCAGGGAGTTGGGAGTGTTCCATTGGTCGGTTTCACTTCTGGGCGGGACCCCAGGAAGTGAGTCCGCTGTTGTTGATTCCATCTGTTTCTTCTGTGTGTGTGTGTGTGTGTGTGTGTGTGTGTGTGTGTGTGTGTGTGTGTGTGTGTGTGTGTGTGTGTGTGTGTGTGTGTGTGTGTGTGTGTGTGTGTGTGTGTGTGTCTGTCCCTCTGCCCTCAGGCAGTCCCCAAATCAATGATTCGGAGTCATGACAGAGGACTCTTTGACAGGACACATACTCATTCCCGCTAAACATCTTCAACACACACAAACATCCTATCATGTATCTTACCACAGAACAGTCACCTGTTTTTCTTTGTGAAAGCCATATTTGTAAATATCCAAAAGCCATCGTCCCATGACAGCCACAGAATCAGTCAACCAACATAAGTTCATTGTTCTTGTGGCTTAATGGCTTCTGTGAACTTCCTTTCACCTCAAAGTCAGCTTACTTTAGAATCAGAAGGACCATTGCCTCTCTAACTTGTGTGTGACCCAATCTTCTCCTGATCTGATAAGAGTCTTGCAGGAAACGCACGTACATTTCAACACACCAACATCCTTATAGTTTCTTAACTATAAGGACTTTAACTGCATTATATTTGAGGAAAATGTCCTTTGGCTTAATCAATAATAGTTTTAGCACTTAACAGAGGAAGCCAGAGACTGAGGGCCTCTTCAGAGGTCTTGGAACTGCAAAGCAGATGTCGAAGGTCATTTGTATTATGCCTAACCACAGATAACCAAAAAACCACCCTTTTCATTACACATAAAAGTGGAAGAAAAACACTATTGCTTTAATTTATTATTACTAAGTAATGGGACATTGTTTAAGGAATATATGAAAAGCCTCTCTATATTTAAAGAGGAAAAATGTACTTTGTCCCTTCAAATTTAACACACACGAATATTCATTAAAATGAATATACCACAAATACACCTTATTGAACTTTCCTGCCATAACACGTTACTTTAATCCTTCAAATAATTCAAATAATACTTCAATACACTAGGGCTGGGCGATATATCGAGTTTACACGATAAATCGTGGATTGCACTACATGCGATGTCGTAAATGATCACATCGTGAACATTGAGTATTACGTTGTCAAATCAGTTTCCCGCCGCGGCGAAAGTGAGCTTTCCTTTCTCCCTCATAGACACAGTCACACACGCAGGCACACACGCAGGCACACACGCAGGCCCCGCCAGGCGCGCCGGATTCATTTTAGAATTGGGGGGGCGAAAAAAAGTGCGTGTGTATGGCCCAATCCCAAACTACGCCCTAGACACTCCCCCTCCGTGACGGAGTGAACTCCGTGGAGTGACACATGAGGCTCCCTCCTGTCAGATGGAGGGAGTAAATACAGCGGCAAGCTTTGGGACAAACTCCCCTCTCTCCGGCAGAAACAGGAAATGCCGTAACGGCTACAACGGTTTCAAATCAGCATCTCTTTGACAAAAAATGTAAATGAATAACTCAAATAAAACTCCAAACATCTTTAATTGTGTTACTTTTTTGTAAAGCTCTTAGTTTTAAACCTGATGTTTATAAGCTTCTTAGTGTTTGCAACAGTCTGTAAATATACACAATTTTATAATAAAATGCACACATTCACCTTTTTCTAGACTAAACACAGGTATGATCCTAAGTTAAAAAAAAATGAGGTTATCATGAGGTTGTTAACATCGCAATTTATCACTATCGTTTAGTGGTTTTGCAAAGAATTAACCACTCTGTTTTTGTACCATTCTGCGTTGAAGTACCTTCTCTTTGCCCAAATAATCTACTAGCGGTCTCCTTTTTTCTGATAGTTAGCTGTACAGCTTTAACCGCCTCAATGTCCCGACAGCAAACCTCCATGCAGTTGGAACCAGCCTGTTTCGGTTCAACAACGGCGGCGGTGGGGTCGGCGGCGGTTTTGACAGTTTCTGCGGCCGCAGACTAGAGCTGCTGCTTTTGGGTTCATCTGGCTTCGCTGTTTGAAGAAGGTCCAGCCTCCGGAGATGTGGTAGTCAGGGATATGACCTTCCAGTTGTTAAATTTAAGTTTAGATTGACCGTATTTAGTTTTCTTCTGCGCTGGTTCTTCTGACATGTTTGCAAGTGTATATATTCTTTATATCTCTAGGTTAACGGCTGACACACACAGCAGAACAACGTAACAAATAAAGTAAACAACATAACAAATAAACAAATCTAAGCTTTTTTATTGGTTGTAATTTACATGGATACATTTGAATGGTGTGACAATGTCCTATTTGATTGGGTTAAAATTTACATATTCTTCCTGTTATGTCTGCCTGCTTTATTTTACCTAATACAAAGTGACCTGCTCCATCGAAATCGTTCGCATTGACCCGAAGACACATTTTGATTCCTAGCTTTCTAATGAGATCAGGATTGTTTTTGTACTCCAAATATTAAGCAAAATATGTCACATTATATAATGACTGTTACAGAGTCATCGTTTTGAGAAAAAGGCCTTTAAAGTGTTTCTCTTCTCTGGAATCCATCGATCTGATTGATTATTAGCGGAGCAAATGATCAAAAATACTACGGAGGGAAGATATTTTCGTTTGGATTACTGCACTCACGGGAAACACCGGCTGTTGTTATGCCTGTTGTGACGTTAAATTACTCAGTTCTCCGCTTGTAATTATGCCATTACAAACTTCAAACCTGTATTTATCATCTGCATTTGCCGAAACAAGTTTAATATTCTGAAAGCCAAGACTTTGTTTATTTGAAATCAGATGAAAACGAACTGTAACGGACCCTGCCTTGTTATCTATGATTACTATGCCTTACATTCATAATTTCAGCGGGAGGGAGGGGGAGCGGCGCTGCGGAAGAGCAGAGTGGCCAGTGAGAGGCGAGCTGTGGTCTTCCCTTTACAAGCTTAAAAAATGTGTGTAGCTAATGAGATTGAATATATATAACAATACAAAATAACAAAATATACACAGCTAGATCAGATCGCGTTTTAGATGCGACTTTAGAGTAGAGGGGAATTATTGAAACGGGATTTGTACAGTGTTCCGCGCCGCGTGTATATACGTGTGTGTTTGTGTATTTTTGCGTTTGTGTGTATTGTGTTTGTTTCCCGGGGAAAAGACTCACGAGAAACACCGGCTGTTGTTATGCCTGCAGTGACGTTAAATTACTCCGTTCTCCGCTTGTAATTATGCCGTTACAAGCTTCAAAGTTGTAGGCCTATTTATCATCTGAATTTGCCGAAACAAGTTTAATGTACTGAAAGCCAAGACTTTGCTTATTTGAAATCAGATAAAAACAAACTGTAACGGACCCTGCCGTGTTATCTATGATTACTATACACCTTACATTCATAATTTCAGCGGGAGGGAGGGGGAGCGGCGCTGAGGAACAGCAGAGTGGCGAGTGAGAGCTGTCATCTTCCCTTTACAAGCTTCAAACATGCCTGAAGCTAGTGAGACTGAATATAACAATCAAAAATAACAAAATGTACACAGCTAGATCAGATCGCGTTTTAGATGCGACTTTAGAGTAGAGGGGAATTATTGAAACGGGATTTGTACAGTTTTCCGCGGCATCTGCTGCTGCGAAAATGTGGGGCAGGGCTGAAAAGTGGGGGGGCCAATGGCCCCCTGGCCCCCCTGCTTCCGGCGCCCTTGGGCCCCGCCCAACTTGCACACACACGCACAGTGAGAGGCATTTGTTTTGAGGAGAGCGAAGGTTAGCTAGTTTGAATGGTTTAAACCTTAGCACAACATGTTAATTCAAAAACGGAACGACTATGGAAGATAGAGGTGCCGAGGCTGACAAACTTTTTCAAAAAAAGAACAGCACTGGGTACGTAATTTGGCGGTGGTTTGGTTACCATAAGGATGACGTTTCTCAAACAACGGTAATCTATCAAATATGCAGCAAATCCGTTGCCGCCAAAGGTAGTAGTACCTCAAATTTGTTCCAACATCGAAAAATCCATCATCCACTACAAAATGAAGAGTGTGTTAAACTCAGAATGTCAATATCTGGTTCCACACAAACGCCTAAGCAACCAGCCAGGATACAAATGACTCTGGCTTCTTCTTTTTCGAAATCAGTCCCCGTATGACAAAAAAGTTCAGAATGGATAGAAATCACAGCTGCAGTGACTCAATACATTGCCAAAGACATGGCCCCAGTCAGTGTGGTAGAAAAGCCGGGTTTTCAAAAACTTGTGAAGACACTTGACCCAAAATATAATTTGCCTGGTCAAAAATATTGTGCGGAGAAAGCTCTGCCAGCCTTGTACGTTGAAGTGAGAGAAAAAGTGACAAACCAGCTTACAAATGTGACCCACTTCTCTACGACTACAGATTTGTGTTCCAGTAGAACCTGTGAGCCATATCTCAGCTTGACCGTTCATTACGTCGACAACTGGGAGTTGAAGAGTGCATGCCTCCAAACGTCCTTTTTCCCGGAGGATCACACAGGCGAGATAATAGCCCAAGGTTTACAAGAGGCTCTCCTGTCATGGAATTTACCAGAGGCTCATCAGGTGTGTATCACCACAGATAACGGGAGTAACATCGTCAAAGCTGTGAGCCTCAATAAGTGGAAAATACTGCAATGTTTTGGCCACCGGCTGCACCTCGCAATTGGTGAGAAGGCTATCTGTCTGCCTCTTTTATTTTTTTAATATCAGCAATGTTACAACCATACTTGTCAACCCTCCCGATTTTCGCGGGAGACTCCCGATTTCATTGCCCTCTCCCGGTTTCCTCCCGGGGTCATATTTCTCCCGCATTTCTGACATAATCCGATTTACTCAGTACTGTTTCCACTCGGACTTTAATACAGCTACACCATTGTTTGGTTTCCATGGTAGCGCGTCTCTTTAGTAGCAACTGAGGGTGAGTAAAATATATCATAGAAAACAGAACAAGAATCGACGACTCTACTCTTTGCTTACTCCTTACCTGTATTTAATACAGGACCAGCCCACACATACAGTAAGCTCCATCAAGGATGGTACTACAGGCCGCAAGGCAGTGCACTTACAACTACAATAAGCATGTTAAAGGTAATCTAATACAACTCCGAAATCCACAAGCACCCCTCCCCACCCCCACGGTGGTTTTGAAATGCTCCCGATTTCTGAGGTCTCAAGGTTGGCAAGTATGGTTACAACAGCCTGCTAGTAAACACTAAGAATACTTCATAACGTTTTGTGCAATTCATATACATGATGCAACCACACACTATTTGGCCTAAGTTGATTTAAAATCGGACTGAGATTTAGGACTGATTAGTAAAAACATTATTCTGCAAAGGTTTTTTCTTTCTGTATTAGTGTCAGTAGATAAACCTACTCAGTCATGGTAATTATTTGTGATATTTTGTAACCATTTATTTAATATTTTTTTAATGCTTTCTCAGTTAACTTTTTTGTTATTACATGTGCCTATGACTTTTGCACTGTGCTGTATTTAAAAAATATTTGCCAAAAATATTATGGGAGCCAACTCCACGCTGATTGACTGAATTGTTGGATTTCTGTTTCTTTGTCTATATTGTCAGAGAGAAGCATGAAAGACTCCCGCATCGATCGTGCTGTTGGTGTTTGTTAGAAGGTATTGAGCAGTTTCTCATTCAGCTGGAAAAAGAGGAGAGATCTTGGCACAGCACAGCAAGAGCTAAACTTACCTGCACACCAGCTGATCAGTGAGTCTCCTACCAGGTGGGGCTCCCGAGCCAAAATGATTGAGCGAGTGCTGGAGCAGGAGCAAGCTATCTCACAAGTCTTGGCCGCAGACAAAAAAACAAGGCATCTGGTTCTGACCTGGCAAGACCTGGAAGTCCTTGAGTCAGTGCTCAAGGCCCTAAAACCCCTCCTGGAATGCACTGACACGTTATCAGGGGAAGACTATGTTACAGTGTCTTATGAAAAGCCTGTGCTTCATCTCTTCCAATCAGGCATCTTGGCAATTCAGGATGACGACACTGCACTTACTCAGTCCATCAAAGTCTCCATCCTGGATTATCTGAGGGAGAAATGTGATGACCCTGCCACCAACGACCTGCTGGACATGGCTGGCTTAGTGGATCCCAGGTTCAAAACAAGATACATAGCGGAAGACAAGCAAGAGGAAACCAAGTGCAGAGCCATATCAGAGATGGAGGCAATGCTGTCTGAGTCTGACCAGGGTACAGCTGAGTCATCTGCTTCACAACATCAAGCACCAGCAGTATCAGAGCCACCAAAAAAGAAAACCCTTGGAAGCTTCTTCAAAAGGGCAACAACATCCTCTGCCACATCATCACATAGAGAGCGGATTGAAACAGAGTTGTCTGCCTACTTGCAATCTGCCGATGCTGACAGTCAATCAGATCCCCTGAAGTGGTGGAAGACCCATGAGGAAATGTTCCCAAACTTGAAAAAAGTGGCAAAAAAGTATCTTTGTATGCCCGCCACCAGTTCTCCATCGGAACGATTATTCAGTACATGTGGGAATATAGTTACATGCCATCGAGCAACTCTCAAACCCGACACAGTTGATAGACTTTTGTTTTTGGCACAAAACCTGTAGATAAGCAGTTAGTACTGACTGCAGACATGACACAATCTTGCACAAAATGCAGCTATTTTTTTGTATATAGTTTTTGATCAAACCAGTTTGACATCATGCACTGGTTTGTTGATTTAAAAGAAAAGATGCACTTTGATTTACAATGTCTAAAAAGTCCTTTTATTTATGTTACATAAAAATGTCCAGTGACAGTGACTTTACTTTATTATTTTATTATTGCACTTTCAATATGTTTTGATATGTATAAGGTTTTCTACGTTTTTTCATTGAGCTCTGCTTTTGCCCATATAAATAGGCAACAGTATGTATGTAGGCCTACATTTATTTTAATATGTATTGAATAAATACTGTAAAACTCAACTTTATGATTTACCGCACATTTGTCTCATTATTTTACATTCCCTTTTTTCTAAGTATATATTTTTGGTGTGTTGGTTAAAATCGTTTTAATAGAAACCACTAATGAAGACAGAATAAATAACAATGGTTTAATGCAGACATATGTTGCAGGGACTACTAGAATCATCATACTGGCGTGACTGTAAAAATCAAGGGGTTAAATAAAAAAAATGTATGTGTTTAGAGGAAATTTCAGAATATCGCGATATATATTGTGCATCGCGATATAGTCAGTAAATATCGCGATATAATTTAGAGACCATATCGCCCAGCCCTATACACTACATATACCGGGGACACCACAGTGAAAATACGGCATTCTAGCGGGCAGGACAACGACAGCATCTTCACATAAAGCCACTGGATGACCGTCAAAACAGTGTCTAAAGAAAGGTACACTATCAGACTGTGCCATGACAGAAAAAAGGCTTCTTCGCTAAACACGCACTCCCGTGCTTTAGGCTCCCAACTACGTTCAAGACCATCATCAACTGGGTCCGCTGCAGTCAGGGCACGAGCGAGAGCAGAAGCAGCTAAAGCACGTCGTTCCTACGCCGAAGAGGAAATTAATCTAAGGCTGGAAAAAGCTAAGTTGGAAGCATCTATGGAAATGCTCAAAATACAGAAAGAGACAGCTGCAGCTATAGCTGAAGCAGAAGTATTCAAAGCTGCTGAGGATTTAGACATTGAGAAAGAAATGAGTAAAAAATGTTTAAGCTCTGTATCATTGGAAGCAGCATTACGCACACAGCAATATGTTGTTGACCAAGCCAAAATAACGGAGGCTAAACCTCAACTAAGTGATCATTATGTACCAGCAAATGTACATGTACAAAGCAAAGCCCTGGTGACAGCATTTCACATTCACAGCTCAAACCAGAAGCCAAACCTTTCATTCTCCATCAAACCAATCCTGGATCCCAATCACCTCATCTTACCTCACTGCAGCCTTGCATCAACGGAGACGAGTATTACATTACATTACATTACATTGCATTTAGCTGATGCTTTTATCCAAAGCGACTTACAATAAGTGCATTCGACCAGGAAGATACAACCTTGAAGAAAACAGAATCATATAAGTACATCAGGTTTCATAGAGCCGAACATTTCAAGTGCTACTCAACTGGCTTTAGATAAGCCAGCCCTTTATTAGTATATAAGTGCTTTGTTAGTAATTCTATCGCTCAAAGTGGAGTCGAAAGAGATGAGTTTTTAGTCTGCGCCAGAAGATGTGCAAGCCATCTGCTGTCCTGATTTCAATGGGGAGCTCATTCCACCATTTTGGAGCCAGGATAGCAAACCCACAAGTTTTTGCTGATGGGAACTTGTGTCCCCCTCGCAGTGCGGGTGCAGCGAGCTGTTTGGCCGATGCAGAGCGGAGTGCACGTGCTGGGGTGTACGGTTTAACCATGTCCTGGATGTAGGTAGGGCCAGATCCATTCGCAGCATGGTACGCAAGTACCAGTGTCTTGAAGTGGATTCTAGCAGTTACCGGAAGCCAGTGAAGGGAGCGGAGGAGCGGCGTGGTGTGGGAGAATTTTGGAAGGTTGAAGACCAGACGAGCCGCTGCATTCTGGATGAGCTGCAGAGGTCGGATGGCACATGCAGGTAGACCAGCCAGGAGGGAGTTGCAGTAGTCTAGGCGTGAGATGACGAGAGCCTGGACCAGAACCTGCGCGGATTTCTGGGTCAGCTGGGGACGTATCCTCCTGATGTTGTAAAGCGTGTATCTGCAGCAGCGGGTTGTAGCAGCAATGTTTGCAGTGAAGGACAGTTTGTTATCTAGGGTCACACCCAGATTCCTTGCAGTCTGAGTCGGGGAAACAACAGAGGTGCCGATGTTGATTGTTATGTCAACAGTGGGACAATCTTTTCCCGGAAGGAAAAGCAGTTCAGTCTTGTCAAGGTTGAGCTTGAGGTGATGAGCAGACATCCACTGAGAGATGTCTGCTAGGCAAGCAGAGATGCGTTCGACGACCTGGGTCTCTGAGCGGGGAAAGGACCGAATTAGTTGGGTGTCGTCAGCGTAGCAGTGGTATGAAAAACCATGCGGGCTAATGACAGACCCGAGTGAGTTTGTGTACAAGGAGAAGAGGAGGGGACCAAGAACAGAGCCCTGAGGGACCCCTGTAGTTAATTGACAAGGGTCGGACTCGGACCCTCTCCAAGTTACCCTGTAGGTGCGGTCTTTGAGGTATGAGGTGAGGAGGGAAAGTGCAGAGCCTGAAACTCCAAGTTCTTGGAAAGTGCGAAGGAGGATCTGATGGTTCACCGTGTCGAATGCAGCAGACAGGTCCAGAAGGATGATGACAGAGGAGAGGGATGCTGCTTTAGCAGTGTGCAGTTCCTCAGAGACAGCAAGGAGAGCAGTTTCTGTTGAGTGACCTGCCTTGAAACCAGACTGGTGCAGATCCAGAAGGTTGTTCTGATGGAGATAACAGGAGAGTTGTTTAAAGACAGCGCGTTCAAGTGTTTTAGACAGGAACGGGAGGAGAGAGACAGGCCTGTAGTTTATAACATCAGACGGGTTGAGAGTGGGCTTCTTTAGGAGAGGGTTTACTCTTGCCTCCTTGAGACTGTTTGGAAAGAGACCAGAAGTTAGAGGAGTGTTGATGAAATGGGTGAGAAACGGTAGAATATCAGGAGCGATAGTCTGAAGGAGGTTTGAGGGGATAGGGTCCAGAGGACAGGTGGTAGGACGGGCAGAGGTAACGAGGGTAAGAACCTCACTTGGAGAGAGAGGGGAGAAGGAGGTCATTGTGTGGGTGAAGGGAGGATCTGGTGACCCAGCGGTGAGTAAAGGTGAGTCAGAAAAAGAAGAGCGAATATCATCAACCTTCTTTTCAAAGTGGTTAACAAAGTCGCTTGACAGGAGGGGGAGGGGCTTTGGGGGGGTCCAAGAGGGTGGAGAAGATAGAAAATAGTTTTTTGGGATTGGAATAGGAAGATTGGATCTTATCTTGAAAGAAAGTGCTGTTTGCCTGAGAGATGGAAGCAGAGAAAGAGGAGAGGAGAGCCTGATAGGTTAGGAGGTCGCCATGGTGTTTGGATTTCCGCTCTGCTGCCCTAAGAATGGTTCTATTAGCCCGCAGTGCGTCATTTAGCCAGGGAGCAGGAGGGGATTGACGAGCCTGCCGAGATGTGAGAGGACAGAGAGAGTCCAGAGAGGATGAGAGAGTAGAGAGGAGAGTTTCTGCAGCCGAGTTTGGAGGCAGGAGTTGGAACGAATCAGAGGAAGGGAGGGCTGAGAGCACCGATGAGGCAAAGGTAGAGGGGGAGAGGGAACGAAGGTTGAGGCGGACAGGTGCAGAATTAGAAGAGATTAGTTTGTTATGTTTGGAAAGGGGTAGAGAGAATGAAATGAAGAAGTGATCCGATGTGTGGAGCGGGTTTACAGAGAGGTTAGAAGTAGAGCAGTTCCTTGAGAATATGAGATCAAGGACATTGCCAGCGTTATGAGTTGGTGGGGATGGCGACAGTGAGAAGGCAAAGGTGGTTAAAAGAGATGTTAGTTCGTCTATCTTCCCTGTCTAGAGGTTGAAATCTCCGAGAAGTACAGCGGGAGGGCCAGTTTCAGGGATGTGTGAGAGGAGATTATCTAACTCCTCCAAGAAATTCCCCAAGGCGCCTGGTGGACGGTAGAGAACAACAATGGTTAATTGTATAGGATGGGTTACTGTGACGGCATGGAATTCAAAGGTGGAAGGAGTGAAGTTAGGTAGCTTGAAGAGGGAAAAGCTCCAGTTGGGAGAGAGCAGGAGACCGGTGCCACCTCCTCTGCCAGAGGGTCTGGGTGTATGGGAGAAGGAATATGCTGTGGGGAGAACTGCTGGGGTGGATGTGTTGGATGGAGTGATCCAGGTCACCGTGAGAGCAAGGAAATCCAGAGACTGCAGGTAAGCGTAGCTAGAGATGAAGTCAGCCTTAGGAACAGCTGACTGGCAGTTCCACAGGCCCCCTGAAACGAGATGTTGGATCTCAGTGGAGCGTGTGGGATAGACAAGAGCAGGCCGGTTATATCGATTAGGAGATACACGGGGCCAGTGATAATTGCGAGAGGACACATGAACAGGAATGGAGAAAATACACATGATTATAGCATGATGGGCTAAAAAAACAAAGAGAATTGAATAAAACAAAAGAAAACACCAGCGATACTTAGCTCAATCAAAGTAGGATTTGCCTCCCTCGTGACTCCAACAGGACTCCAATGTCTTTGTCAGTCTTCGTCTGGCTGACGCTCCAGGAAAGAGCCACCTAAGATGGACACCTGATTGCTGAGTTCTCACAGCTGTGGGGGCACGCCCCTCTAATTAGTTAACTCTCTTCAGCTGGTGGGCGACAGCAGAGTGTTCCTGCCTATTGTAATGCAGGGTTGAGGCGCGTGACCCACTGAGACCTGTGTTACAGGTTGAGTTGAGCAGATCTGAGATTTAAAATCTCTCAGAAATCGCCGTTTTAGCTACAATAACTACAGAACAATTATACAGAGTAGAATAAATGAAACAGAGAAGTCTATTTAAACAAGAATATAACTTACAGTGATTGCTGAGTCAGTATAGGTAGTGTCCTCACCGGGTCTGGATGCCCACGCTCATAGGTCACGCAATGTTAGGTTTGAGAACAACCGCTGTACTCCTGGACAGTATTACAGGCCTCAAAACCACAGTGGTAACCCTTCCTCATCGCCCCATCCCATGTCTCCAAATTACAATCACGACGACTCAAACCTGAATGACTTTGTGAGATATTTTGCACGGCACGAGCTTGTGGCTACAGGTTTGCTTCAATTCAATGAAAAACCTCAGAATTACAGAGGAGACGGTCTTTCCAGACCGCAACCCAGGGTTTAAACCTGACACCAAGTGAGGAGATGGACCTTCTGCACAATTGGCTTGGTAACGAGGCAAGACAACATGTCGAACAGATAAGAGCAATACACATAAATCACCCTGAAGCAGGATTAGCAATAATATGGGACAGACTCGAGCGAACATATGGCTCACCAGAAGTCATTGAAGACGCTCTGTTCAAACGCATTGAAACCTTTCCTAAAATAACACATCAAGATTATTCCAAACTGACCAAGTTAAGTGATCTATTAATGGAACTTAAATCTGCCAAAGCAGAAGGAGACTTTCCTGGTCTCTCCTTCCTCGCCACAGCCAGAGGCGTCAACCCAATAGTTCAGAAGCTTCCATTCGGTCTGCAGGAAAAGTGGGCATCAGTCGGTGCATCCTACAAGCGGCAAAATCTTGTCCACTATCCACCCTTTGACTTCTTCGTGAACTTTGTCAGCCAGGAGGCAGGGAGGAAGGAAGAATGATCCGAGCTTCAACTTCGCCTCCCACACAGACACAGATAAACAGAATGATGAGACAGGTTGGAAACCAAACAAATATCGGGAGGTCTCTGTCCACAAAACAGAGATCTTCCCCGGAGACGTTACTGAAACTGGTGAGCCCTCAACAAGATCTGAGGACTTTGATAAAATTTGTCTGATACATGAAAAGCCACATCCACTCCGCAAATGTCCTACATTCCGAGCAAAGGCCATTGATGAGCGTAAGGCACACTGTAAGAAACGTACCGTGAAATTCACAGTATTTAACTGGCAGCAATTGACAAGTTACTTACTGTAACTTGTCAATTGCTGCCAGTTAAATACTGTAAAATGAATTACAGTAAGTAACTTGTCAATTGCTGCCAGTTAAATACTGTAAAGGAAATGACAGTATTTACAAGTTTTTATTTACAGTAACAGTGTAAAATGAAACACAGTAACTTCCAAGTACTGTATTTGTTTTTATGGCAATAGTGTTTTAACTGTAAAATGAAACACTAATATTTAATTACTTTATTTTTTGTTACAACAGTAGTGTTATAACTGTAGAATAAAACAGTAATTTCGAAGCTTTGTATTTTTGTTTAAGCTAATAGTAATATCCAAAAACATGGAGATTGCCTTTTTAAAACAGTGTGGATAACAAAACACAAAGAATATGAAGCCATTTCTTCTGCCAAGCCATTTTAGAGACGTGCTGTAGTTGAAAAGGTGTCACGATCTCGACACAAACTGGAGAACCCAAATGCACGACCCAGAGACACAGTCTTGAATGTAACAAACATTTTCTTTTTAATGTCATTGAATAGAAAATCCCTCTAAAATAAACTTAAACTAACAAAACAACAAAACCTGACAAGACTGGAAACGATCCTCTCTTTGCTGAGGCCTGGCACGACCACATGTGGGAACAAACATGAACTGATACAGGACAGGGGGGGGACAGGACTATTTAAACATGAGGTGAGTGGGAACAGGTGGAAACAATCAGGGGCGGGGCAGACACTGACGATGGCGGGAAAACACAAGAGGGAGGAAGTAACAGGGCCGCAAATGAGAGACAAGAGGTAAGTAGAAAATGAAACAGGAAATGGAAAACGAGACACGACATGAAACACAGGGACTTAACTAGAGATGAATGACATAAATAGACAGACCTGTCATGACGTGAATAAACATGAAAACCTTACTAAAACGTGAAATGACAGACATAATACATAAACATAACCAACACATGACACAACAAAAGGCATTGTTTGGCAAATACATTATCACTATTCTTAGATAATACACAATATTTGAAAACACTTTGAATACAAACAACCAAATGCATGCAGGAATGGACCCTGTCCTGAACTTACAAACATTACACGTGTAAGACATTTTGATAAGCTAGCCGAGTACAGTTAGCTTACTTGCTTTTTCACTAAGCGGCCTGACGTCGGACTGTCAAACTTTGGCTAGGGTTACATAAATGAACTGACAAAATTATTTGTATTAATTACTTTCTTTGTCTCTTGAGTTACCATGTCCATTGGGGGAGTTTACTTCCTGGTTCAGCAAAGGGCGTGGCCTAGTGCTGAGGACTCATAAATACTGCAAGGAGCCAATTGGGACAGATTGGGACAAACCACCTGCTTTCATGTTAAAGGGAGGATTTGGGTTTTGTCAGTGTCCTTTGTGTTTTCTGTTACTATTAATTATCCCTTGGTTTCAACTTGGTTTGGCCAAGCCACTATATAGGTTCCTTGGTTTTTCATTGTAGCAGGTCAGTTTGTTGAGTTAACACCTAAGTGTTAAGTTGATGCCATGTTTATTTGAAGCATTTTCTGTTGACCTCTTTTATAGGCCTAGTTATTAGAAATGATTGGTTTATGATGTTTTCTGTGGACTTTTGGGTAAATAAAAAACCCTGTTTATTTAAACCACTCCTGTGTCCTGTTGTTCATACCCCTTACTGTTTATTCACCATTCAATTCATTCTAAATGTATGGGTAGATTGTGTACATTACTTTTCACTTTACTGCTTTTTGCACTCCTGGTTAGAAGCTTAACTGCATTTTGTTGTCTCAGTACCTGTAATCTGTTCAATAATAATAAAGTTGAATCTAATCTTGAGCAGGAACAAATGTCTTTACTTAGTACATATCTGACATTAACGATTAAACACATTTGTGCATTCTTTATAAAAGCAAACTGCTCAAGACCACTGACGGAAGTAGTTTTGCAAAGTATTAAGTGGTTCTGTCTTTTACATGTAGGATTCAACCCCCCTTGTATTGATTTGTTTTAAAATGAACAGACACTTGAGTCATTCATTTGTAGTGATATAATAATTGTTCATCTGCAACGAAGAACGGCAACGCAAATCCCGCCGTTGCAAACCGAGTCAAGTCGACTCCGAGCTGTCCGACTTCAGGCAAGCTTTTTGAGACTTCCCTCAGCTGCAATCGGCTATTCTCGTCTACTTTCGAGCCGCCACAATAATAATACAAATGATGATTATTACCTTACTTTTGTCTATTTTTATTCCTCTGTGTTGCGTTTTTAAGGTGCAATGCCAAGACACATTCTTTGTATAAATCAGCACCACATTTGTAGTTCTTCCGGTTTGCAAAGACATAGGGTCTTACAAATATACAGCGGCGCCGCGAGGGATTTTGGGCCCCATGAAAAGATATCACATTGGTTACTTAAACATTTTTTTCTTAATATTCTAAAATAGTTTGGGCCCCTGTCAGTCACGGGCCCTTAGAATCGTTCTAACTTTTCACCCCCTTACGGCGCCCCTGCAAATATATATCTAATAAGTATATAAAATATCTAGTATAGCCAAACTAGTAATTACACTGCATCAAAATTATATATATTAAGAAAAATATGTTGGTTTATTTAAGATATTTTAGCTATAAATGGGTTTTTTCGGTTGGTTCTTTCTTTTTTGGTTACTGTGATCTTCTACAGTACATTGTTGGTTACTGTGAATATCTACAGTACATTGTTGGTTACTGTGATCTTCTACAGTACATTGTTGGCTACTGTGATCTTCTAGTACATTGTTGGTTACTGTGATCATCTACAGTACATTGTTGGTTACTGTGATTATCTACAGTACATTGTTGGTTACTGTGAATATCTACAGTACATTGTTGGTTACTGTGATCTTCTACAGTACATTGTTGGTTACTGTGAATATCTCCAGTACATTGTTGGTTACTGTGATCATCTACAGTACATTGTTGGTTACTGTGATTATCTACAGTACATTGTTGGTTACTGTGAATATCTACAGTACATTGTTGGTTACTGTGATCTTCTACAGAACATTGTTGGTTACTGTGATCTTCTACAGTACATTGTCGGTTAATGTGATCTTCTACAGTACATTGTTGGTTACTGTGATTATCTACAGTACATTGTTGGTTACTGTGATCTTCTACAGTATATTGCTGGTTACTGTGAATACCTACAGTACATTGTTGGTTACTGTGATCTTCTACAGTACATTGCTGGTTACTGTGAATATCTACAGTACATTGTTGAAAAAAAAAACAGAACAAAAAAACAAAAACAGAGCAAGGTGAAATAAAATGTTACATGTCAGTAAAAACAGTAACAGTGTTGTGCCTTTTTGCAGCGTTAGCGTATTTCTTCTTCTATCTCTACTTCTTCTTCTTCTACTACTTCTTCTTCTTCTTTTTCTACTACTTCTTCCTATTCTTCTTCTACTACTTCTTCTTCTTCTTCTTCTTCTTCTACTACTACTTCTTCTTCTTCTACTACTACTACTACTTCTTCTAATTCAATTTACCTGCCCGCGAGATATTGGAGAAAAAAGAAACTCGGCTAGTAGTGTCAACTAAATCCATAGTATTACAAAAGTACTTTAAACGAGTTAAGTTATGAATGTACAGTGTATTCTCAATCGGCAAGTATGGGATTGAATATTACTTTAGTTTAGATTAGATTTATTGTCCCCAGGGGGAAATTCATTTGCACAGCTCTGTTGTGGTAATCTGTATTATATAAACCGTGTTGGTACAATGAGCGACATATAGTGGCGGATTGTGGAACATTGATTTGATTTTTCTCATGGCATTTTGAATCGACTACTCTTGACTAGAGACAAACCAGGATACTTTACTTTTAATCTGTGTCTGTGCATTTGGTGTAGTGTATCCAATATTACATTTGGTTTATATATTAGTCACTTTCTTATGAAATACCAGGTTTTAGGCCTTGGTCTGAACATTCAATCCTGGAAATAAAAAATCAACCAGATACATTTTTCTAGATAGATAGTAAGTAAGTAACATCTGTATAGGAAGACGAGTTAAGGGATAGAGGAGAAAATGTTATGGTATAATTACAGCGCCACTTTATAAATGGAGGAAATCAATGTTAGTCTGTTGACCAAAGTGCAGCCATCTAATAATGTACTATCTGTTATTAAAGATCAGAGGAAAAGAACAGAAGGAGAGGGGTAAATCCGGAATACAAATAAAGAAGCAAAGATATTGTTGAGCAGTGAGAAGGAAAAAAGCTTGGTGTGCCAATTCATTACATTGCCAGTATTTTTTGTTGTTGTGAAAAAAAAGAATCGCCCACTCAAATTTTTTAACAGCCCCCTCAGTCATTTCATCCTGGAGCCGGGCCTGGGTGGAGATCTGGCAGGTAGATCCTGCTCCAAAATATGTCTTGTAAATGTATATCCATCAGGCCACAAAGACAAAGCAATTAAACTGTACGCAATTTTGGACGAACAGAGCAACAGATCATTAGTTCGTTCACAGTTCTTTGAAATGTTCAGTGACCTTACACATTGAGAACATGTGCTGGAGTGAAGGAATCAGCAGGAAGAAGAGCCAGTGGCTATGAAGTTGAGTCTCTGGATGGAACTGTCCGCATCCCATTACCCAGCCTCATATAATGTAATGACATTCCTAACAACAGAAATGAGATCCCAACCCCTGATGTGGCTCTCAATCATGCACACCTCAAGTCAGTGGCGCACCTCATCCCAGACATTGACCCACAAGCCCCAATCATGCTTCTCCTGGGTCGGGACGTTTTCAGAGTTCATAAGGTTTGCAGATGAATGGCTCACACAACCAGCCTTATGCTCAAAAATTAGATCTGGGGTGGGTCATTGTAGGCAATGTTTTGTCTAGAAAGCGCCAACAAACCATTGACGATCAACAGCTTCTACACGAAAACCACAGAACTAGAGCGTCCTATTCTCCAAGTCACTCAGGATTCAGAGGGGAAAACCGATGCTGACCACCTTGGAGGTACTGTTCCCAATCTGGACCATTTGCCTTTTGTGCCGACAGATCAGAACCCCAGAGATCATGCAACACGTTTGGTGGCTCCAGGTAATGTAAAAGACAAACTAACTGGCTGACCAGACCCAAGTTTCTGTCCAAGCCAGAGCCAAGTATCTCTGAGAGCACCTATGATCTTGTGGATCCGAGTCCAGACCCAGATATCCGGCTTCAAGTGTCTACTTTGAGCCCTGCAACAGCTCATAAGCAGCTTGGTTCCCAGCGATCTACCAAGTCCTCTTTATGGGAGTTACTCACTGTTACTCGCCTCTTGCACATCGCATATGTGTTCAAGGCAACCCCAAAAAATAACAGTTATCGTAAGGGCTGGCATTGCCGCAAGGCAGAATTCACTGTTGAGGAATCCAATCAGGCCGCAGATATCATCATTCAAGCATGCAAGAAGTGGCAGTCAAATCAAGTACCAATATATGTATGGCCTCTTCGACTGACAACACAGACTTTTCCTAACAAAGACGGGAAGTTGCATCAGATCGAGGTGAAGGTCATCAAACCAGGAGGGACTTCGCTCTTTCTTAGGCCTGTTGCAGAGATGGTGCCTCTTCTCCCCCCAGATGGCTAGGTGA
This sequence comes from Notothenia rossii, assembly GCF_949606895.1. NCBI lineage: Eukaryota > Metazoa > Chordata > Actinopteri > Perciformes > Nototheniidae > Notothenia > Notothenia rossii. Next base: position 48,655,069 of record NC_136912.1, on the reverse strand, counting down.
TGGAAGTGTTCTTGATTTGGGTGACGTGTATCACGCCAGACGGGGAGTGTTCTGTTACAGCTAAGTTAACTCTGGTTTGCATTTTCTGGGCTATTCTTTGTGTGCCTAATGTGCCTAGTCGTGGTCCCTTTAAGAATCAGGATGACATCATCAGATGGGTGTGTCAGTTGATCATTAGAGAGGGAATAGGCAAAGCATGGCTCTGTGAGCAATGTGCTATTGTTTGTAAGAAATCCAGCTACATCTGCATACGTCTTAATGCCTTTGATCGCATCGTATGTAAGTATTGTTTATGTTTATGTTATTAACAATTACAGATGATTATTTCAGAAAATATTGTTTTCTGTGGTGTTTAATGCTGGAGATATTCTGAGTTGTCTCAATATTGTACAAGGTTAATGCAAGGAGAGTTAAATGAGTAAATGTACAAATGGTTGATTATATGTTTAAAATATGATGCCATTTATAACTGTTTGAGTTCTAGAATTACAATAAATACATTAAAAAGCTTAATGTAAATATAACATGGCACTTCAATTAATGTTAAAGCTGTGTTGATTTATATACATTGTGCATATTTGTGTAGAAATGATCATAGAATTGATTGTATTTTGTCTTGTTTATTTTTGTTCATCATTAAACCTGTGCACAAAGGATTCACGTCTTCAGAGTCTTGGTGTACAGAGGGAGTTTATCTGGCTGTTAAGAAATACACTACATTTTTTGTACTTTTAACACACTTGAAATGTTCTCACTTGCTTGGTTTCAAAGCATAACAAATGCCATAATCTGTTCATTTGGGACCATCAATGCTATTTTTCATTGCTGTTGCCGACCACTATTGCTCATGTAAACCTACTACTGCTGCGCCCCCTGTAATCTCAGATGCACCCTGAGTCATTTTGTTCTGGAACCGGGCCTGTACACGGCCATATTCTAAACAAAATACAGAGCCCATTCCGTGTCCTGTTAGTGTTTACTTCCTGTCTGTCTTCTTCTGGGGATTTATCTGACGTCCAGCGCTCCGTCTTTTAACCTCTTTTCCTTTCTCTTTCTTGATCCTCCGTAGCAACCTTCATTATAGTCCTTGATAGTGGTCTGTAATGTATTAACAAAAGGTGTCAATCAGAATCGAGTATTCAACTAAGCCGTGTAATACAAGTTGTTAGTAGCCTTAAGGGCCTAACCAGTTGTTATGCTATACCACATTACCCTTCACTGGATGTATAATGAGCTGCACTAAACTACATTTTAGCATTTCAAATACCTAGCCATTCTTTTGCGGTTATTTTGGTAAAGTAACTAAAAAGTAGTGTAACTCATTACATTTCAGAGACAGTAATATTGTAATGTAACTTATTACTTTCAAAAGACAGTAGCCTAATAAGCAGTGTTGTGCTAGTTACTGAAAACCAGTAACTAGTTACATTACTAGTTACTTCATTTCAAAAGTAACTCAGTTACTTTACTGATTACTTACACCAAAAAGTAATGTGTTACTGTGAAAAGTAACGTTTTAGTTACTTGAAAAAAGGGCTCCCAAAAAAAAAAAACTCCCATTAATGCCCTTATAGCCTTCATTTAAGTACTGTTATTGCATTGGAGAATAATACAACAGAGCTCTCAAGTCTCACGCATTTGGCGTGAGACACACGCATTTCAATCCATTCACACGCCACACCTTGTATTTGTCACGCAGAGATTTCTTTCCAGGGTACCGCCCACCAAGTTGCGCCGCAATTTTGTAAACAAACTAGGCTTGTTTGAGACAAACCGTTGACATTCGCGATACAGAGGGCTTCATGGGAACTTTGAGGGGAGCCAGAAGTTGGAGTACCAAACACCGCTGCCAAAATCTCACTCTGAACTCTGTTCAAAACTTGAGAGCCCTGATACAATCTGTTGATCAACTTGACATGCATTTGCATCACTGAACTCTGCTAAGCAATGTGGTCTATACAAACACAAACACAAAGATATGTTTCAAAGTGCCAATTTATTTCAGGCCAGAACAAACTGACAAAACTTTAGTTGCCTGCAATCTACAGGTCTAGTCTGCCATAATTAACACAACATAGCTGTAAACCTGTTATGGTGGATCTGAACACACTCAACAATACACACACTAACATTCCCAAGATCAAATACAATCTGAATATATTATTCAGAATCAAGTTGGAAAAAATGAATGTACTTTCACACCAAATGCTGGTACAGACAAGACAACCATAAATGCATTAAAACAAAAAACATCAGCTCCTCAAAAATGAAATCTACGAGCAATACCATAAAATAAGAGTTGTATGCCGGCTTTTCTGAAACTAATGGAGAGTAAGCTGAATATATTGTTCAGAATCAAAGTGCAAAAATGAAAGTGCTTTCAGCACCATATAGAGGCAACTGCTGTTGTAGTCCAACAAAATAAGTATAAAAAAACGTCAGTGTTTTTCCTTTAGTTCAAGTATGAAGCAAGAAAGCATACAATAAGTGTTGTGGAATATATATAACAGAAATTAAAGTGCTGTTGTGTCACTGTGGCACACACACACAGACAACAAATGTGAGCCTAGTTAATCAAAACAACAAAAAGTGCTTATTGGCAAAGACCTGAATTAATGTTTGAGTGGAGGTTTAGCTTTCGAACCAGTGGTTGTACCTCATGAGAAGCAGCTTCTCAAACCTTTGGTCAGACAGCCTGTTCCTCTTTGGAGACAGTACCACACTTCCCAGACTGAAGAGTCTCTCAACTGGTGCACTGGATTGGGTAGCTGCATTTAGCTTCAGACAAATTGCCTTTATTGTGGGAAATCTTTTGAGAATCTCCATGCCTGTTTCGGCTGTTTTCAAGTAGGCCATTACCTCAGTTTCCACAGTGCTGAAGGTTTCATCGTCATCCTCAAAGCAAAAAAAGTCCTGCTCTTTGTCTTTGGAGGAGCCTGAGTCTGGTGGAGTTGTTGGAGACACAGGATTCCTGGCTGGTTGCTGCTCAGGGCCAGGGAGAAACCTGTGACACTCTGCTGCCAGGATTCCCTTGACCATCTCTTTCTTCCTCTGGTCTCTCACCCACCGTAACTTAAACTTGGGAAGTGTGACGGCTGCCAGCATTGCATCGTTGCTTTCCAAGACGGATGCAAATCGTTTTTTGATAGCCTGTAAAACATACACACAGTGACACAGACATTAGAATAAGTGAGATTCCTTTTTATCTATTCATTTTACTTGTGTACATTTCCATGAAAGCTGCACACCGCCAGGTGATTTTTAACTATAGTTATGAGTTATTAAATGATTTAAAACTAAAACTAAAACTTTATTTAGCCAAAAAAAGTATTACTATTTATTTCTGTTGCACCCTGGAGTAGAGTTTATACATTTCAGTCAGTTTATCAATATGTTCAAGACTTATTGTGTCCCTTAAATAGAATGCATTGAAAACTACTTTTTGCACATTTCATCAATTTTTCTTTGGCTATATTAGTGCTCTCTTTCAGCTAACAATATTAATGACATATATTCTATAGTTAACAATCATACCACGTGTGCTGTAATAAAAATGAGTGATGTTGCTGGTGCTGATTAAATGCAGTCTTTCTCTACAGTGAAGAGGGAAAACCAGATAATTACAAAAGTGTTGATGAATGTTTCTTACCTGAACTATGGCTTCAGGTAGACCAGTTGCTACAGTCAGACTGTCTTTCATCTCCAGGGTCTTTGACATTAATGTTTCTAGAGTGGGCAGGAGGGTGCCAAAGTAACAGTTTGGGCAGGATGTCCAGAGCAACTGTGAGTGGCTTCATTATGGCACAATATTCCTTCAGAAAATGAAGTTCCCTGTCGCTAATAGATTTGAGCTGTAAACGATCAGAGATGGCACTCAAGTCAATCATAGGCATTTCAACAATTCTTGCCACAGCATCATAAAATGAATTCCATCTTGTAGTGCATGGCACAGGCAGCTTTTTGGTGAACACGTCGCTCACTATCTCTGAGGCCACTGTGGACCTGCTTGCCTTATTCCACAGTGCTGTGCACTTAGCTGTAAAGCTTCTGTAGATTCCTTTAGTCCCAGGATTTGAAAGGAGCCACTTCAGCACGTCAGCGCATGAAATTAAGTTTAGTGTGTGAGATGCACATCTTTGGTGCGGAGGTAAAACAATCCCTTCCTCTGCGGCGGTGTTAAGCACGTCTGCAACGTCAGTGAAGATAACCTCTTCTTCATCATCGTCGTCAGAGAGCGATTCCGGTTGATACATGGCAAAGGCTTTCACAAAGTTAGAGCCGTTATCAGTAACCGCGGAGGTAACTTTTGTTGACACTCCATACAAAGAGTGAATGTGGTCAATCTCACTAGCAATAAGATCGTACGTTTGCCTACCCTTTATCCTTTTACAGGCCAACGCAGCTTTCTGGCGTTGTAAAGTGGTGGGGTTTATCCAGTGAGATGTTATCCAGAGGAAGCTTCTGTTGTGGACAGACCAAATGTCTGCGGTGGTCGAGATGTATTCCAGCCCCTCAAATGTTTTCTTTAGCTCGCTATCCATTTTGGTATATTCTTTGTCCAGGTAGTTGGAAAACGTTTTGCGTCCCATATGCCGTGTACCGCCCGGACATGGTATCATGCTTACTAGCTCCCTGAAAGCGGGTGACTCCACTGTAGAAATAGCTTGCACGTGTTCAACAACATACCGTGCAATGGCTTTATCCACTTTCACCTGACTAGCAGTCCCTCGGTTGAAATCCAGCCGCTGTTGCTTGGGTGGAGGTGGGGTGGCGTCGGATGGCTCTGGGTCTGTGGTCTTAACTAATAGCTTCGTCCCAGCATGTTGTTTTTGCAGATGTTTTAACAGATTAGAATTGCGGTTTTGAGCAGTAGATAGGATCTTTGACCCGCCAAGACACAACTTACACTCAACTAACACATTATTTTCTTTATGCTCGAGAAAAGTAAAATAGTGAGCATATCTCCATGCGGAGAAACTCGACTTGTGCTCCGCCGTCGCCATGATAGTACAACCCAGTCTCATGGCATTTCGTGTTCACCAACACGATTTTTAATCTATTGATTCGTGTTCACCAACACGATTTTCCCCTTTTTTTCGTGTTGCACAGCACAATTTTAAAAGCAATGTATTTCTACTGGTAATGTGTTTCGTGCCTGCAGCACGTCTTTTTCTCCGGTCGGGTCGTGGAAGACCGGAAGCTGTGTGGTTCATAAAAACATTTTCTTACTCAATATCAAGCCACAATTATTGCTTTTATTTTAAATCGTGTTAGAAATTAAAATCAATGTTTTGATGCTATAATGTAGCTTAAACATACCGTCAGTTTAAACGCTCTTTTATACTGAAAAACCAGAAATTCTTGTGCACAAGCAGTTAAGCTTTTATTCTGAAAGTCCTTCATCTACGGTTAGCATTTAGCATGTGGCTAATATACGATTTCCTAAAGAGGTGAATTGAGAAGCGAAATGACTTGGAGTGGTGAAAACCGAAGCCTACTGATTTAACACTACAACGATAGATGTCGAGATACTACCATGTTGAATATTAAATGAAAGTACAGTTTATTTGAATACATTATTGTTTACAGACGAGAGTAGCATGTGACAACATCCGGAATGACCGGAAACCAAACGAGCCGAGAAGTATTGTTTAGAGTATTGATTACAGCGTTTAGAATGTGTTAAATGAAAAGTGATGAAAGAGAATATGAGGAGAAACGGCGTGTTAAGCATATATTGAATGTGAAAAGAACCTATCCTCTGTTTAAATGCAATAACGGACATTGGAGACGAGGTGAGCCGGCTGGCGGGGAGGAGCCAGCAGAGGATATATATAGCAGCGCCGGAGGAGAGATGCGCTGTCTTCTTCTTGCTCAGGAGAACCAGATCAAAGCTGTTTTCTGCCGGAACAACAGTGTTTCCCCTAGGATGGAGTCATAGCAGCGGTGCTAAGGCACGCGGGCCCAGCAAAATGTGAGCGCGGCGCGCGTGGACATTTTAAGTGTGTGCGCGTGCGAAGTGCTTCCCGCCATTATGTTTCTATTTGTCTGCCAGCACAAGAAAGACACATACATCATTAAAGGCTTCAAATATATTCAGTATTGTATGAACATAATTGGTGGTTGGACATCACATCCTCTAGGGGGGTCCGGGGGTATGCCCCCCCGGGAAGATTTGTTTTTACATTTTAATATAAAATGCTTCAATCTGGTGCACTTTGAGCACACAATGACTAGAGACTAGATCTAACTCTAAACACCCATATGAAAAAGATCGTTTTACATTTTAATAATCAAATAATTGAACATACCAATAAACTACCATAGCCAATAACACATATGTAACTTATTTTATTTTTGTTGTTCATTTACATCACTTTCATCAGGCAATTTTTTAGTTTAATATCAGGTGTCAAAAGAGCATGGCACCTAGTAATGAATGTGCCAAATGTCTCCACTTCGTTCCACTGCCCCAGTGACTTGAATATCTTGGGTTCTGCCACCCTTCATGCAGATCTAGATCCCTCCGCTTCGCGTCGGGATCCTGATCAGCCTGTCGGGTGTTCTTTTCCCCATAATGACCGCGTCGCTGCACGTTATCCCTTACAAACTAACTAAGTTAGCTAGATGTAATTCATTCTTAACTGTAGGCTTTTATCAAAGTATTAATTTACTTAATCTAAATGTAACAACATTTTAAATTATAATAACTTACATTTATGGCGTTATGACCTTCTTCTTGAGGTGATTGTGTCCAAATAAAGTTATGTCTGCTTCAACTTGCTGTTGTCTGTCTTGTCAGGCAGTTTTCCTTCAGCTCTGAAAATGACAGCTTTCCCGCGTATCGGTGGCTCGAAGTTGCCGCGAGCGCTAGGGGGCAGCACTTACTTGCGCCCCCTAGCAGCGGCGCAGCGCCGCTGCTGAAAACATATAGGGGAAACACTGAACAATATTCTGTCTGTAACACTACCGCGCCTTTTTTAATTAAAGTATCCCATTTGAATCTTTTCAGAGACTCCATTTAGTCTCATTTTAAAGCTTCTCTCCTGGACGCGAGAATAAAGAACATATTTAACAATCGTATAATTTCGGACTTTTGTTTCCTTTTCTCTGAGGAAAATAAATGGGGCTCAGAGCCTCAGAACACTGAAATCTGTATTTTTAAATCTTTTTTTCCTTCTAATTTGTTATTCTTTTCAAAATAACACACTGTTATTTACTCACCAATAACACACAATTATCCTTGCTTTTATTTATTGGTTTAACTCCATAATCTCTGGCTTTGTTGGCGTCCTTCAGGAACTGAATTTCAAAATAAAAATAACCGGAAACAGACGTAGGCATTTCGTGCGCTTACCCAAGATCCTCAGCTATGGTTTAAGCTCGCTATTGGATGTTTTAGCCGCAATGCATACTGGGATTTGGTGTTTATATTATATGAAATCCGGAAAACATTTTAAAATAATACTTAATTCCGAGTGTTCTTGCTTTTCTCTTTGAAAGTCATCACATAACGGCATTGTAATACACGGTCCGGCTGCATTACATATTACAGATCTGCTGTAGTTCTTTATTTATAGAGCCCTGATGAGAAGACCTTTGGAAAAACTGGAAGAAATGCCGCCGAAACTGAATACTTAACGTGGATCATAAATATATCAACAATTAAACAACATCTTCAATTTCTCTTCACACAATACGTCTCCTTGCAGTATCAACCTTAATTTGGCTGACTTTTATATTTGATCTAATTCGTAGATAGGTTGTATTTACACCATAACGGTGCACAGCTGATATAAAAGGACTTTGATTTTCTTTGAATATAAGAATGTAAATACTGAGTCTGAAATAGTATAGCAATATGCTATAAAATTATGTGAAAACATGTATAAAACTACACATCTTCAGATGTTGTACATACATAAGTGTCCTACACTGATAATACAAAGTTATTATAGCTGTGTGTACCTTGTGTGCACCGCCTAGTGGTTAAAGCACGTTATTGAATTATTGTTTTTATGTGTTATATTTGATTAAAAAAATATTAAGAGTACATACTTTCATAGGGGGAAAGTAGAAGGTCTGTGATAGAAATATAGAATATAAAAAATCAAGAAGATACTGTAAGTGATCTCTACAATAAAACAGTTTAGTGCCAGATGTACAAAGATATTAATAGGAGGATGTGCAAAACAGAAAAACGAATTAACCTTTATTTAAACATTAAATAATACTTTAGATTAAGGTCCTCTTTTAAATAAGAAAAAAAAAATTGGGGCTATCTACAGATAAATATTAACCCTGACAAAGTACTTAACGTCTAATATATTGCTTTCCTGCAATGTTAACTATGTTGAAGCACTTATTTTAACTGATATTATACATATGAATTATACTCTTATGTATGTAGATAGTATAAGAAATGTGCAGAATATGACAGTTTAATGGTGGAGGTACAAACCCATGTTGATAGATGTCTTGTAATGTTCTGTTGAGGAACCTGTGACCCAAGATTTTCATTCATTGCATACACCGTAGTTTGTATATGATATGTCAATAACCTTTGAAAATCTTGAAATCTTGAAAGGGATGTGCAAAATAGCCATTATACAGTCTTTAATTAACTATTAGTAGAGAATAACGAGTAATGAATATACTTTATTACTCGTTTCCATTCATGTCAATTGGAGATAAATGTTTAGTCTTCTCAAGCACCAACCAACAAATATCTCTCCTGATTGTTGGCACTCGGCAATCAGGTTAACCTCTGAATTGTGGTGGAATAGAATTAAAAAGTAACAATGAGCTGTCATGTGGGTATATATTAATGCTGCGCATTATGGACACAAGCGATTTTCACCCATTTATTAATTATATGTTTTACATTTGATAACACCAATGTGTTTAATACTGGCAACTTCTAATTGTGGGAAAAACAAAAACGTTCAGTAGAGACGTCCCATGGAACATTTTGCGAAACACAATAGCCAGCATGTGTAGTTCTGGGGGGGGCGTTCGATTCCAGTTTTGGATAGTCTGGCGTGGTTTTGTTCCATTTCAAACAGCTGTTTGACGCTCGGAGTAACCTTGGCGCACTGCAACTCCAACATCCAATCCCAGCGCTTGAAGATTAATCACGGGGAATGTAGTCCTAAACGATAGCTGGGGATTATGGGTAGTGTAGTGTCTTCGGCCATCCTAAACTCCTAGAGGCCTACGTCTGTTTCCGGTTATTTTTATTTTGAAATTCAGTTCCTGACGGACACCAAAAAAGCCAGAGATTATGGAATTAAACCAATAAATAAAAGCAAGGATAATTGTGTGTTATTGGTGAGTAAATAACAGTGTGTTATTTTGAAAAGAATAACAAATTAGAAGGAAAAAAAGATTTAAAAAAATACAGATTTTAGTATTCTGAGGCTCTGAGCCCCATTTATTTTCCTCACAGACGGAAACAAAAGTCAGAAATTACACGATTTAAAATAAAAGCAATAATTGTGGTTGATATTGAGTAAGAACATGTTTTTATGAACCACACAGCTTCCGGTCTTCCACGACCCGACCGGAGAAAAAGACGTGCTGCAGGCACGAAACACATTACCAGTAGAAATACATTGCTTTTAAAATCGAAGGAGAAAATCGTGTTGGTGAACACAAATCAATAGATTAAAAATCGTGTTGGTGAACACGAAATACCATGAGACTGGGTTGGATAATATTGTTAGTAGGCTAACTAAACACAAACACGCCCACAAAGCGTCTCCGCATGTGACACAGGAAGTATCTAAGTACATTAACTCAAGTAGGCCTACTGTACTTAAGTACAGTTCTCATCTCTGTTCGCCTCGCTGTTGACGCCGCTCACCAACGTCTGGGAGCCGAGACTATATATAAAAAATAACGGAGTAACGCACCATGTAGTAACGGTAACAGAGTTACTGAATTTAAAAAATAACGGCGTTACAGTAACGCGTTACTTTGTAACGCGTTAGTCCCAACACTGCTAATAAGTAATATGTAATATATTACATTTTGGAAGTAACTTGCCCAACACTGTACATAACACATAAGGGGACGGGTAATAACCGGAAAAGCATGACATGGGAACTTTAATATTGCTGGAGCCTACGGAAATATGGGAATCTCCACGTTTCTGCGCTAGGCTGCTCCTTGCTATGAGGATCAAGCATGTAGAGTGACCAAAGTCTTTAGTTACCTAGGGGTTTTAGGGAAGTTCAGGGGGGATTTTCAGGGTGTCTTGCTTATTATATGGTATAATTATCCTACTGTTGTTGCTGGTGTAATGGCAATGTTAACAGTTCCAATGTTCTTTATCCTTTGCCATTAATTCACAGGAGGGTTTAGAGTGATCCTGACGCAGACACAAACAGATGAATGTCTTTTGCTGCAGTTTAGAATGATGTTTATTGCTTTACATACCAAGATTTAAGTACACTGTGTCAAACGATTGGGGTATGAGCATCTGCTGGCTGTAGTATGAGCATCTGTCGGGCTGACCGTCAGTCTGGCTGGTAGAATCGGTATGCTCTTCGGTGTCCTCGTCCTCTCCTGTCACCTATGACCCCTTTTATACACCCGGTGCAGCTAAACCCCGCCACCAAGTGTTCAAAAATAATATTGCGCTATACATATAAATAAGGTAAACTGAGACACCAACAACACCCATAAAATGGCTCCTACAATTGGTATTACTTTATTTTCCTTTTTATTTCTCTATTTTGATCAAAAGAGCAGTAGCTAATAGAGATATCCCTGTGGTGTTACACTATACAATTCACTCCACACTAAATGGCAGGTAAAACAGACATAAAGATCACATCCTGGAATGTGAGAGGATTGAATAAGATTGTTAAGCTAAAACATGTATTAGGCAGAATTAGACTTCTAAAATCACAAATCCTTTTTATTCAAGAGTCCCATTTAACTGATATTATTAAAGTTTAAAAAAAGGTGGCCTGGACAAGTCTTTGCAGCCCCATTTAACTCACAGGCCAGAGGGGTTAATATTTTGATCCACAAATCAATCCCGTTCAGACTTAGCCATGAAATAATTGACCGGCAGGAAGACACATTATTTTTCAAGGAAAATATTAGTGAATCAAAGTACACTGGTCAATGTTTACGGACCTAATGAGGATAATCATGCCTTTTTTAGGAATTTATCTCTTACTGTATCCTCTATTCCTGGACAATATATAATAGGCGGGGACTATAACTGTGTGCTGGACCCAGAGATGGACCGCTCCTCAGGCATTGATGTTTCTCATCCGCAAGCTAGAAAGGTGCTGCTTCAATCTATAAACGATCTTAATTTAATTGAAGTCTGGACTAATTCTTACAAAAAAACATTTCTCATGCTTTTCAGGTACTTATAAGACGTCATCACGTATTGAGTACTTTCTGATCTCCATGGCCTTATTATCACATGTGAATGAATGCGGTTATGACAGCATAGTATTGTCCGATCATGCACCCATCTCATTAACCCTCCATATACAGAGGCTTGTTTGGTGTCCTTCTAGGTGGCGCCTCCAAACCAAATGGTTACAAGACCCAACATTTGTAGAATTTCTTGGTAAAAATATTGATAATTATTTTTGTATGAACACAGATCAGACTAATGCAGGCATAAGATGGGAAGCATTTAAAGCCTACATTAGGGGTGTGATGATTAGATATACAAGCTTTAAATCAAAAGCTCACTATAAAGAGTTCATCAACTTTGAGGCTAAAATTAAAACTCTGGAACTTGACCTATACCAAAATGATAAACCAGAGAAACATAAAGAGCTCCTTCTGTTGAGAGCTAAGTATAAAGAGCTATCTGCTTGGTTAAAGCAATCTTACTATGACCAAGGTGACAAAGCTGGCAAGCTTCTTGCTTGGAGAATAAAGAAAATGCAATTCTCCTCCTCTGACCCTCCAGCATGGCTAGCCATTGAACGCAATACAGCACCGGGCCTATCCCTCCAGTCATCTACTCTGATCATGCTAAAAAACAAAAAAAACAGACAAAAAACCCATTTGTTAAAAATACTGTTTCTGTTTGGCATGAAGCACATGTCTATATAGGAGATGCTCCCAAACTATCCCAGTTCTCCCCAATATGGGTTAATGACAACTTTGTCCCCGGAAGAGCGGATGGGGGATTCAAAAAATGGGCTGCCAAGAGTCTGAGTAAAATAAAGGACTTGTATACAGAAGGAAAACTTATGTCCTTTGATCAGTTGGTTCATAGATATGCCATCCCTAGAAGCCACTTCTTTAAATTCCTGCAGTTAAGGAGCTTCATATCAGCACATACTAAATGCTTAGATGAGCCACCTTTGTCAGTTGTGGAGAGGGCCACTCTAAATTATATGGATGCTCGAGGCCAACTATCAGTCATTTATGTTCTGCTGAGGTCCAAATCAAAGGACGACTCAAACTCAAGACTCAATGCTTGGAGAGATTATTTAAAAGTAGACATTACAGAGACTGAGTGGGAAAATGCTTGTTTAAAGGCACAAACCCAGACTATAAACACTGCACTGAAACTGATACAATATAAATGGCTGTTCAGAACCTATGTTACATCTGTTAAACTGAATCTGTATAATCCTAACATTCCTGATAACTGTTCCACATGTGACGATAATGTTGGTACTCTGCTGCACTGTATGTGGGAATGCCAACAAATCCAATCATTCTGGAAAGATATAGAGTGGCGAACTCACGCCCATCTACTTCCGGTCCATGGAACCTTATTTCGGAAAAATTATGTATTGAAATCAATGAAGAGAGAAAACTTATCTTTCGATCCAGTTTGAATTGTGCCATGAATTACAAAAAAGTCACAGTTTGTCGTAAAACTGTTGAAATATAAGACTATGAAAAAATACGCAACTAGAAAGACTACAAATCCCAGAGTCATGACGTAAGTGATGTCATAACTGATGTCACAATTGTTTTCCTCCACCAAATAAGAGATAGCTAAGATAAGTTTAACAAGATGCCTGTGTGCTTAGTACCAGGTTGTTATCAAACCAGCAATGGGTCTTGCTCGTTCTTTCGCTTCCCGTCTGATGAAAGGACCAGGAGTGGCTGGATCAAGTTAGCTACCTAGCTAGTAGCTAGCACGTTAGTTAGCATTACAGCCTTAGCATTGTCTTATTAGCCTTAACATGAAGAAGTAACATCAAGTAACCCAAAATGTTAAACAGTAAGAGTAGTAGTCATATTTCGTGAACCATTTGAAGAGTACTGTCACACCGGTGTGATCATTCTATAATACATCATTTAAGCTCGGGGGAGAAATGCTAACGTTACATTAGCATCGGCAATCTTTCTACTTCATGCTATCTGCACAAATGGTTGAAATTAAACATTAAAAAGATCACGCAGTTCAGAGAGAATCAAAGGAAGGCAGGCAGCTTTGCATGACATTCTTCTGGACACGTTTCATTGTGTTGATAGTGAGGGTAGTCAATCCATTATTTGACAAGACAGTAGTGACGACCTTCTTGGTGACGTGTGTTGTTGTGAGAGTCTGCCAGACCAAAGATGTAGTTCATTCAGCGTTTCACACAAAAAACTTTGTTACTTCACAGTTTTACGACACATTTTTATTTTTTTGACTTGCAAAATTATCTTTTAAATTGACAAACATCATATGTGTAATTCGTGGCACAATTTAAATGGGATCGAAAGATAATCTTTCTCTCCCCATTGACTTCAATGTATAATTTTTCAGAAATAAGGTCCCATTGAGGCTCCCGGAAGGGGAGGCACTTCGCCTCTCTATAGAGTGGCGAAGTCCCTCCCCTTCCGGTCGAGCTCCATGGGACCTCATTTCGGAAAAATTATAACTGCGATCTTTTCTACTTAATGCTATCTGCACAAATGGTTAACATTGAACACTTGAAAGATCTGGCAGTTCAGGGAGAGTCGAAGGAAGACAGGCAGGCAGCTTTGCATGACATTCTTCTGGATGTGTTTCATTGTGATGATAGTGAGGGTGAGTCAATCTGTTTGTTGGCAAGACAGTAGTTAAGTGATTACTGAGAGAAAATTATTCAAAGAGATAATTATTCAAAGTTTTTTAAAGTGTTATTACTTTAAAGTGTTGTTACTGACCTTTTTCTCTTTTATTTTCTTTACCTCACCTGTAACTCTGCTGAGACCTTGAGGAACATGCACACTGGACTGACCTGCTCTGGCAACCTGATTTCCACTGTACGTATTTGGTTATGGTATATTACATTACATTACATTGCATTTAGCTGATGCTTTTATCCAAAGCGACTTACAATAAGTGCATTCAACCGACAAAATACAAACTTGAAGAAAACAGAATTATATAAGTACATCAGGTTTCATAGAGCTAAAACATTTCAAGTGCTACTCAACTGGCTTTAGATAAGCCAGTCCTTTATTAATATATAAGTGCTTTGTTAATAGTTCTATCGCTCGAAGTGGAGTTGAAAAAGATGAGTTTTCAGTCTGCGCCGGAAGATGTGTAAGCTTTCTGCTGTCCTGATGTCAATGGGGAGCTCATTCCACCATTTTGGAGCCAGGATAGCAAACCCACATGTTTTTGCTGATGGGAACTTGTGTCCCCCTCGCAGTGCGGGTGCAGCAAGCTGTTTGGCTGATGCAGAGCGGAGTGCACATGCTCGGGTGTACGGTTTAACCATGTCCTGGATGTAGGAAGGGCCAGATCCATTCGCAGCATGGTACGCAATTACCATTGTCTTGAAGTGGATTCTAGCAGTTACTGGAAGCCAGTGAAGGGAGCGGAGGAGCGGCGTGGTGGGAGAATTTAGGAAGGTTGAAGACCAGACGAGCAGCTGCATTCTGGATGAGCTGCAGAGGTCGGATGGCACATGCAGGTAGACCAGCCAGGAGGGAGTTGCAGTAGTCTAGGCGTGAGATGACAAGAGTCTGGACCAGAACCTGCGTCGCTTTTTGGGTCGGCTGGGGACGTATTCTTCTGATGTTGTAAAGAGTGTATCTGCAGCAGTGGGTTGTAGCAGCTATGTTTACAGTGAAGGACAGTTTGTTATCTAGGGTCACACCCAGATCCCTTGCAGTCTAAGTCGGGGAAACAATAGAGGTGCCGATGTTGATTGTTAGGTCAAGAGTGGGACAATCTTTTCCCAGAAGGAAAGGCAGTTCAGTCTTGTCAAGGTTGAGCTTGAGGTGGTGAGCCGACATCCACGAGAGTGGGTTTCTTTAGGAGAGGGTTTACTCTTGCCTCCTTGAGACTGTTTGGAAAGTGACCAGAAGTTAGAGAAGTGTTAATGAAATGGGTGAGAAACGGTAGAATATCAGGAGCGATAGTTTGAAGGAGGTTTGAAGGGATAGGGTCAAGAGGACATGTGGTAGGACGTGCAGAGGTAATGAGGGTAAGAACCTCACTTGGAGAGAGAGGGAAGAAGGAGGTCAGTGTGTGGGTGAAAGGTGGGTCTGGTGACCCAGCGGTGAGTAAAGGTGAGTCAGAAAAAGAAGAGCGAATATCATCAACCTTTTTTTCAAAGTGCTTAAAAAAGTCACTTGACAGAAGGGAGGAGGCAGAAGGGGCTTTGGGGGGGTCCAAGAGAGTGGAGAAGATGGAAAATAGTTTTTTGGGATTGGAATAGGAAGATTGGATATTATTTATATACATCAAAGGCACAATGCACTCCCCAGAGCTGCACCCCACATAGACACACATGTATTGATTGTGATATTTTGCATAGGTAGTGTGAAATCATCTTTACACACTTGAAAACTGTAGGAGCGGCAACTTGTTTGGAAAATTGAATTTTTAATATCCGATAATAAAGTTGATCTGTTTTCTTTATTCTTCTCTCTTCCCAGCTCCATCCATCACCATTCTCTGTTCCTGCAGGTCCTGCTTGCTAATCAATGCTCATATTTTTTCACACAATTACAAATAAAGTCAATGTATTGTATGACATGAATTTGTGCTTCATTCTGAGTCAATAATAAATTCATCCTGCCTTCATTCATTCTGCCTTCAACTGCAAAATGATTGTGGACTGCACCGACATCCATGTAGCTGCCCCCCAGTAAGATGAACCAAGCAAAGTTGACATACTCAACATACAGCTGTGCTCTTAAGTTTACATGAAGAATTTGTGAAATATTGGTAATTATTTGGAAAAAATGACTGATGATGCAGAACACTTGTTGTATTTAGGAACACTGGTCAGGTGAAGCCATTTATCACTACATATATGTGTCAAACATAAAAGGCCAAACACACTGTTTGGCCTTTTAAGAGCTCTGTCTCACTTCCTCGCTCTCGGTCCTCTTCTACCTGGAAATAAAGACAACCAAAACACACACAAGCTGAATGTTAAAAGTGCTTCACAAGATAAATAGAAGAGTGCAGACTGTTTAAACTATGGGTAGGGGGACTATTTGGCAGGTTTAAAGGACACATGTCATGCTTTTCCGGTTATTACCCGTCCCCTTGTGTGTTATGAAGGTTTTTATGCATGTAAACGGTCTGCAGAGTCAAAACCCTCAAAGTACACCCTGTAGCAAGTAAAACTCTAAAACAGAAAATACCTCCCCAAAACGCCTCGTTGGTGAAACGTCATTGTCCATTGTTTACTTCCTGGGTGCTGTGTCGTAGAAGCACCCAGTAGCCACGCCCAGAGCTATGGCCGCACCCTCTGCCAGCCTAGCATATACTGTTGGAATCTCAGGTTCAGTTCAAAACTGTATCCAGTCAGTGGTTGACATTCCTTTTTAACACTGTTCCTTCAGATGTTCGAGCCGGTATTTTACTGTGTGCGCAGCATTTCACGGAGCATAGCTTCACAAAACATGGAGCGATTCATACCAGATATGTACAGCGTAGGGCATTGAAGGACGATGCTGTTCCTACTTTGTTTGGACCAGCGGGAGATTCGGGTACACAACCTGTAAGTATTCATTGTTGTTTGTGTATTTATGATGTTTAAAACAAACAAGGTATATCAACCACGACTGTGTAAGTGGGTAAACGTTTTTTCTGGCTACTAAGCCATTGACACAGTGCTAACAGGGCTAACTAAGTTGCTAGCCTTTCCATATATCAACTCCAATGTCAGCAGATGCCTTACATGCATCTCATAGCAGGAGAATGTCTGCATTCACACACAACATACTCAGACAGTATACTCTGGGTGATTTACCGTACGGTCAGTACATTATAGTTGGCGTTCATAGCGTGTATGCTACATAGCTAAACAAGAAGGCTACCTAGAGCTAGACATGCTAGGGAAACATTGTTTTCATGCCAGCTACAATGAATGACCGAACTTAGCAGACTACCCGTATAAGATTGCAATTGTAAACATGTTCTTGCTAGCCTAGACTAGCTGTTGTTCATAGTAGGTTGGCATATTACACTGAATAACTAGCAAACGTAGGTTAGCATATTAGCTGGCAAGCTAACTGTGTTGATTAGATAGATAGATTAGATAGATACACACTCCTACCACAACAACTACTACTACTATTTGTGATTTGCATTTGATTTTGTCCTGCCAGATCAGGAAACTCCTGGCGTATCTGGTGGACAACACACACACACGGGATGACCACTCTGATGCCTGGTCCAAAAAAAGCCCCGGCAGCAGCTTGCAAAGCTGTGATAGGCAAGATGCCGAAAACGCCTATAGGGGGAGGAATGGATGATATACAGTGTATGTATGTATATTGACACATGTTCATTTTGTACATTTCTAAAAATAAAGTTTGATGGAAATACTTTGTAGCCTTTCTTCCCTGAATCATTTGATTTTTCATCAAACAGTAGTAGTTTATTACAGGTAAAAATAACTTCTTCTATAACAACAGTTGTAGGTACAGTTCGGTTAGTTAGCGTATAAAATATGCAGCTGCCATTTTCCACATGGAAAAGACAAAGCGCAAAGTTTATTTGAGTGGACAAAAGAGAAAGGGAGCTTAGCTGTAAATCAGTCCACCGACCACAGCTACACCAAAGGGCCTGAGTCTGCAGGCACTGACCCCGAACTCTCCAGCGTGCAGCCCGCGGACACCGACGCCGAACCTGGACCCTGCAGCGTGCAGTCCAGTTGTTCCGAAGACCTGGCAGGGGATAATTGTAAGGGAATGGCCCATATTCAGCAGCAGGCTAACCTGATGATGTCATCCGAATGGAAACAGGGCTTCCTGATCATGCCATGTTTAAAAGTGTGGCGGGGTTGGTGGAGCGCTTTCAGGGCTTCATTGTGTATTTCGCTGGATGGAAAGTGGAGGGCATCCTGCTGGCAGACCAGGTCTTAATAATGAAAACCTTTGATCAACAAAAAAAAAGGATGGTCAGGATCTAGACTAAGTATGTAGTTTATTAATTAAATCAACGCTCTCTACATTAGGAAAACACATACCAGTGTACCAGAGGGAGTCACACACAACTGTGCCTAGATAACCAAACAAATTGACAAGATAACCAAAATCCTTGAATCTAGACACAGCAAATAAACTCAAATCACACAATGAGATTAAAAAGGAGATGACACATACAGTATAGTCGATATAAAACTGGCCGCTTCAATCTGAAGAGCAACTAAAACAAAACTTGGGAGTGTACCTTGTTCTTGTGAACACTAATGTTATCCACAGCATACACAGAGACCACAAAGTTCTTAACGAGAAAACTAGTTGCTAAAACAAAACACGTTAGTTTACCTTGTTAGCTAATGTTAGCTAGCTGACATTAACGTTACACATTGCACTCATGTTACTCACTGAAACCTTGTAAAGCCGGTCCCGCATGCTGGCTCTTAAAGAACCGACTAACTCCCCTTTCGTGTATGTACAGCTCTCAACATAACCAGACTTGTAGTGATTTTCGCCTCGTTCTGAAAGAAAGAGTTGAAATGTGCTAATGTGACAGCCATCTTTGTGTTGGTGACGCGTATTGTGCGGGACCAGAGTTGTAGTTCATTGAGCGGCTTCACACAAAAAATGTGTTACTTCACAGTTTTACGACAAATCTTTATTTTTTTTACTTGCAACATTTTCTTTTAAATTGACAAACATCATATGTGTAATTTGTGACACAATTCAAACGGGATCGAAATATAATCTTTCTCTCCCCATTGACTTCAATACATAATTTTAACTAAATAAAGTCCCATGGAGCTCGACGGAAGGGGAGGGACTTCGCCTCTCTATAGTTAACCTGATTGCACGTGTAACTGCTATACAGATTCCTCTCGACGCAAAGCTCTGTATATTAGATATATATCCCGACCAATTTGTACCAAGCCGTAAAGCAGTGCCCTTGATTAATATTTGCCTACTTCAGGCTAGGAGAGTAATTGCACTGAGGTGGAAAAATACGGATGGTCCTACACCTGCATTGTGGCTGCGGGAAATGGCGTCCTGCCTCACTTTGGAAAAATTAACCTATGTGATCAAAAAGAAAGTAAAGAAGTTTAAGGAAATATGGGACACATTCATGCACTTCCTTGAAAGTCATCAAATGGAAATGGATGAGTGAAATTGATGGATATCGCTATCAAACACTGATAAATAATAAGGAATAATAACAATGCTGCTTATAATAATAACGATAATGATTATCTCTAAATATAGAAACAAATTATTCTTTCATATACATTTTTTGTATTATTGTTTAACATCCTTTACTTATATCTGATTGTATTTACTCCTGTTTCATTTCAATCTGTGAGGTTTCCCTGAATGTCCGATGTAGAGGGTGGGGGGAGGGAAGGGTTATTTTCCCATGTGTCAATGTATGTATGGGTTACTACTGTATAATCCGTGTATCTACCGTCCAATTGTTTTTTCTTTTATAGACACGTAAACGGAAGAGCGTCTGAGAGGCGTTTTTGGCTTTTTACCTTACTAACTGGTCAAATGGTCCTTGGAGTGAGGGGCGGGGCGAGATTCTCGGAAGTGATTTTAAAAAAAAAGCACTCGTTTGCTAAAATCACACTTTGAATCACTACAGTATCCTGCTGAAGGACCGGTGATTATTATAAACAAGGGGAATTTAGCGATCACAGTGAAAAAGGGCCAAGACACATATTGAGCCCAGAAAATTGATGTTATTAAGGGCTGTAAATATAATAAGCCTCTGTCTAAAATGGACAACATTGTTAGAAGATTTAAACTATACAGCGGTTCAGCACTACGGTCACTCAGCCGCCTCTCGAGTTTGTTTTTTCAAATCAGCTGCTCTTCATTATTCCTGCTATATTTTACGAGTGACAAAAATATTTGTTACCACAAGTTCTTAAGGAAACTGACACTGTTGGACTCGGTTCTAGTTTGACTTCTACCAGAAATGAAGTACTTTTGCCGTGTACTTTGTGAGTAATCCTCTGTCAAAGTCCCCTCCTTATTACATAATGCATTTTTTTCTGCTATCTTTGATGAATGATAAAAATATAATGTTAACATTAGTTCTTAATGAAATTGATACTGTTTGACTTTGTATTAGTTAGCCTACTACTTACAATACATTTAAGTACTTTTACCAGAGGTGGGACCAAGTCATTGTTTTGCAAGTCCGAGTCAAGTCTCAAGTCTTTTCGCGCTCAAGTCCGAGTCAAGTCTTAAGTCTTTGTGCTCAAGCTCAAGTCAAGTCTCAAGTCAGGATGGGCAAGTTCAAGTCAAGTCCAAGTCCTAAACTTTGACAAAACTAGTCTTAAACAAGTCATTATGTGCTTTTCACCAAATGTAATGACATCGATCAACAGAATAATACTTAATGATCAAACTGCTCTTTATTAGTCACATTAATAATTTAATAATCAATTTTCTCTCTGCTGGTAAAGTAACGTGTTTTCTATACCTTACTTTTCCACTGTGTACAACATGTTATAACGGATCTACAATCTATTTTTGTGCAAGGGATAATGTGCAGCGAGGCGGTCTCTATGGGTAAAATAACACCTGAATCTAGATCACTCTGCAGGTGGTACTTTAACTATATTTTGATGCTAATACTTTTGTACTTTTACTTGTAACATTTTGAATGCAGGACTTTTTATTGTAACCGAGTATTCCTACACTCTGGTACTTTACTCAAGTAAAAGATCTGAACTTCTCCCTCCTCTGATAATAAATCTTGAGCGGTTACCAAAAGAAAACCCCTGCTCTGAAGGTTATTTTCATTTTACAAATCCTGCACTCAGCTTTGCTTTCTCCAATATCATTGAAATGCAGCCAGATGCTGCTTATCTTTTCGGTTTTCGCTCATTTCTTGACTTTTTCCGACGCGCTTGCATTTCAATCCGGTATGGAAAGACATTTGCGCCATTATTCGCGCGAATTAACGGGGAGGTCCGTTTATTTACGCAAAATTACGCCCGAATAAACGGGAGGTCCGTTTGCGTTCAAAGTTTCAGTAACCAATCAGTGAAGAGCAAAGCCAGACCAAAGCAATCTGTAGATGAAAAGTTCCTGACATTGTGAGGCTGTAAATTGTACGTTATTCCAGATTCAGGGGACTATGTATTAATTTGCCTTTCAATATAATAAATATATCAATCAATATAACCTGCCTTCATTGTCTTTTAAAATAAAATTGCCTTACATTACCTTATCTTACTGAAGTGAAGGGTATTTATGTCTCCTTAAATCACCTTTTAAATGTACTTCTTATAACATGGCATGGTGTTACATATCAAAATGTTCGGTCTCTGGTCTTGCTAGAAATGCAATGTCTCTCACCTTAGAGCACTGTCTTATGAGATACTTAGCTTAGAAATCAGATTTTTGGAAAAACTTAAAAACTCTTGTGAAATCACAGATGTACTCATGTCATCCAATTTTTTTGGTGTTTCAGATTTGGTTTACCAACGTTTTTGGTTCACAAAAGTAATGAAATATATGAATTACACTATAGGCCTATATAAATGTGTTGTTCTAAAATGAAAATGTGTAAATTAGAATTTGGAGTAAAATAGTTCTATCACTCTACTTTCACCACAGAAAAGTTTGATCAGAACTGATTCATGACTTCATATTCCATACTGAGGTTCATGTGATGTGTACAAATTAGGGCCGGGACTTTAACGCGTTAATTAAGATTAATTAATTACACAAAAATTAACGCATTAAAAATATTAACGCATTTTAATCGCACTTATTTTTGCACCGCGGAATGTTTCTCACTGGATGAGTTTCAGGGGTACCGATTATACTGTAGCACCAACTAACGTTCATGACTTCAGACAACAACAAATCATAGTGAACAATAGTCAAACATGAACGAAGAAGCTGATGAGACCGCTTTGGTTGGCCCCGTGGATGGGACATTTTGTTTTAAAAAACGGACGGATGGAAGCGTCGATAAGAGCACGGTTGTTTGCAAATTATGCAAAAAGGAATTCGCATATCACCGCAGCACATCAAGCCTCAAGTATCACCTCAATGCAAAACATATAGTAGCTAGCGTGGAAGCTAGCGTGGGCGTTACACCGACTCGGAGTACAAGGACCCACACCCAATTCGCGTTGATCAAACAGTGGCCTATGCAACAGAGAGATTTTATTTTTCATCAGGATATTGGAAGAATAGGAGGGATTGAGGTCAATCACTGGCACTTTTTTATTTTATTTTAAATGGTACACTTTATGTTGAACTATTTATTATGTTGTTGGTGCAACTGGCACTTTATGTTGAACTGTTTATTGTTTTGGCCAAGGTTATTGAGAGAGTTGGACTGAAATTGATTAGATTTTTTAAATCAACTGTTGGTAAATCAACAAAGTCTGTTACGGCCTCTGAAGCAACAGAGAGATGTTTTCTAATAGTCAGGGTTTCCAATGTTCTGAATGTACTTGAAAGTATTGTGTTTTATTTAAAAAACAAAGTGTTATAGTTTACAGAAGGTCTACCTACCTATAGGCTACCTGAATCTCTGAAATGTACTATATTCCTAAATATGCTATTGCTACACTTTATGGCAAAAATTGCACTTTTCTGTGGTTCTTGGTTAAGTACCACCTTGCAAAAAATAAACAATGTTTTGTTGCTTAAGCTTATGTATTCAGTCATTATTCAATGGTATACTAAAATCCATGTGAAAAAAATTGCTTCTCACTGTTCTCAGGTCAAATATTTATGTGATTAAAAATGCGATTAATTTCGATTCATTAATTTCAAAGCCTCTAATTAATTAGATTAATGTTTTTAATCGAGTCCCGGCCCTAGTACAAATATAAATTGAGCATTACAACTTTTTTTTTCAACCAACTATTTATGTTAACATAAGAAATGGTCAAATCTCAATATTTACAATACAGGGTTCATACACTTTTTCACCAATGATTTTCAATGACTTTTCCATGACCAAAAAAAATGAGTCTTTCATGTGGCTAGCATGTGCTGCCTCGCCCATATTCGAAATATCGAATATGTTACAACACAGTTTGCATTTAGCACGTCTTGGGTCAATGTCTTTTGATAACCACAATTGGTACTTATAATTTAGAAGCCATACTTTGTTGAAACTGCACTTCCCTGGCATCTTTATATCAAATAGTAGCTAGAGGGCGTGATTGTAAACATCTCTCACCAGCTAAATACTGCCACAGTTGCCATTTTACGTTTCATTATACGATACAGTATTTATTATCATTATAGTATTACTATTTCGGCGATTAGATAACATATAAATTATATTTGATGCAACTTTAGTTATATTTCCATGGCTTTTCCAAAACTTTGGGAAAAATATTGCATTCCATGACTTTTCCAGGTTTTTAATGACCGTACGAACCCTGACAATATCAGAACTTTCTCAAACAACTATTCATTATAAATGTAAAGACAGGGGGAGCAGTGCCATGGTCTTTGTCTGTCTTCCAAGACAGTGGGTCTGGCTGCTGTGTAGGTGGGGGTGATGGTGCATGGGCTGCTGGTGGCTGTGTCGGAGGGAGAGAGGTGTGCTAGTCGAGACTTCTTTGCTGGCTGGGTTGATCGTGATGGCTGTGGTGAAGGCCTTTGAACCGAGGTGTATCTTAATCTTGTGGCAGGCACAGATGGAGATGGAGGCTGCTGTAGTGATGCTGGTCCTCTTGTCCTTGGTGGTGATGGCTCTGGTGAAGGCCCTTGAGCCACGGTAGATCTTTACCTGGGTGCTGGCACAGATGGAGGTTTTTGCTGCTAGGCCCACACTGTAAAAAAAAGAACTGTCAAAGTACTGGCAGCAGCGGCTGCCAAACAAAAACCCTTAAATTAAAGTAAAATACTTTAACTGAAATAAAGTGAATAAGCCATTAATTTACGGGAATTGTCCTTAAAGATTTTACAGGAAAACACCGTAATTTTACAGATTTATCTGCTCTTTTTACATTCAATAACCTTTAATAAAAGTACAGCACTAATACTTTAACGTGAAAACACTGTCATTTTACAGATTTATCTGCTCTTTTTACAGTCAATAACCTTTAATAAAAGTACAGCACTAACACTTCTATGGGCAAATACTCTAATTTTACAGATTTACCTGCTCTTTTTACAGTCAATAACCTTTAATAAAAGTACAGCACTAACACTTCTACGGGCAAATACTCTAATTTGACAGATTTAGCCTCTCTTTTTACAGTCAATAACCTTTAATAAAAGTACAGCACTAATACTTTAACGTGAAAACACTGTAATTTTACAGATTTATCTGCTCTTTTTACAGTCAATAACCTTTAATAAAAGTACAGCACTAATACTTCTACGGGCAAATACTCTAATTTTACAGATTTAGCCTCTCTTTTTACAGTCAATAACCTTTAATAAAATTAGTATACAGAAATTGTCCTTAAAGATTTGAGAGGAAACTTTCCTCTCTTTTCAAAATCCATTGTCTTAAAATGTTACATTAAAATACCTTAAATAAAGTTCTGATGAGAAAAACAGTTTTTTACATTTTTTTTCATTAGATTTATAAAACACTAAAATAAATACAGAACCTAAAGTTCTACAGCTAGAATACTGTTATTTTACAGCTTTTTTCTAACATTTTCCAATCAAACAGGTTCAATAAAATGACATCACGAAATATTCTGTAGGAAACAATTAATCTGAAAAATTAAAATATAAAAATATTTGTAGAATTATAGTACAACTAATGAATACAGCATTTCATATTTAAACATCATACTTATAAACAGTAGAAACAAAAAGTAAGTTGAATTTTTTAAGATGACTTTGAAACATTCTCAACTGAAAATAACAGAAATTGTCAATTTGAAGGAGCAGTGTGCAGGATTTAGTACATCTAACAATGGGGATGTAGGTTCCAACCAATGGATAACTTCTTCACTCACCCTCTGAAGGATTATTTGAATTATTTGAAGTATTAAAGTAACGTGTTATGGCAGGAAAATTCAATCTGGTATATTCATTTTAATGTCACCTTATATATTCGTGGGTGTTAAATTTGGAAGTACATTTTTACTGTTTAAATAATAGAGAGGCTTTTCATATATTCCTGAAACAATGTCCCACTACTTAGTAATAATAAATTAAAGCAATAGTCTTTTCTTCCACTTTTCATGTGTAGTCAGAAGGGTGGTTTTATGACCTTTGACATCTGCTTTGCAGTTCCCAGCAAGAAAGGGGCCCTGAGTCTCTAGCTTCCTCTGCTAATTGCTAAAACCCGTATTGATTAGCCCAAAAGGGAGATGTGCCTCAGATATAAGGCAGTTAAAGTCTTGTAGAATTAATGATTATCTCCTACACATCCTGCAGGCCTTGAGACTTGGGTCACCCAGCAGTAAACAAGATAAACGTCCTTTTGAGCTTATCAATAAAATGTATTCATTCCTAGTAAGCTGACTTTGGGCTGAAGGGAAGTTCAGGGAAGCCATTAAGCCACAAGAACAATCAAACTTCTGTTAATCAACCAAAACTCATGACTTTCAGGGGACAGGACATTCGGACCTATAACAAGGGTCACTTTATAGAGAATATGTGTGTGTATTTCTTACTGTGATCATATGTCCTGTATAATCCTTTATCAACTATTCCTGTATTGGTGTTTATTTGATTCCTCTGATTTTATTCTTTCATATGTGGGTACTGGAGGGCTACAAACATTGTGGAGAAATTAGCTTAAACATGTTTTATTACTCTATAGGAAATGGAAGCAGCTTTTATGACAGGGACGAGAGAGCTGGGGGAGGGGACATTCTTCTTGAGATTTTCAGCATGTCAAATGATCAGGGAAATCTACTTGTTTTAAATAGATGTGTGTGGTTTATTACTTTGTATTAATAATAACAGTATGGGGCAGCCGCATAGCTCCTCCTGGGGTTTTGGATATAAGCCTATGTTTTCTTTAGACCAGCCTCTTCTTTTCTTCAAACTGACCAGATCCGTGAGATTGGAGGAAGAGCAGGAAGTACTTCCTTTGTATTTGTATTGTTACTTTTTATCATTAAAACAAGATTATTGTTTAACTTGCATTCTGGTGTTTCTTAATCCCTTCCTTTTTACGAATTTACCCAGCTTACCAAACGACACGCGGAGACGAGGTTGGTTTTAAACATCCACCAAATCTCCAACACCTCCCATCCCAAGTTTGTAGGAGAATGTATATTGGCTGCAAAAAACTTGAGGCCCAATCATGTTTCCTCTGTCCATTCTGCGCTACTGTAGACGTGGCAGTGCAACCTACACAGATAGCGAACTATATTAAGAACACTGCAATACAAATATAGTAAGATAGAAATAAAATAAAGCAGTAATTTACATCGAAATAGAATGCAATAAATTGTAGAATATAAAATATGTGCAGTAAGCTATATTTAAACATTGCATTATTTACCATCCTGTGATCTCCATCATGTAATACATAGAGTCTGCGTTGTGGCCGAGGTAAAGTATCAGTAGGGGGGGGCCTTGTTGAGGTGGCGAGAGGTTTTGGTCCTGATGGAGAGAGGTTTTGGTCCTGATGGAGAGAGGTTTTGGTCCTGACTGAGAGAGGTTTTGGTCCTGATGGAGAGAGGTTCTGGTCCTGATGGAGAGAGGTGTTGGTCCTGATGGAGAGAGGTGTTGGTCCTGATGGAGAGAGGTGTTGATCCTGATGGAGAGAGGTGTTGATCCTGATGGAGAGAGGTTCTGGTCCTGATGGAGAGAGATTTTGGACCTGATGGAGAGAGGTTTTGGTCCTGATGGAGAGAGGTTCTGGTCCTGATGGAGAGAGGTGTTGGTCCTGATGGAGAGAGGTGTTGATCCTGATGGAGAGAGGTTCTGGTCCTGATGGAGAGATTTTGGTCCTGATGGAGAGAGGTTTTGGTCCTGATGGAGAGAGGTTCTGGTCCTGATGGAGAGAGGTTCTGGTCCTGATGGAGAGAGGTTTTGGTCCTGATGGAGAGAGGTGTTGGTCCTGATGGAGAGAGGTTCTGGTCCTGATGGAGAGAGGATTTGGTCCTGATGGAGAGAGGTTCTGGTCCTGATGGAGAGAGGTTTTGGTCCTGATGGAGAGAGGTGTTGGTCCTGATGGAGAGAGGTTCTGGTCCTGATGGAGAGAGGATTTGGTCCTGATGGAGAGAGGTTCTGGTCCTGATGGAGAGAGGTTTTGGTCCTGATGGAGAGAGGTGTTGGTCCTGATGGAGAGAGGTTCTGGTCCTGATGGAGAGAGGTTTTGGTCCTGATGGAGAGAGGTGTTGGTCCTGATGGAGAGAGGTTCTGGTCCTGATGGAGAGAGGTTTTGGTCCTGATGGAGAGAGGATTTGATCCTGATGGAGAGAGATTCTGGTCTTGATGGAGAGAGGTGTTAGTCCTGATGGAGAGAGGTTCTGGTCCTGATGGAGAGAGATTCTGGTCTTGATGGAGAGAGGTGTTAGTCCTGATGGAGAGAGGTTCTGGTCCTGATGGAGCGCAGCCTCCAGCCAGAGGGTAGTGTTGAAGGAGGAGCTTAAGTCCACAAACAGGATCCTGGCCTAGGTTCCTGCTGTGTCCAGGTGCTGGAGGAGGAAGTGAAGTGATAACTATTAGTAAACCATAATGATGGATGTTATTATCAGCAGCTGCCAATAGATCCCCTAAATCTTGTATGATGGACCTTTGAAACTGAAACACACACACACACACACACACACACACACACACACACACACACACACACACACACACACACACACACACACACACACACACACACACACACACACACACACACACAGCAGTTAGCTTTTGTTAATTTTACTTCGAGCCAAACTTGTGAGGCTTGTTTCTGAAATCCCTTTCTCTTAAAGTGAATACATAAAAAAATAAAACAATGGAGCTTACCCTAAAACTAACCACTGGATTGCTTGTCTAACATGGCCTAGTCCAGGGGTCAGCAACCTTTACTATCAAAAGAGCCATTTTTTTTTTCGGCCACGAAATGAAATGTACCTGGGGCCGCAAGAACTATTTTACCCTTAACATGAAGATAACAGAGTGTATAACGTTTTATATATAATTATACTATGTAGAGGGATTGGAATGTATTCAAAGCTTATTTCTAGTATGTATCTAGTTCTTTTTCATTTTGATTCTTTTTCATTTCCAATTTTTTTGTCACCCACTGTAAAAGAACTATAATTTGAGGGTGGGATGCTGGATGCCATTGTTCCAACGTGACGCTAATGCTAACAAGCTAACTGAAACTGCTAAACCTCACCAAAACAAATAAATGCACGCCGTCTCAGCGACGGACAGTAGCATGCAGTCCACAGCTGGGTCCTATTTGAGCTTCTGACACCATGTTTGTAGATGTAGGTGCATTAATAAACAAGGCAAATCAGGCTGTGTCTCAACATTAAGCAGGTAATCATACAACTGGGGTAGAGTCACGTGAGGCAGATATATATATAACACAGGCACAATACGTCCACAGGGTGGAGCTGCAACCTAGCCTAAACCATTCTGTAACAGCTGTGTCTGCAGGTGGAAACTCCGGTGCTAGTGGATCAACGGAGCTGTAGATTAACATTTACATGCTTATTGTAGTTGTAAGGGCAATGCCTGTAGCACCATGGAGCATATGTGTGGGCTGGACCTGTATTTTACAGGAAAGGAGTGAGCAGAGGGTCGAGTTGTCAATTCTTGTTCAGTTTTCATCTTCCTCACCCTCTCGGACTTTGAGTTGCGCGCGCAGTTAAAGAGGTGCGCTACCATGGAAACCAAACAATGGTGCAGCTGTATTAAAGTCCGAGTGGAAACAGCCGTGAGTAAATCTGATTTTGAGAAATTGGGAGAAAGTCTCCCGCGAAAATCGGGAGGGTTGGCAAGTATCACACACACACACACACACACACACACACACACACACACACACACACACACACACACACACACACACACACACACACACACACACACACACACACACACACACACACACACACACACACAGCAGTTAGCTTTTGTTAATTTTACTTCGAGCCAAACTTGTGAGGCTTGTTTCTGAAATCCCTTTCTCTTAAAGTGAATACATAAAAAAATAAAACAATGGAGCTTACCCTAAAACTAACCACTGGATTGCTTGTCTAACATGGCCTAGTCCAGGGGTCAGCAACCTTTACTATCAAAAGAGCCATTTTTTTTTTCGGCCACGAAATGAAATGTACCTGGGGCCGCAAAAACTATTTTACCCTTAACATGAAGATAACAGAGTGTATAACGTTTTATATATAATTATACTATGTAGAGGGATTGGAATGTATTCAAAGCTTATTTCTAGTATGTATCTAGTTCTTTTTCATTTTGATTCTTTTTCATTTCCAATTTTTTTGTCACCCACTGTAAAAGAACTATAATTTGATGCATTTATGAAATAATAAAACACAACGAAAATTGTTTACATTTTATTGTTTTTTTTACCTGTTACAACAAAGGAAAACCTCAAACTCAAAAAAACAAAGGCATGAGTTGACCTACTTTGAAATAAAACACAGGACCGATTAAGTCTATTTGAATCCTTCCCTTATTTGTGGAAAATTAATAAAATAAAAAGTAGCCCACTTTGAAATAAATAAAACATATAGCTGCAGCCTAATAGCTTTAAAAAGAGTAAACATAAACATAGGCCAGTTTGTATTTATGACTTCAGTCCATCTCAGTTTGATGTCATCCTCTTCTGTTTTTTCTCACGTACAGCAATCCATGGTCGATCCTGCATAAAACACAACTACATCAGCTCTGGTTCTAAAATGTTTTTTTGCAAAATAATAGCCTATTAAATGATAGTGTTCTCTCCTGTTTAATGTGATTTCTGTTTCTGAACATCACTGCTGAGCTTCTCTATATCGGGGCTGTAAGACGTGACTTTGATCTACACACAGGACTGCAGGCTGTCATCTGTGAGGCGCGAGCGATATTTGGATTTTATGTGGTTCATGCTGGAGAAAATCTGCTCGCATAAGTATGTGGATCCAAAGATGGACAGGACTCCAAATGCATACTTCTTCATGTTTATATAAGTGTCGGGAATGGCATTCCATGTCTCAAACACAAGTTTGTCGGGTTTGGGGAGGATTTCCAAATCGCTCCAGTTGTGCTCCCGAGCGAGAATAGCCTTCTGACGGGCGACATCTTCGAGATCAGCTGTCAGGCTTTTGAACTTGGACACCCATAATTCTTTATCAGCTATGTCGGCCAGTTCAATTTCAAGATCGGGTTGACTTACTCCTGTGAATGGTGACATGTTCAGCAAAGATGGGTCGATGTCCAGGGGTGTGACGGGGAAGGATAATCTATTTTTTTCCTTTCTGAACTCACTGAATCTTTGTCCAAATGCCGTCTGCATTGCGATGATCGCACGCTTTAAGTACTCACAATTTATGTGGTTGTGTGCTTCTTTGAACTCTCTCAGGGAGGGGAAGTGAGAGAACGTACCTTTCTGCACATCTCTGGCAAACACTGTCATCTTGCGCTCAAACGCCAAAACATCCTCCAGCATCTGAAGGGCCGTGCTTCCTTTCCCCTGGAGACTTTTGTTCAGCATGTTAAGGTGACCTGTCATATCCACCATGAAGTGCAACTTTTCCAGCCAATCTGGATGTTCCAGTTCTGGATAAGTGAGGCCCTTGCTTTCCAGGAAAGTTTTCACGTGATCTAGACAAGCAGCAAACCGTTTCAGCACCTCTCCTCTAGACAGCCACCGGACTTTGTTGTGCAGCAGAAGATCCGAATATGCGCTGTCTACTTCATCTAATAATGAACAGAACTGTCGGTGGTTTAACCCTTTTGCCATTATTTTGTTCACTATCTGAATGACAAGGTTCATCACCTCCTTGCATTCGGGGGGAAATGTTTGAGCACACAGTGCTTCTTGGTGCAGGATGCAGTGAAACGTCAGCAGCTCTCGATCCAGCGACTTCTGAAGTAAAGTCACAAACCCCTTCTGTGTTCCTCTCATACTAGGTGCCCCATCAGTAGCCACTGACACCATGTGGGTGGTGTTTATTCCTTTGGCTTGTAAACAATTAAGTACAGCCTTACAAATGTCCTCCCCCCGTGTTTGGCCTTTTAGCGGTATTAACTCAATGAGTTCTTCCTGTGGCCCATCAGAGTTCACATATCTGCATAACAGTGCTGTCTGTTCAATATCATTTACATCACTTGACTCATCACAGGCGATTGAAAATGCTGGAGCTGAATGAATGTCCTCAATTTGTTGACTGGTGATATTTTCTCCCATTTTAAGGGTCCTGTCCTTGACGATCTTTGGAGAGAGGGGCATATCTCTAATTTTCAGAACAATTTCTCGTTTATTTTTGAAGTCCGAGAATAGATTTTCTGATATTTTAAGGAATGATTGTTTCATGTATTCTCCATCTGTGAACGGCTTTCCGCATCGTACTATCTCCTGAGCAGCCACAAAACTAGCAGTAGTAGTTGAGTTTGGAGACTTGATCCACTTCTTGAAAGTATGTTTGCTCTGCTCAGCTTTCCGCACCAGTTCCGAAATCGCTCTTTTTCTTGCTTCTCCTGCTGGGTACTTTTCAGCAAATGCTTCGTGTTTGCTGCGGAAACATCTTTCAACATTACATTTTTTTTGGTCGCTAATTTATTGCCACATATCAAGCATACAGGTAAGCCTGCATCGTTAGAAGAGAAAGCAAATGAAGCTGTCCACGCGGAATTAAACTCTCTATTTTCGTCCGAGACTTTTCTTTTTTTGGATTTATCCATGGTTTAGTTTACCGCGGGGATCGGAAACACGAGATGAGCCACCTGCAGAAGGCAGGCGCCGGGGTGTGACGCATATTTTAGTGGACTAAATATTAAACACTTTTTTTTATTTCAGTGTCCCAGTATCACCTCAATCTCTTATTTTAAATAAGAGGTGTACCCTTTGAAAGAAAAAAAGAGAGTTCAAAATAATAATAATAAATTAATAATAATAAATAAATAAAAATGCAAAGCTATAGGGAGCCACTGCAGAGGGGCTGAAGGGCCGCATGCGGCCCAAGGGCCGCGGGTTGCCGACCCCTGGCCTAGTCCATAAATGAGGTAAGGGTGGGAACAATCAAACGCACCCTCCCAGGCACTGCGTATTACCGAAGTACAACTGGGATTTCGAAGAGGAAGATATGCTTGGTCAATCCTTAATAAAAAAGAAAAACCAACAAATGCAGCACTTGAGTTTTCATTAGCAGCTCCTAGCTACACCTGCGGAGCTTTGGTCAATACCACTAACATTCTATTTCCTTAAAATGGTACATATCGCTGAATCTATATTTTCATCTTCAGGTGATTGAATCTGCATAATGTCCCTGTCCAATTACATTCAAGCATTTTGTAATCCAGTGAGGAAATTCAAGACCAGTAAATATTGGTTTATTAAACAACACTAAAAAATTTTTAGTGTTTTCTTCAAACTCAGACTCTCTGCTGCGGCTGTACCTCAAAGACAAAACAATTGTCTGATGATCTTTGTTGAACAAGGTCTGATTGTCCTGTACATGTACAATGTGGGGTATTTTTAAATACTTTACTAAACCACATTCAATATTATGTTAGACACAAGTTAGTTATTACTCACATATTAAAGTCTTTCCATCTGCAAGATGGAAGAATAGCTGGGTGCTGCCTGGAGAGACTGATGAGGGACACAGGCTGGCTTCAGCAGCTTTCCACACAAAGCCATCACATCTTCTCTTCCATAGTCCTCACTGTCCACTGGTCAAAAGAGTGAACATCACAGCTGTCATGTTAACCCTTTGTTACACAACATACAACCAACATGTGTCAAAAGTGACCCGAATTAGATTTAATTGTATATATCTTTGCAATAAATTACTTTAACCATTCAGGATTCCAGGTATTCCTCAATTAACCTGTTTTGGATCAACACCAATTCTATTTTTTTTTTGGGATGTTTCAAATGTGAACGAGAGGCGCGGACAGTTCTCATTGGCAGGTTTCTTCGATGACGTTTATATTAACCAATCAGGAGTGTTGTGGACTCATTCCAAACATGCCTGACTTGTCTGCCGTGTTCTGGCTGAATTCTATTTCAAGTGCCGTAGCTCTGGCTGTCGGACAGAATCCGAAAACCATACATTATACTGTAAAACTAAGGTTTATTACTATATTGACGACCAATGGAAAAAATAAAACACAGCAACAGAACACATAAATAAAACTAGGATAACTGTGACTTATTGTTGAATAAATAACAGTGTGTGTTTTAAACGTTGGTCCTCCTTGTAGAGATTTCTCCACTTTCTATGCTTTTTATTTTTGTTTAATGATATTGTCAACTGTAGATGTTTACAATATAGTAAATTAGGAATTTAATGAAAACATATTTATTTACTTTTGTGTCAACATTGGATATTTTGTGTTTGTGGTGGATTCAATTGAATATTGAGAAAATGATTTATGTAAAAATGTTTTACTTACATTTTACGTTTTTTTTATTTGCCACTTTTTTTTACAGTTTTATGTTTACCTTAAGATTAAAAAGAAATATCTTAAAGTCTTATAATAGTAATACACTTTTATATATTACGAGTTACATATTTAATTACGGATAATACTTTTTA
Source organism: Notothenia rossii (assembly GCF_949606895.1). Lineage (NCBI taxonomy): Eukaryota > Metazoa > Chordata > Actinopteri > Perciformes > Nototheniidae > Notothenia > Notothenia rossii. The sequence goes on along the minus strand of NC_136912.1, from coordinate 48,621,026 downwards.
TTTTACGTACATCTACATGTATTTTCTGAAAGTGCAAAAATACTGTAAATATTATATTGTACATTTACTGTAAAAAAAAAAGGAAATAAACTTTATTTGTTGTTATTGTCAAAATACTTAAAATAATGTTTTGAGTTGTTAATTTATAGTTAATATCTGTCATTTTACAGGATTTCGCAAGTTATTTAAAAAAACATGATAATTACGATAAAAATGTAAAGTTATTTCCTGTAAAATTACGATCTTTTTTTACAGTGCAGGCAGCTGTGAAATCGGAAAGAAATATAAGACAATAATTACTACTAAGTTCATTAAAGGGGACCTATCATGCAAAATGCACTTTTGTACGTCTTTTTCCCATTAATATGTGTGCCCGGTGTTCCAGGGAACTCACCAAGTGTCAGAAAACACAACCCTCTCTATTTTCCTCCATACCCAAATCTCTAAAAAAGGGGCTGCAAGGGATCTGATACGGACTGATCCAGATTTGAACACTGTCAGGACGGTGGCGCTACAGCTATTGGTCAATTCTCCACCTATCAGGGGAATGAGAGGTTGTGTCACGGCCGGCCATTGCTGCTCAAAAGCGCTGGAGACGCTGTAGTACATATGCCAGGCCTGTAAGTGGAAGACTTCCCTTGCATGGTTGCCCTTCTGTTTATTCTCCGCTTTGGCTCTTTTTCTCCCTCCCCGAGGCAAGCGTTTGCGCCTCCTGCTTTAAAACAAATGAATAATGACTCTATATAATCATATGTAAGGGATAATGTGCATCGACGCGGTCATTATGGGGAAAAGAACACCGACAGGCTGATCAGGAGCTGACGCGAAGCGGTGGGATCTAGATCGGCATGAAGGTGTTATTTTCCCCATAATTACCAAGTCCCTGCACATTATCCCGCTTATTACATGGCCACATTCTCAACAAAGTAACGATATGACTCCCAATATTAATTGAAATGCTTTTGTGGATTTAGAAAACGATTTTATTGATTTAAAAAATGGTTGTATATATTGATTTACATTGACATGCTTTGACATGACATTGACATGAAAAATAGTCCGTTGTTACTGTTTGAACTAACATAGCAACGGCAGGAACTGCTTCGATAGTGTTTTTGAGGAGCTTTTTGATTACAGATTTGAAAACACCGTTGCTTGCTTTAAAAGTAGCACAATTCATGATGTCAAACCTTGGAAAGTATCTAGATATCCCTGCCCTAATGCCAAAGTAACTGGCAACTGAATATGTGTCGCCGTTTGATGTCTATGTCTGGACCGCTGCGTAAAAAGGAGGGTTTCTGCCCCACTTCTCTTCTTACTTCTATAAGAATAAAACACGGAGGACAGAGATATCTTTTTCTCCCCCTCTTCTCTCCGCTGCAGCCTAGCAGCTGATCTCAAAGCATGCTCCCCTCTCCTGCAGCTCACAGAATCAGCCCCCTGCAAAAACTACGCTGGAAAGAGCAAGTAGAGCGAAATGAGGCATGGCTAAAATGCAGGATTGTATTGGTATTTTGAAAAAAAAAACTATATTTATATACTTTATATAGGTATGGCCCTGAAATATATTGCTCGAATATAGCATGATACAGTAGGTCCACTTTAAAATATAAAGTTCAAGTGGAATGTTTCTCAAGCACAAATAACAATGCACAACTAAAAATAAAATGGGGAGGTGGGACAGGAGTCTCTCTCTCTCTGACAACCTATTTAACTACGTTACACCCACACAATGAAAGTACACTATCACTGTAATATTTACATTTACCTATCTTCAAATGGATCCTTGTTGTTGTTGCTGTATTCTCCAGGTTCTGATGCTCCATCTCCACTGCTGCTAGTGTTACAAGTCCGCTGTGCAGAGCTGGTAATCAGATAATAAGCCTGTTGAACAGGAGAAAAGAATGAAGCAGACGGAAAGTTGCTGCCGTTTGTGTGGTTGTCCTTATTAAACACATTAATAAATTAACTTACAAATTATATCCGTTTTCTCTATTTATCTAATCATTCTCTGGTTTGACGCCACATGTATCTCTGCGTTATGTTGTGTGGTCGAATGAATATGACTTCCTTCTTGCCAACCAGGTTTATTATCTGTGCAAACAGAATATAATGACAGCAGGAAATGGCTTCACCATTTTTCTACCTCAATTATTCTCCTCAGTGAGGCCTGAAGCTAACTGAGAATGTAAAAATACATTTAGCCAATCAAGATAACTGTATGTCTGACATATTTCATTTTTTAATCAAAAATGGACATAAATCCACATGCCATATTATGACTTTCATGAAGGATTAAAGCCTTTTTCATTTACAGTATAATACAGTGATAACAGATAACACACACAACCCGACTGTACTCACTTTAACATGGCTGTTGTACAGGCACAATATTAGCATAGCATTAGCGCTTTAGCATTTAAATAATATGAACAATTATGACCTCAGACAAGCATTTCACATATTTATATAAACAGAATAAACTTGAAATGTAAGCCAGCAGTGGCTAGGCTTAAATAAAAATATATATTTAAAAAAAATATTTTATTTTTATTTGTATTTTTAATGAACAAGGTACATATTATCTTGGATGTTCTTCTTGACCCTCAGAGAAAGAGGAGATGTCTTTCAGGCATGTCTTTTCCTAAAAAAATGACAGGAAACATAAAACATATTATTGCAGAACAATTGTGTTATTTATGAAAGCGGTGTGTTTGTGTGTTTAGGGCAGTGGTTCTCAAAGTGTGGGGTATATAGTTGGTATCAGTAAAATGTATAATCTACAATAACATCTCGTTTAAAATTGTTTTACGATCTCTAAAGTTACTGATAAGTCACATATTTCCTGCCTGGCCGCAGCGTGTATCATTACCAAGCCCGCAGGAAGTGCGCCGGACCCAGATGAAAATATTCGTGCTGGCCAAACGGCGGTACTACACTTCCGTTTGGTTGCCAGGCCCGGAAACTCTTTTTCCCATTGACTTACATGGGGAAAGAATGGTCTGTAAATCGTTGGATAATTTTTTTTAAACTAAATAAACTACCCAGTATGAACACTTGTATAGCCCTTATTAAAAACATTCGTTCCTCAAGTTGTAAAAATGTGCTAATAACGTTATTCTGATAATTATTTCCCTCTGCATTATGAACGTGCATCTAACCCACGGGACCGCGCCGCCCCGCACGTTCATGTGATGTGATGTGTTCAGTACTAAATGAGTTTTACCTTTACCCATGGATGCACAATAAGAACGGACCCATATCGCCTTACTGCCAGCCCACGGAGCTGTAATAATGGATATATTGCACATGTTTGCTATAGTTCATAATTTGTAAAATATTATACTACAATTGCAATATACCATTAAAGGAGTTGAACGTTGCTGTTTGCTATTACTATAATACCACGCAGGGATAAGCCAGAGTTTACAACCTTTGCATGTGGGCACAACACGTTTTGACCCAGATTAATTAGCTATACCATATGATATCGCACGAGGAAGTCGTCATACTTATAGATATATAAATATATATGTGTCAAGGCTCTAATAAAATTAACAGTTGTATTAATTATACTTGTATATATATATATATATATAGCCTGTGTTGTATACACACACAAATAAACAACCTTGTGTGTGTCAAATAACAAGTTGTATTGTAGTGTTTATTTTAGTGTTGTTTTATGCTTATCTACATTTTGATTTCAGAGCACAGGAGAATGCTGGGCACAACATAAAGCTCAACAGTGAAGCTGGCAATGCTGAACAAAACCATGTAGAGTTATAATATTTATTCAGCTGAAAAAGTCAAAGCTCTACCAAAATGTAATTAAAAATACATAAGCATTTCAGGTAGAAATCAGCATTTTATATAGAAATTCACAAAAATAAGAAATGAAACCTAAAAGAGATTAACACAGTTAACACATGCATACCTCTGATGGCTGGCATAGGTGGAACAAATAGTGACAACAAATGTAAATACAATTTATATAGATTAAAAGGTAATATATATAATATTGATTGCAATTATTATAAAAAAATACACCAAAACATAATCAACAGGAAAGCCCTCTGAAGGCATTCATCAGGAGAGACTTCATTTTGTTTAAAGAACATTTATTGACACATGTCATATGATAAATGTTAAGTCTTTGGCGATTAGACCCCGATCCTGAAATCTTATATCTAAAGGGGGAAAAGCCGTGAGCATATAGGGAACACCCCGGGGTCTAAACACTGGTGATGATGATGCTGAAGATCTGGATTTGATGAGGAGATGGGATGAAGAGGAGGTGTGATGAGGTCTTTGGATTAGCTCTCCTGGCTCTGGATAGAACGGAGGTGGGTGGAGAGGAGGCGGGCGGCAGCATGAACACCTGCAATCACAGCTGACTGCAGGAGAGAGGAGAACCATTTTAAAGTTTGGCTGCAGCACGGTGATTGGCTGCTGGAGAATGAGGTGAATGTAATAGGTTAAATACAGCGCCCGTGATGAGCTGATTATAAGCAGCTGCGGAGTGAATGTATATATACCCAGTCTTCCTGAAAGAAGTTGCGCTGAGCTTCATATAGTGACAAGTGTTCAACAGTTCTTCCTGTTGACAGAAGATGGCACTTTTCTGAGAGGGAGCCAGCTGGCAGACACTGGACAGTGGCAAACCAACAGATGAAACAGGAATCCATCTGAGAGGCTATGTGGAAAAGGATAAAAAATAATGTCAGCAAGACATGAACAAATGTAACCACTATCATTCAATTCTATAATTGCAGGTTTGTTAGCATGATATTTCAAACATAAATGGCCTGTCTTAGTTTAAAGCCCACTCACCACGTCAAGGTGCAGACCACGAGTGAGGGCGCAACAACGATCACAAACAGTACATACACACGAGAGAACACTTACATACATATAAATAACTTACATATACAATGAACAATAAACATTTAACAAATACAATGTTTGGGTAGTTATTTTAATAAATTGAATACATTTAACACATTGAACACTTTGAATACATTGAACACATTGAATACATCATACATTTAACATAAATAACACAATTGAAATGTACAATAACTAAACCCTTAACTACATACACGATACATGTCCAGTGTGGCAATATTTCAACTGACCTGTTGAGAGTTTTGCGTGTCCATGTTCAGTACAGACTTGTTCCGCGTTAAGCGTACTCCAAGTAGTATGTTGAACACAGACTTGCAAACAAATTACACCAAATTGGTCAGTAACAGTTGAAGGTACAGATACAACATAATGAATATTGGCTAGAAAGAAGCTTGGGATGTTGCTGTTGACATTCACATAAATCGTTCCACTGTTGAAAACCATGTGTTGCGTTTCTTAACAATAAATAAACAGAGGACTGTGACATACATTCAAATCCACATATAGAAGGACATATAGAATAAATATGTTTACTTACAACAGTCATAAGGAAATAAAACACGTACAGAGCTACTAAAAGCTAATTACTAGCTAGCCGCTAGCTGCTATCTGCCGCGGCCGCCTCGTTAATATCAAACTCCATAACAATCCAGTGCCATGCTGTCATGAACGCGCGGTGCTGTTACGTGTACGCAAATTGACGTGCTTGATGTGAACGAGCATTTTGGGGGCGTGGTTAAAGTTGCGCATGCGCTAAGAGCGCACATACGGGTACTTCTCAGGCATGCCGGGTAATCTGTGACGTTTCGCTCTCTCAAAGGTTGGGCCCAGCGCCGTATAGACTGAGAGTTACGTCATCTCCGTTCACTCCAATGGACCACTTTTTTACAGCAATGGCAGATCGTGGAGCCTCTCAATCGTTCCCCGGAAGTTAGCGCCAAGGCTAGCAGAGCTGTAGAGTTGCAGCATAATAGACCGTTCGTGACGGACTTTTAAAGGTAAGAAGAAGTTTAAAGATTTATATTGCGGATATTATCAGTACATCTGATGCAAATTAACATGTGTATTAAAGGATGTCAGTGGATTATCCCTAAATTAGTAGATTTAGGGAACGTTTACAGATAACAGATAAAGCTAGGATTCCGGATCAAGTTAGCAACACACGTTGAACAGCCTTTTAATTGTAAATTCCGTTCTCTTAATGTCATTTCGTCTAACGTTGTTGAATTAGAGAAGAGGGTCTTCTAAAAGGGATTGTATGCGGGGGTGGAGGGAGTTAAATATTAGATAAATATAACTTTGGTGCGTGTAAGAGTGAGTGTTTTTAGCAGAGCCATATTGTGTCCTTGTGATTATGTTGATTATTACCTGTCTGTATAATGTTGCAGCTCAGCTGATTTTGGATTGATGGCAAAGGGAGAGGGACTTAAGTGAGAGTGAAAACACAAGGTAAGTTTAATACTACTGTTTTATATAAGTAAGCATACTAAACATGTATTCTATCACTGTATTATATAAGTAATCTTGTTAGTAACCTACTGTATGGCAGGTGGAGGGGCAGTGATGTTACAGGTGGAGGAGCAAAACTGCAAGACTGCAAACTCACAAGACAGAGAAATCAAAGTTTGTTCTCCAGAGAAGAGGTTGATTTCACTTCATTTATTTCATATTTTCTAAAGATGTGGAAATGGCCACAAAAAAAAACTTGAGAGCTGCAACCAAGACAACTGTAACAACATGAGTAGAGAGCCACCAAGGTTTTTCAAGTCCATCTCTTACTCCATTTTGCCAACCCAAATGTCCAGGTACATGACGGGACACCTTGCTTGTTTTTGTTGTTTGCGCTCCTCTGGCTGGGTGCTGGCAGGTGGAGGGCAGTGATGTTGGCAGGTGGAGGGGCATTGATGTTAGCTGTTACACACCAGGCTCAAACTTAACACATTGCATCCTTCTTTGCAGTGTCCTTAATCCTGGAAGGGGAATCTGCAATTCCTGCAGAGTTTTCTAACCCGTTGGTCCGCACGCAAAGCGAATTTTTAAAGCCTTCTTAATTGTCTCATTGCTCCATTTCATCCCCTTTGTGGTGAGTCTGCCTAATGCCTTAGGTTGGTCTTTTTAAAACGTTTTCTTATATTTGTTGTCCCTAATTTTCATTGTTTTCTTGAGAGCTGCATTTTCCTTCCTGATTTTTCTTAGTGCAGACTTTGCTTTTTTGGTGATTCCTTCTTGGCTCTTTAATTTTCTCTTTAATTTGTTTAATAGATCTGTTTGACTGGCTGCTGGTTCCCTCGTATGCTGACTGGCTGCTGGTTCCCTTGTATGCTGACTGGCTGCTGGTTCCCTCGTATGCTGACTGGCTGCTGGCTGAGTGGGTAGTGTCCACCCTCCCTGTCTCTCCTCACTAGCCATGTCCTCTCTTTCTTCACCCTCACTTTCCTTTCTCTCAGTCTCCTCATCCCTTCTTCCCTCAATCTTTGAGACTAATGTAAGTAGAAGACATGGCACTGTAGATTTTCGAACATTTAAAATATTATACCACTTAAAAATAAGAAATATGACTTTTGTTACTAAGAGTTCATACTTATTATACCTGTGTCACCTTTCACACTATAGCTGTGATCATGAGCTATGGGCTTTGTAGATACAGGTCCCGGGGTGAATCGTGGTGCAGGGGCCCTTCTCTTTTTGACCACAGGGCGATGCACGAAGATGGTGGGTATAGCCTCTGCTCTCAGCCTAGTCTTGCCCTTTTTTGTCTTGACAAACTGGTCTGCATCAAAATGTGCCTGCGGAGTGACTTGAGGTTACTTCACACACAGAACAACTCAGTTTTGTCTGCCCACATACATATTCCATAGTGGTTGAATACACAGTATTAGGAAACACTTTATACTTACTGGACATGTTATACTCATTACATACTGTATATAAAATATGAACAAGAATGTGAGACAACTTTATAGAAATTCATATCACATCTGTTACTGATGCCATTTGTCATACTTTGTTAAACTCACAAATAATAAAGTTCCATAACTTCAGTTGGGAACAAAGACCACACCTTATCTCCCCAAGGCAATTTCCCATCCAATAGGTGTGCTATATAGGTGTGTATAACCCTTTCTCCTGTCTGTTACTCCCTCTTTCAGCACAAGAACCAGAGGGGGATTCAATGGAGCCTGAATACCTGCATTGAGACCCTCACCCTGCACCCTGAGTCTCAGCTCTGTGTTTTTCAAGCCTTTCCCTGTTTCTTTGTATTAAACAAAACATTAAGCTTTCCCAATGGTGTGGTTTTCGTTTTGTGAATAAGTGCAAATGCAGTGTTTGTATATAATATCCTCACATATTCTTTTGCTGTTGGTCGTGAAATTGCTCCTGCTGACTTGAGCAAGCAATTCTTTCCTCCGCTCTGTGTCAGTGGGGAAGCCGTACATTCGTACTCCTTTCTCGGAGCGATTTGAGCATCCCCAGGCAGCACAGCAAACCATGGTGGCGACTAGGAGGCAGCACAGCAAACCAGGACAACACGGAGGAAAAGGCGCAGACAAACTGCATGATATGCTATTCAATGTTTATTGAATTCCATGTATTTGCAATGGATGTTCCTAAAACAACACATTTAACATCATCATCATGCTGCTGCTGCTGCTAGTCCTTTGATAGTCACCCGTCGGTCTCCTGTCCTTTCTGAAAGCCATAAAGATGACATTAGTCATTTAGATAACTTGTGTCCTCAATTACCATGGGATTACTGAAACTACCATGAATTTAAGAAAATGGTAGAAATTAATCTAATCTGAATTTTGAAGCATTCCTTTAGATCCCCTCCCTCTAAATATATCAAACATTAGAAAGTGATGCTCCTGACTACCATACAAGTTTAAGAAGATAATATTGGTTTTAAAGAATTCAAAGCTATAAACAGCAACAGGCTCTTTAACCAAGGCACTGTTAGCCTAACATGTAAACTAGTTGTTCACACTAATCCTAATATTATCACTTAATATTAGCAAATTCTATTTTATTTTTTAAAACATATTGATGTAAATACATACACATATCGATTTGTTTTATAAATATTGCAAATCAAAACCTTTATTCACTAATAATTACCAAAAATCGTAGTTCTATCTCCTGTTATCAATGCATTCACATTGCCTGCCATGAACTTCCGGGGAACGATCCTCGTCTGCATGAACCACGTGACGATAACCGTTTTTGGACTTCCGCTGTCGTAACTCTTCTATCTATACGGCGCTGGTTGGGCCATTTTATCATCATGCGCTAATGAGCAACTCTCATAGGAATGAATGAGGCCCCGCCTCCCACGCTGTATCCAGTTCTTATTATACATCCATGATCATTACCCTCTCTCGTCCGGGCGGTAAGAAAGAGCCCTCAGCCAGAGCAGCAGCAGCCGGCTCTTTTAAGTGAGCGATGGGCGCCGGTTCGCGCCCGCGAACGAGCCGGTTCTTTTTTTCTTTTGCGGAGGGATCTAGATCGGCATGAAGGCACATTATGCAATGTGCACATTATCCTGCTTATTACATGGCCACATTCTCAACAAAGTAACGACATGACTCCCAATATTAATTTAAATGCTTTTATGGATTTAGAAAATTATTTGATTGATTTAAAAAATAGTTGTATGTATTTATTTAAATTGACATGCATCCGCTCAAGAAAAATAGTCCGTTGTTACTGTTTGAACTAACGTAGCAACGGCAGGAACTGCTTCGATAGTGCTTTTGAGGAGCTTTTTGATTACAGATTTGAAAACATCGTTGCTTGCTTTAAAAGTAGCACAATTCATTATGTCAAACCTTGGAAAGTATCTAGATATCCCTGCCCTAATGCCAAAGTAAATATCAACTGAATATGGGTCGCCGTTTTATGTCTATGTCTGGACCACTGCGTAAAAAGGAGGGTTTCTGCCCCGTTGCTTCTCTTCTTACTTCTATAAGAATAAAACACGGAGGAGGGAGATCTCTTTTTCTCCCCCTCTTCTGAGACCCCAGCAGCTGACCTCAAAGCACGCTCCCGTCTCCTGCAGGGGGGCGTGGTCAGCTGCAGCTCACAGAATCGGCCTTTTCTTTAAAGTCCATGTAATGTCCAAAATAAATGTTATTCTGTGTTAATAAATCGCTTCATCACTTTCCACTGTTTCATTTGACATATCAACATCAATGATTCTTTCCATAAATACCCCCCAAATAACATGAAATGTGTGCCACTTTCCCGTGTTATTCCGCTCCGGTAGCAAAAAGCTTGCCAGCCATTAACCCAGCTGTGTGACGTCACACGTGGCAAACACCAGCCTCGTCTGGATTGTTTATTTTGTATCCTTCCGCTATTTTCGCTCAACATATGTGTAACCGGACCTCGCTAAACTTTTTTTATCTAACAATTCATGATGGGGAAGCGATGTGTAGTTGTGAGCTGTGAATGTTTCCTGATTGCTATAAACATTGATCATGGGTGCTGGAAGATTGTGCACAAAACTCGGGTCAGAATTAAGTTACTACAGGTGTTATGCCAGCTTGAGCTAAATGTCACCAGAGTACAGTGAACTTGCCTAGTGACTGAAATATATAAAAGTTGAAGTGAAATAAGTAAGGCCAAAAATGAATTACGTCTGAATATCTTTATTATTTTTACCACTTTTAATTATTTGTGGGCTCGCACATATACCAAAAAGACTAATGTACACTGCAATAAAGATAAAATGTTACAAGTGAAAAATTAACAAAATAACCCTTTTTTATTTATCAAACAGTAAATTAATACAATCTTACACATTTGTGATTTGGAAAATGTTGTTATATTTACATGTTTCTTTGGAAAAATAATATTGTAAATGATGTACTTTGTAAATTATTTACATCATGTGAAACCATTTTAACCAGCTCAGCTGCATGACTTATGTCAAATTACAGATTTGGCCATTGAAATCCCTGATAGCGGCCTCCCGGTTCAGGGTAAGTCTTCCGTATCTCGGTTACAGCACATGCAGGCAGCGGGACTCTGATTTTTGGGCCGAGTACACCCCAGCACCAACGTACAAACTGTCGATAAGCTGTATATCGATGCTTCCTAATGAAAAAAAAGTATACAGATTATAAATATATTTGGAGAAAAATAAAATGTTATGTAGTACTATTATGTAGCAATGGTTACAAATTGGCTTATAACATGATATTTGTATTTTACTTGTACAAAATAAATATGAGGTTATACATGACTGCTTGACAGAATCATAGACCTCTTATATATTTCCTCACATGTGTAGTTGTTTCTTTTCCCAAGCATACATTGAACTTGCATACACAGAAAAAATAAAAGCCAAGCTGTTTTTGACTGCTTGAAAGAGTTTAATGGTATCTTTAAAAGTGTACCATATCTGTAGCGACTAAAAGTATTATATGAAAGCAAAGCTGCAATAGGCAGTTGGGTCAATCAATATTTACTTACTGGTGTAGTGGGCCATCAACTGCTCTGTGTTGTTGTTTGTATTGAAGATACGCTATTTTCAGTGTCCAAACACTGAGACAGCCTTCTCTAAAGCCTGGGTGGCTAATAATGCACCTTGGTTTCTCGTCGGTGTCTTCTATCTGGCAGAGTCCTGCACGGGTCTGATTTTCAAGACCCGCTCCCGCCCCGCACCCGTGACGTGCAGTAGGCCTACCGAACCCGCCCCGCTACCCGCACATATTGCCAATTAGTTCCGCAACCCGACCCGACCCGACCCGCCGGCACATGATCCGCAACCCGACCCGAACCCGCATATAAGCAGTGACAACGTGCAATTAATAACACACGCAGTTGCATATTTGGCTCAAAAAGCCTGGGATGTTGTTTATTTTCTCCATCTAGGATGACACCAAAAGCCTCCCAGACGTTGGATTTCGCTCTTGAGGAAGAGTTATTGAAAATGCTGTATTCTCCGCTAGAGAGCTTCACCTCAGCCATTCAGAATGTGGTGCACTCAGCAGCAGATAGATGCACTGCAGAGGTTATGATTATGCTCGGTACCGCGGAGGAGAGGTCTGAGGATTTAAACATTAAACTAAATTATTATTGTTTAAATATATTTATTATGCAACACCCGCAACCGGACCCGCATCATCTTTGTTTTACCCAGAAGCGAACCCGGAAAAAAGCGTTTGAAAAAATACCACCCGCAAATCACCTTTTTTGCGGGTCACCCGTCGGGTACCCGCGGATACCTGACCCGATGCAGGACTCTGCTATCTGGTCAGTAGGTTGCAAACTGTCTATTTGTTCAATCACCTGCCAGATCTCTCTGCAGCATACACATTCATCTGCAGTGGACATGCTTTCACAGCATTGACATGTACACCTGAATATTGTACATAACATTAAAAAACAAAACAATATCTGCCGGACGTGTGAGGAACAGATGACAAATTAAGATCGACATTTAGTGCAGGTCAAATTAAATAAAACTGAATTTACCATTCAGTATTGCCGACTCGAGTCTCGCCGGCTGCGGAATCCGCTTCTCTTTCACAAGTTTCTGCCTCGTTGTTCGATTGCTGGGCAGGAGGCTCGTACTTATAAGGCAAGATGCCTTGAAGTGAAAGGCTAGCTGGTTCACTCTCTACTTCTGTAACTGAATCCAGATAACCCACCGAATCTGAGCTTGAATGATCGCTGTCGCTATCGCTGTCTGAAGTTATCGCGTTGCTTGCCATTTGGACTGATTTGATCAAATGGCAATGTTTGCCACGTGTGACGTCACCGCTCGTTCGGGAGTGATCGGGGGCGTACTCGGCAAACTTCGGAACCAACATCGGTTTTTAACGTATATGTCATTTAATTATGACGAAACTTTAAACATTTTTATTTATTTTCATTCTGGTGATATCTAAACTACATGTTAAAAAACACCTGTGTTAGATGCATTACATGGCCTTTAAATATAATTTTAAAATGTCGATACAGTAGCCCCTTTTTTTAAATATTTTTTATAGGTGTTGCTATCTGTTTTGTGTAGCGTGGTTCTACAAGCAAGTCAGTGCATTCTTTGGGTGGTATCAGAGAGTTACAAGGGTCTGTAAATGCAATGAAAACATTTGGCCACAGCAAATCATTTATATTAAACATGTAATTTTTACTTTTGAATACTTCAGAACAAAGGATGTATTGATTAATGTAAGTGATATATATGTACACACAGGCCTATACACATCAAAACAGGGCTACATTTGATTTAATTATAAAAGGTATAATGTGGTAAACTGAAGAGCCGTTTGGGAGCCGAAAGAGCCGGCTCTTCTTGGTGAGCCGAGCCAAATGATCCGGCTCACCAAGAAGTGCCGGAATTCCCATCACTACTGTCAGCGCCCTGGCCTGTGTGTCTGTGAGTTGTTTAGACTCGTATCCAAGGTGACGCTACAGTAGTTGTCGAGGATGGCTGTTGTTTGTAGATGTAGGTGCATTAATAAACAAGGCAAATCAGGCTGTGTCTCAACGCCGTGTATTCACATTAAGCAGGTAATCATACAACTGGGGTAGAGTCACGTGAGGCAGATATAACACAGGCACAATACGTCCACAGGGTGGAGCTGCAACCTAGCCTAAACCATTCTGTAACATCTCCCTTCCTTTTGTTAAGTAACAACACAGGATCAATACTGCCATTAAACTGTTGACCTTTAAACAGAACATTAATCAAATGATTTCAACAACAAATAGTGCACCTAGCAAAGACACTTCAATAATAGCCGGATCAGAACACATCAGCAATAAACTCAGAACAATCAATCACATTTGTTTTACAATCTCTCCACTTCCTTTTTTTTTTTCTTTTTTTAAATCTTTATCGTCCAAGTGTGTGTGTGTGAGTGCGTGTGTGTGTCCTAGAGGTCAAGTCTGTCAGGAGGTCTAATCAGCCGTCCGCTCCGGGAGAAGGCCCGGCCCTGTAACTCACGGCATGGTGTACCCCCAGTCTGCGGGGAAGACCGCGACGACCTCGGGGGTGATGGCCTTGGAGACTCCTCGGGGACGCAGACGACCTCTCTGGCGCTCCCCCCACTCGCAGGCTGCTCCGGGGCCGATTCTGGGAGAACTGACGGCTGGAGAAGGGCCGCCTCTGCTGGTCGAAGATCAACCCTGTTGCGCCGATACGTGGTCCCCTCCACACCGACCAGATAGGACCGGAGTCCCAACTGCTGAAGGCACACACCTCTCCTCCATCGGCCCGTCCTGTCTCCTGGGAGCGGCTTCATCCGTATGGGCTGGCCGACGTTCAGCTCCAGCAGATCCTTGGCAGATCTGTCATATGTCAGCTTTGCTGCTTGATGTTTCACTTTCAGCTTGTCAGGAACACCCCTGACGACCTGAGGCACCAGTAGCTGGTCGGCCACAGGGAGAAGGGTTCTCAGTCTCCGCGACATAAGCCGCTGTGCTGGGCTGCAATGCATACCCTCAGTGGGCGTATTTCTCCAATGCAATATGGCCCTCCAGGGGTCCTCTTTGGCACGGTCTGCCCTTCTGCACAGGCTCTTTACAATTTTCACTGCTGACTCCGCTTTGCCATTAGCCTTTGGGTGCCTCGGTGAGGACATGACATGCTCAAAACCCCACTATCTCGCAAATGCCCGGAACTCTCCACCGGCAAACTGGCCTCCACCATCAGAAATGGCCCTGTCTGGGACACCGTAGCGTGCAAACTGTGCCTTGCATCTACGGATCGTGGTGTCCGCTGATAGGTCAGGGAGCAGGTCGATCTCCCAAAAGTCAGAATAATGGTCCACCACGAGCAAGAAGTTCTGTGCTGCGTAGCTGTACAGATCCATGCTTACTAGCTGCCAGGGACGTGTGGGGAGCGGGTGTGACATCATAGTCTCTTTCTGTTGTTCGTGTGCATACTCATTGCACACAGAGCACTTTTGCACATAATCCTTGACTTCCCCTTGCATACCGGGCCAGTAAAGTGTATCACGGGCCTGCCTGTAGCACGCCTCGCCCCCCACGTGGTTGTAGTGGATCCGTCTCAGCATTTCCGGGCGCATAGCTTTTGGAATGATGACGCGCTGACTCCTGAAGAGCACGCCATCCTGTGCACTTATCTCATCTCTGACGGCCCAGTAGTCCCTGACGGCTACAGGGGTCTCCTCTTTGTGTCCTGGCCATCCCTCCAGCACGACAGACTTAAGTGTTTGAAGACACACATCCTCCTCAGTGTGTGTCCGAATCTGTCCCAGGCGTTGGCTGCTGACATTTAAATAGTCTGCCTGCTGAATGGCCGCCGTGTCACACTGCTCCTGCTGCATGCTGCAGACCATTTCACGTTGGTACAGTGTGTCTGTTCTCTGTGGCGGGGTGGTGGCTCTGCTGAGCGTGTCACTTATGTACATCTCAGGGCCTGGCTTGTATACCACCGCAAGGCAGTAATTCTGAAGTGTGAGGAGCATGCTCTGAAGGCGCTTTGGCGCACTGAGGAGGGGCTTGGTGAAGATGGACACCAGCGGGCGGTGGTTGGTCTCTGCAGTCACATCACCCCTCCCATATAGATAGTAGTGGAAGCGTTGGCAGGCGAATACGATGCTCAGGCACTCCTTTTCAATCTGTGCATAATTTTGCTCTGTTTGGGTCAATGCCCGGGAGGCGAATGCGACAGGCTGTCCCCCTTGAAACAAGCAGCAGCCCACACCCGCCTGACTGGAGTCGCTCTGTACGGTGACTGGCTTGCGGACGTCATAGTACCTTAGGACTGGCACCGCCGTGACCAGTGCCTTGATTTCCTTCATGGCGGCATCATGTTTGGGCAGCCAGTGCCACATCACATCCTTGTCCAGCAGTCTCCTCAGCGGCTCACATACCGCTGACAAGCGTGGCATGAATCTGGACAGATAGTTCACAAATCCGACACACCGCTGGACCCCTTTTGCGTCTGTGGGGTTTGGCATGTCCAGCACCGCCCTGACTTTGTCAGGGTCAGCCTTGAGGCCCTCCGCGGACAGTATGTGGCCGTGGAAGCGGACCTCCTTCACTCGGAACTGCAGCTTTTTCAGGCCCAGTCTCAGCTTTACTTCCCTGCATCTGTCCATCAGAGCGATGAGGTTTGTGTCATGGTCGCGATTGGCCTCATCCTCTGTGTCCCCACAGCCGACTACAAGGATGTCATCAGCTATGGGCTCAATCCCTGTCAAGCCAGCCAGCAGCTCATGCTGCTTCCTTTGATACAGCTCCGGGGCAACTGACACACCGAAAGGAAGTTTCAGCAAGCGTTTCCTACCCCACGGTGTCCAGAATGTTGTCATCAGGCTGCTTTCTTCATCCAAGCGGCACTGCAGGAATGCATCACGTGCATCCACCAGGGTGAATATACGTGCCTTTGGCAGCTTATACAACACGTCATCTAAAGTGGGCATAAGGTAGTGGGACCGTTTCAGAGCACGGTTGAGATGCTTCGGGTCAATGCATAGTCTCAATTTGTCTGGCTTTTTTACTATGACTAGATTGCTAATCCAGTCCGTGGGTTGAGTGACTGTGGTCAAGTGTCCCTCCTCTTCATATCGATCAAGCTGAGCCTTAACAGCTGCCTTGAGGGCCACTGGAACGTTCCTGGGAGCACACTGCACCGGTGTCACAGTGCTGTCCAGCTCAAAGTGAATATCACCGGGCAGAGACTCAACAGGGCTGGTGAACACGTCGTGGTAGGTGCTGACAAGACACTCCTTGGTCAGGTCTCCCTTCCTGCAGTGCTCCACCTTATTCAGCTCCTCAGGAATGGTGAAGCGTATCAGACCAAGTCTCTCACATGTCTCACCCGAAAGCAAGGGCCTCTGGCCAGCATGCACGATCTCAAAGTCCAGTCTGTGCGTCTTACCCCTAATGACACATTGTGTGCCGTACACACCTAATGAGCTCATCCACTCACTGTTGTATAGTTTTAATCTGGTGAGACTCTTCAGAAGAGGCGTTCTAGACGGCAGTCTCGTCTTGTCCTTGATGCTCATCACATTGCAAGTGGCTCCAGAGTCGAGCTGGCACCTCTGAACCCCACTTTGCAGTGGCAGGTTGACAAACCACTTTTTACCTTGAGTGTTCACAGCCCCCACGCTCTCCGCTGTGTACACGTCTCTCTCATCGCTGTCCTCCAGTTCCCCTGGCAACGGGTCATCCACAGCATTCAACTGGCGGGCCTGCTGGCCTCTTTTCATGCATACTTTTGCAAAATGGTTAGCAGTGCCACACGAGCGGCATGATTTACCAAAAGCAGGGCTTTTGTTGGTCCGCGGTGAGTCCCAGGTTGTGTTTGTAAACATGGCGGCAGTCGTTCCCCATTAGCCTCCTTAGCGCAGCTGCTTGTACCGGCTTTTCTTTCTCGCCGAGCCCGGTCGCAAGCAGATAATCCTCAAATTCTGCTCGAAAGCTCACCCAGTTGCCGTCGATGTCCCCCGCCATCTTCATAGGCTCCGGAGGTGGGATGCTGGATGCCATTGTTCCAACGTGACGCTAATGCTAACAAGCTAACTGAAACTGCTAAACCTCACCAAAACAAATAAATGCACGCCGTCTCAGCGACGGACAGTAGCATGCAGTCCACAGCTGGGTCCTATTTGAGCTTCTGACACCATGTTTGTAGATGTAGGTGCATTAATAAACAAGGCAAATCAGGCTGTGTCTCAACATTAAGCAGGTAATCATACAACTGGGGTAGAGTCACGTGAGGCAGATATATATATAACACAGGCACAATACGTCCACAGGGTGGAGCTGCAACCTAGCCTAAACCATTCTGTAACAGCTGTGTCTGCAGGTGGAAACTCCGGTGCTAGTGGATCAACGGAGCTGTAGATTAACATTTACATGCTTATTGTAGTTGTAAGGGCAATGCCTGTAGCACCATGGAGCATATGTGTGGGCTGGACCTGTATTTTACAGGAAAGGAGTGAGCAGAGGGTCGAGTTGTCAATTCTTGTTCAGTTTTCATCTTCCTCACCCTCTCGGACTTTGAGTTGCGCGCGCAGTTAAAGAGGTGCGCTACCATGGAAACCAAACAATGGTGCAGCTGTATTAAAGTCCGAGTGGAAACAGCCGTGAGTAAATCTGATTTTGTCAGAAATTGGGAGAAAGTCTCCCGCGAAAATCGGGAGGGTTGGCAAGTATCACACACACACACACACACACACACACACACACACACACACACACACACACACACACACACACACACACACACACACACACACACACACACACACACACACACACACACACACACACACACACACACACACACACACACAATGTTCGTATTTAGTCTCGTGATATTAAATGGGAATTAAATAATTTGAGTGTTCCCAAAGTATGAATGTAGATATGGTGCAAAATGCGAGAGCGTGTAAAAACTGATGTGAGCATTTGCAGAAAAAAAATCTGAGCTTGTGTGCATACATTTACACTGTATAAAATATCCACGTAACTGTGAACCAAATGTACACTTGTATAAAATATCCACGTAAATGTGAACCAAATTCACACACAGTCACACAGTCACAGAAGAAAAAAATAAGTTTTGTAGCTTGTAGAAAAAAAATGAACTTAGTGATGAAATATTCACTTGGAGAAAAATCCTTTTTTTAAAAATATAATTTTCCATTACAACTGCAACTTGGTTATTAAAACCTGTTGGGGCAGAATCTCTGATCCGCGCCGTTCTTATATGAACGGGTTCTCAAAAGAAGGAAAATTTCAAAGCAGCCAGGATAAGGGTTAAACAATAATCTGCTTTAATGGTGCAAACATACAAATACATCACCGAATCACGAAGCACTCTGCAGAGTACTCCGGGCTCAGGTTCTACCACCGTGTGAGACATTTCTCAGGAACGGCCAGTCAAAAACAAGAGCGCGAACCAAAGGAAAACACAGGCTTTCATACTAAAAACACAGGAGGAGGTGTGTGAATGCTTCCCCCAGAGGTCATCTCATTGGGAGAGACCAACACATGGCCTGTCGTACCCAATCAGCGCGACACAGCAGAAGAAACCCGGAAACAAAAAGACTCTTTCAGTTTGACGAAAACCAGATACCTTTTGGTGTCTGGTACGAACCTGCTCTAAACAACAAGTTTCCTTATCTTATTTCACATCTTGCAGCCAGCCCACACACATCCCCTTTATGGCCCTTTGTCCCTGTGTCCATCTTCCCCCCCTCAGGTTACCACACACAAGTTAAAAGTATGTTTTAAGATATAGTTGTTATAGTTAGCTAAATATACGTAATACATGTAAATTACTTTCATATCAATAATAACGAGGAACATATTACCTATGCTCTTAAGCAGTATTAGAGATGCTTTTCAAATAGTCAAACTTCACACAGGCCCTGTCAAGGGGAGAACACTGAGGCATGAACTCAATTGCACGACTCAAAACTCAGACTCAGATAGCGTTTCAAAATAAAGACTTTACTGGAATTTGCACAGTAATAAAACAAGGAAAACAAAACCACTCTTTTGAGGAAAACTATAATGCGATCTATAGCATAGGTCCGTGAAAGGTCCGTGAAAAGGTCCGTGAGGTAAGCCGATACGTGGTCTTCGTGAGACAACGAACTGACAATTAACAGGAGGGAGCTAACACAATATATACACAGGTAAAGGGGACACAGTTGGAAACAATCAGGGCGGGGAAAATAATCAAGGACGCAGGAGACAGAAAAGGGGCGGGGAGCGTGGAGGCCTGAAATGAGAGGAAGAAATAATTAAGGGTATAGACATAAAGCACAAGACAAAGGGACATGACAACTCTAACATAAAGAATAAACTTTCACAATAAGTTTCTTGGACATGACAGTACCCCCCCTTCTAGGGACGGCTCCTGACGGCCCAGGCTCCTCTGAGTTGAGGCGGTCAAAATCCTCAATGAGGCTTTTGTCCACGATGAAGCGGGAAGGAATCCATTGCCGCTCCTCAGGACCATAACCCTTCCAGTCAACCAGTAACTGTCGCCCTCTACCCCTTTTCCGACTAGCCAATAGTGACTTGACCATGTAAACCGGACCTCCATCGATCATCCGGGGGGGCGGGGGGGGGTTTGACGGTGGGAACCATAGCGCTCTCCTTCAATGGTTTTAATTTCCCTACATGGAAGGTGGGATGTACCTTCATGGCCCTGGGAAGCCGTAGTCTCACTGAGACTGGGTTTATGACCTTGGTGATGGGAAAAGGACCCACAAACCGGGGAGCCAGTTTTCGGGAGAGTACGTGGAGGGGAAGGTCTCGTGTAGAGAGCCAGACTTTTTGGCCTGGCTGGTATACAGGGGCTGGTCGGCGTTTTCGGTCTGCTGCTCTCTTAACCAGTTGTGAATTCCTGCAGAGTATCTTCCTAGCCGCAGCCCACACGCGCCGACAACGCCTGACCAGAGCGTGGGCAGACGGGACCGTGACCTCCCTCTCCGTGGCTGGGAACAGTGGCGGCTGGTAGCCATAAACACAGTGAAACGGGGACAGGCCCGTGGCAGAAGTAGGGAGGATGTTGTGTGCATACTCAACCCAGGTGAGGTGCTCGCTCCAGGAGGATGGATTCTGGGACACCAGGCAGCGCAGGCAGGTCTCCAGTTCTTGATTTAGGCGCTCTGTCTGGCCGTTAGACTCCGGATGATATCCAGACGAGAGACTGACCGTGGCACCGATGAGGCTGCAGAACTCCTTCCAGAAGCGTGACACAAACTGGGGGCCCCGGTCGGAGACAATATCCTTAGGGAAACCATGAAGCCGAAACACATTCTGCATCATGACCTCCGCCGTTTCCTTAGCTGAGGGCATCTTTGGCAGAGCAATGAAATGTGTCATTTTGGAAAATCTGTCCACTACCGTGAGAACTGTGGTTTTACCTCTAGAGAGGGGCAGGCCAGTGACGAAGTCCATGGAGATCTCTGACCAGGGCCTGTTGGGAATAGGGAGTGGTTGTAATAACCCTATTCGCGACCTGGAAGAGGTCTTGTTTCGAGCGCAGATAGGGCACGCCTCCACATACTCCTTCACCTCCTTCTCCATGGATGTCCACCAGAAACGTTGTTTAACAATGAACATAGTTCTCTTGACTCCGGGGTGGCAGGTGAGCAGCGAAGTGTGAGCCCAGTGGATCACCTGTGGTCGCTCGGCCTCCTGAACAAAAATCCGGTTAGGCGGGCAACCCCTTGGTGCAGGAGCTCCAGCATTGGCACGTATTACCTCCTTTTCTACTGGCCAAGTCAGCGCTCCTACCACCCGGTTCAATGGGATGATGGGTTCCGGCTCCTTGGCTGCAGGCACAGGGTCAAACAGACGGGACAGAGCGTCAGGCTTGACATTCTGAGACCCCGGCCTGTAGGAAAGAACAAAGTCAAAACGGTTGAAAAACAAGGTCCACCTAGCCTGGCGGGAGTTCAGTCTTTTGGCCTTTCTGATGTACTCCAGGTTCTTGTGATCGGTCCAGACCACAAAAGGATGCTCGGCTCCCTCCAACCAATGCCTCCACTCTTCCAACGCTAACTTCACGGCCAGCAACTCACGGTTTCCCACGTCATAATTTCTCTCTGCCGGGGAGAGCTTCCTGGACAGGAAGGCGCAGGGGTGAAGTTTGTTGTCCTTCTGTTGTTGCTGGGAGAGGACCGCTCCCACCCCCTCGTTGGAGGCATCCACTTCCACCACGAACTGGCGAGTGGGATCCGGCATGGTAAGTATGGGGGCAGTGGTGAACATCTTTTTCAGCCGAGAAAAAGCCTCCTCAGCCTGAGGAGACCACACAAAAGGCACCTGAGGGGACGTGAGGACACGAAGAGGGGCTGCAATAGCGCTGAAGCTCCGCACAAAACGTCTGTAAAAATTAGCAAAGCCTAAAAACTGCTGCACTTTTTTGCGAGAGTCAGGGGTAGGCCAACAAGCTACTGCGCTAACCTTCTCTGGGTCCATCATAACCTGACCTGGGGAAATGATGAAGCCCAAAAAAGTGACTGTTTCCACATGAAATTCACACTTTTCAGCTTTGACAAACAACTTATTTTGGAGCAGTTTCTGTAGAACCAGGCGGACATGTTGTTTGTGGGTGTGAAGGTCAGGGGAGTAGATCAGAATGTCGTCCAGATAAACAAAAACGAAACGGTTCAGAAACTCCCTCACCACGTCGTTGATCATAGCCTGGAAGACTGCAGGAGCGTTTGACAATCCAAACGGCATGACCAGGTATTCATAATGTCCTGAAGGGGTGTTAAAACCCGTCTTCCATTCATCGCCCTCCCTGATCCTGACCAAATGATAGGCGTTCCGCAGGTCTAATTTGGTGAAAACCTTGGCTTCCTGAAGCTGCTCGAAAGCGGACGAGATGAGAGGGAGGGGGTACCGGTTTTTAACCGTAATGTCATTGAGAGGTGAGTAGTCGATACAGGGCCTAAGAGACCCATCCTTTTTGCCCACGAAAAAAAACCCTGCCCCTGCTGGGGATGAGGAATGACGAATAAGCCCTGTCTTGAGGGAGGCATCAATATAGTCCTTCATGGCCTCTTTCTCAGGTCCTGAAATTGCATAAAGTCGACCCTTAGGAATGGGAGACCCGGCAATCAAGTCAATAGCACAGTCATAGGAGCGGTGAGGAGGAAGAGCCAGAGCTTTGGACTTACTAAAAACTTCACTAAGGTCGTGGTAGCAGGAAGGAACTGAAAGTACATCCGGAAGATATATTTTTGGGACTGTATCCTGCCTAACACTCCCAGTGTTACATCCCCTGTCAATCTCTGCTACCTGCTTAAAACAGAGATCAATGCAATTCTTTCCCCACCCCTCCACCCTCCCAGATTGCCAATCTATGTGAGGGTTATGAAGTTTCAACCAGGGAAACCCCAAAATGAGTGGATGTTGGGCTGAGTTAAATAAGTGAAAAGACATTGTCTCATGGTGGTTATCATTACATCTTACTTCTAAAGGCTCCGTTTGGTGAGTCACTTTAAACAACAGCCGCCCATCGAGAGCACTCGCTTCAAGAGGCTGGGGTAGAGGTTTAGTTTTTATGTCCCATTTTTTAACTAAACCCCAATCCATAAGACTTTCGTCCGCCCCTGAGTCAATGAGAACACCATGAGTAACTACATTGTCTCTGATTTTTACCTGGATCCGGGTCAGGGTGCGAGGAGGAAAGTCAGAGGAAGAGATCCGGCTCACCAACGTACTCCTCTTCATTGGTGAGCCTCCTCTTTTACCGGACAAGCCGCTTGTGGGTGTCCGCGCTGCCCGCAGTAGAAACACAGACCTTCCTTGAATCGACGCTGACGTTCTGCCAGCGACAGCTTGGCGCGGCCCAACTGCATTGGCTCCTCCACGGAGCCAGGGGGCGCTGTTGTCCGGAACGCAGGTGGTGAGGGGTGACGGGGCCTCCAAGAAGAAGTAATATCCAGCGGCGAGCGTCTCCTCTGGAGAGGTGGATCAACCGCATCCTTGGATTTATTCCTTCTCCTCTCCGTCAAACGATTGTCTATACGTAAAGCCATGGATATGACAGAGTCCAAATCAGCGGGCAGATCGAGAGGCGCCAGCTGGTCTTGTAAAGAATCCGAGAGACCGCTGACGAAAGCGTCAAACAATGCAGCGGAGTTCCAGCCGCTGTCGGCTGCCTTAGTCCGGAACTCGATGGCGTAGTCAGCCACACTCCGCTGATGTTGTCGCAGCTTGATCAGAGCCCGAGCTGCTTCCCTGCCCGGCGTGGTTTGATCGAAGGTCTTCCTCATAGTGTCTATGAAGTTTTCCAGAGACCCGCAGATAGGCGAGCCTCGGGACCATTCTGCCGTGGCCCACGCTGCTGCTCGGCCGGAGAGATGAGAGATCATAAAAGCCACTTTGGAAATGTCCGTGGGAAAAGCAGCCGGTTGGTGGTGATAGTGTAACTCACACTGCACGATGAACGGCCGGCAGCCTTCTGAGTCCCCGGAGTACCTTTCGGGTGGAGCCAGACGCATGGAAGCCCTGTGCGGCTCAGTAACCCGGTTGGGATCGAATCCGGTCACCGCTGGAACAGGAGGAGTCGTAGGAGGAGAAAACAGCCTGCAGGTGAGTGAGCACACGCTGAACCTCTGCTGCCAGTAGATTAACTTGGGTCGTCAACGATGTTTGTAGTTCCCCCTGGCTGCTGGTTAGATCCTGCACTCCCTGCTGCATGGTGGCCATACGCTCCTCTTGTTGCCCAAGACGTTGGCCCTGAGAACGGATAGCGTTCTTAATCTGATCTGAGTCGGCTGAGTTCATTTTGATGGTCAGTTCGTACTGTCAAGGGGAGAACACTGAGGCATGAACTCAATTGCACGACTCAAAACTCAGACTCAGATAGCGTTTCAAAATAAAGACTTTACTGGAATTTGCACAGTAATAAAACAAGGAAAACAAAACCACTCTTTTGAGGAAAACTATAATGCGATCTATAGCATAGGTCCGTGAAAGGTCCGTGAAAAGGTCCGTGAGGTAAGCCGATACGTGGTCTTCGTGAGACAACGAACTGACAATTAACAGGAGGGAGCTAACACAATATATACACAGGTAAAGGGGACACAGTTGGAAACAATCAGGGCGGGGAAAATAATCAAGGACGCAGGAGACAGAAAAGGGGCGGGGAGCGTGGAGGCCTGAAATGAGAGGAAGAAATAATTAAGGGTATAGACATAAAGCACAAGACAAAGGGACATGACAACTCTAACATAAAGAATAAACTTTCACAATAAGTTTCTTGGACATGACAGGCCCAATATAGAGAACACACTCATTTGTCCTGCAGCCTTTCCAGCCATTTGAGCTATTGTTCACATCTTTACTTCAAATAAAAGGTTTCACATTGCATATTTCCAGCTTCCTTTACACATACTGTTATTATTAATACAAAGTAATTAACCACACACATCTATTTAAAACAAGTAGATTTCCCTGATAATTGACATGCTGAAAATCTTAAGAAGAATGTCCCCTCCCCCAGCTCTCTCGTCCCTGTCATAAAAGCTGCTTCCATTTCATATAGAGTAATAAAACATGTTTAGGCTAATTTCTCCACGATGTTTGTAGCCATTTAGTACCCACACATGAAAGAATAAAAACAGAGGTATAGTTGAACAGTAATCACGCAGCACATATATTTACTGCAATGAAAACACACACATTTGCCCTAAGCATGTGTAACGCAACCTCTTCTTTTACGAGGGAAACATTCCAGAGTTTTGGAGCTATCCCCAAATAAGGATGTCCCCTGCTCACATCCCTGAACACAAAGACTTCACCTCAATATATTGGGGAGGGAAAATATACTTTGTCCCTTCAAATTTAACACACATGAATATATATAAGGTGACTTTAAAATGAATATACTAGATTTAACTTTCCTGCCATAACACGGTACTTTAATACTTCAAATAATTCAAATAATCCTTCAAACCTCTCAAATAAGTCATTACAACTTGACGAATCTGCTCTGTGGCAGTATAAATCAACAAATCTGCAGTCTTGACTTTTGCTACACTTCTTGCGATAAATGTGTCGCAAAAGTATTTTTCACCTGTAGATGTGGGAGGAGGGAGGGGGGTTGGAGCGAAGGGGCGGAGCTATCAGAACGACGAGGCTTGGGTCAGTCACACAGTCACAGCCATAGTCAGCCAGGTCGTACCGGATGACTGGTTCGTGTCGCTACCAGTCCGCTGACATAGCGCGTCAATCAACGGTAAGTTTTGCCCATTACTTGCCCAGTATTACTTTGAATATTATTATTTTGATTGAGGATTAAATCCGCTTTGAAGACCACCGTTTTATATCGTGCAGTTTAGCAGTTTAGCAGTTTAGTTTGCGGTCCGGGGGACGAGCCCCCGGACCGCAAGGTTTAGTCTCCATTTCCATAGCCCCACCAAAAATATTTTACACCAGCCGCCACTGTAAGCCAGACTAGTGCACGGGACTCATTAAACAGAGTAACATAGTAGAGCCCTACATTATTCAGGGAGCAACAGCCTGTGTTAAAGAAGCTAGCGGAAGCCATTAGCCACACGCTAGTGGCGTAGCTCACAGAATGACATTAAACTACACATAAAACAGTTTCAAACACACTTCTTTGATCGAAATATGACATAATCTGTGTACACACTAATAACCTGTTGAACGGGAGAAATGAATGAAGCAGAGGGAAAGTTGCTGCCATGTGTCTGTCGTCTGTCATCTGTGGTCTTCTTCTTCTTCTTCTTCTCTCGGACCATGCCGTTTCTCTAACGCTAAACCGGAAGTGGCGATACCGTAAACCGGAAGTGAGGCTACGAACGGCGAACTTAAAGATAACAATACCATTAGCACTCCTAGTGGTGACTTTATGAACGGCAAACAAATTATAACATTATAAAATGCCTTTAAGGCAGCACACTGTTTGAAGCGCTGCACATTATATAAATTACAGTTACACACGGCAACGACATTAACTGCAAACAGTCGGGACTTGTGTGAAGTGTAACACTAAACAATATATTAACATATTAAATACAACATTTATGACACCACTCGTTCCACTCAGTAACCCTCTTTGTTCGAAGACACGTGATAATCTATACACTATCATCTTCTCCACCCATTTACACAAGTGTGATGTTAATGCTATGGGTCTGTAGGTCTGTAGTTACTGCCCACTTCGACCATGCACTGCGTGGGTGTAAAATTACTACAATCTGCTTGTAGAATAATGTTCTAAGTGTGGGGCAGACATTCGAGATGGCCGGGTTCGAGTCTCGGAGTGGAATTTCTTTCTCTCCAGCTTTTTTTATTATCTGTTTCGAATGACTTATAATCTTTTTATTTAATGGGGGGCTGTGGCTCTCCCGGTCGCCTGTGAGTCGAGGTCATTCTTGGTAGCGACAGCCAATAACGTTCACGTCTGCTACCAAGATTCTACCAAGAATTGAGAGCTCTGGCCAATCAGCGCCCGTATTGCAACCAAGAATTGCTCCCGCAGCTACCAAGAATTGACCAATCAGCGTCTCCGTAGGCGGGGCTACTCTGCGGACGCCGCGAGCGAGGGATTCACTTTTTCCCAACATCACGAAAGTAAGTACATCATCCTTTAACTATGTTGTCAATGCTTATAAACTGTCATATTAGATGTATAGATATATTTTAACTAAACAACATGTTGCACTGGGACATTTGACTAATGACTAGCGAACCGGACATGTCCCGCCGTAACTTGCCGCTTGTGAAGGAAGAGGGGACACATATATAAATATATATATATATATATGAAAACAAGAGGGACATAATAGCACAAAACAATTAATGATAATGATTATTTCAGCCATATGTATAATAGTGTTAATATCTATGAGATTTAAAGTAATAATAATAATAATTCCCTGCAAAAGCACTAATAACAATACAATAATGGCAAAAATAGCAATTCGATATATAGTACAAATCAATCATTGTCATGTGAAGCAAGGAGTGGTTGGACCCAAATGCAGAGACTGGAGACAGCAGAAAACTTAACAAAAATGTATATTTAACAGGCAGAACAGGAACTCAAGTAACAACAATCAACACGGAAAAAACATAACTTCATGACATAGACAAACAAGGAACCGACAAGAACAGGACAGAAAACCAGGACTTATATACAAACAGGTTGACGAGGGGATGAAGTGCAAGTGAACACACAACACAGTGTGTAGCTATGATGGAGATATTTTCAGTTTAGCTGAATGTATGCCATGGCACACATGTATGACATACATCCCAGGTCTTAGAACACCAAATGTATAACTTTATCAGTCTTTAAAAAATAAATAAACAAACCTGAAAACGTGATCAATTCCCAATGATGCAATATATTTTCACGAGAATTTTACATTATCCGTTGCTAGGTTTTAGATTATCAGTAGGTAAAAGTGGTATCACAATTAGTCAGTCGGAATATTTTATTAAGTTATGCCCAGGTACTCACAAGAACATATCCTAGATGTCTGACAATATCCAGAGAATACATTATAAACTTAATTTGAGCCTCTTCACCTCATTGGAGTCAAGAATTACTGTCAAGCTCACCAAGAAACAGCATCGCGTGTGAAGACTGAATGAAAATGGATAGATACAGTACATGTTGAAAAGCATTGTAATTAGTAAAAGAAACAAGACCATTTTTTAAACTTCATGCAGATATTAATAGCATTTCAAGCTGTGCATGTTCTCAGGCAGCAATGCATAGTGCATTTATCTATAGCTTTTTTTTGTTCCTTTCCTACAGTATGTGCTTATGTACCGTGGGACTAATGAACAATGTTAAACTCAGGGATATGTTTTGTAATATATCAATGTCAACAAATTATGTTTTCTTTAAAAAAACATTTAGTGGCTATTATTGAATTTCCTCATGAGGTCTTGACTGTTATTTGTCGAAAACACATCCCAATGGATGACTATATAAAGCCCAGTCACCGTGACAAAGTGCAGGCCACAAGCGGGGCTAGTAACTATCAGAACATCAATGAGAGAGACCATTGTTTAAACTAAGTAATTTATTTAAGGAAAATTCACTTGAATACTACAACATAAAAACATAGGTACACACATATATACACTGCACACTAGAAAAATGTGCAAAGTAGTCGTTTTAAAAAAGGCAATTAGTGTGAGTTCAAAGGGTAAAGCTTGCGGGGGGGCCGCTGTGAAATATGTGTCATGTCCGTGACAAAATCAGACAACATTCAATGTTGCCATGAATGACAGTATATTTTGGATGACGTCCAGTCCAAGATCTCCTCTACGACCAGCAAGAGGATCAAACTGTGCGGTGAGTTGCTCCTTGTCCTCATCGCTTAGCAGGTGCTGGTTTTGAGGTAAGGTGACCCTCTCTGGCCAGTCCAATGCAACATCCCCTGCATCAGCTCCACCCTCTCTTTCTGGCTCCTCCTGAGCATCTCCTTGTCCTCCACCAAAGAGGCTCTGCATGGCAGAAGTGGTCTGGCCCTACCGTTACAGGCAACCTTGGACAAAAAAATGTATGGGACTCTGGTGTGTTTCGGTCCTCAACCCATGATTGTTCCACTGGTCCAAAAAAAACCGTAGGTCATGGTTTATGCGTGGGAGATAGACATAATGCAGGGCCCACATGTGCATTTCATTGTCTATGTCTATTATGCCTTCACTCTCCAGGAAGTTGAAGAGGTCGTAATAGACATTGCTCACACCTCGCGACAGGTCACCCCAGAGCCGTTCTATTCTCTGGTTGTGAGTGCTTCTTCCACTGAGAGCACTGCCTCTGTGAGAGCCTCTGAAGATGTTCATCATTAGGCAGACAGAGTTGTTTTCGCCCCCATGGTCGGTTCTAACCCTCGAGGGCACACCATACTTGTCCACCGCGTCCATGAAGCTCGCCATCACGGTAGTGCTCCTGTTGATGTCTGAGGCCCGGAGGAAGACGACCAGGCGGTTATACCCATCAATACCCCCATGAATGACAATCACACTGATTAATTTATTAATGTGTTTAATACATTCTGGCTAGGACAACCACACAAACGGCAGCAACTTTCCCTCTGCTTCATTCTTTTCTCCTGTTCAACAGGCTTATTATCTGATTACCAGCTCTGATTCACTTACAAATTATATCCGTTTTCTTCAGAATCAGAATCTGTCTAATCACACTTCCTTTCTAAAACAGAACAAAGAACACAGTGCCCCTTTCACACCAACGCAGTTCCCGTTCTAGCTCCGTGCTAGTGCTCTTTTGGTTCGGAACCGGTTCTTCTTTTCAGCCCCCAGTTCCATCCCCTGAAGACAAGGAATGTGTCATAGTAGAAATGTGCATCCCAATGAAAGAAGGAAGCATAAAGCTTGTCAATTTCTATAACCCGTTTAAAAATCTTCACATTCGAAGTAACAAAGGGTCAACAGGTCATGGTGGTGGGCTGCTACAGACCCCCCTCAGCTGTCAAGGACTCTTTATCTTCATTGGCAAAATGTTATCTCAACTTGCCTACAAGGAAATAGTGCTGCTTGGTGATTTTAATTGGGACTGGTTAACTTCTGTGTCAGAGGATTTTAAAAACCTGTGTACCTCTTTGAATATTACTCAGATTATAGATAGTCCTACTCGCCCAAATATTAAGTCCCCAAATAAATCCTCCTTAATTGATCTCATTTTAACAAATGTTCCACATAAATACTCATCTGTGGGAGTATTTGCTAATGATGTGAGTGACCACTGTGTTGTAGCCACAATTAGGGACACTAAGGTCCAAAAGGTTAAACCTCATATTATCCTAAAAAGAGACAAAAAACACTTTGTGGAGCAGGGTTTTGTACATGATCTGTTTGATTTTGATTGGGGTAAAATCGATCTGTGTGCTGATGTAGAAACTGCATGGTCTTATTTTTATCTTGGTTTTATGGAAATTATAGATAGACATGCACCTCTGCGTAAATTTAGAGTGAAGGGACGAGACAATCCTTGGTTTTCTGCTGAACTGTCCAGTCTCCTTCAGGAGAGAAAAAATGCCTGGGCAAAGGCTAGGAAATCAGGCTCAGAGGTAGAATGGCTACGCTTTAGGCAGCTAAGAAATAGCTTCACATCGCAAATAAAAAGTGCTAAGTCAAAGTACTATTTGTCAGTTACCACAGAAAACCTAAATAATCCTAGGAAATGTTGGAAAGCCATAAAATCGATTTCCACTGGTGATATCCCAAATGAGCTACCTCCGTGCCTCATCACAGTATCTGGCATTATATCAGACAGGGCTACTATGCTAAATTGCTTTAATAAGCATTTTGTGTCTTGTGGCTCTCTGTTTGATTATTTCACTGACTGTGCTTCTGCTTCTGTGAACACTCTAATCCCTGACTCTGAACAATGTGGTCTGGAAAACCCTTTCAGTTTTACTCCTTTTACTGTTGGTGTTGTTCATGAAGCATTATCCAAGTTAGATCCTAGGAAACCGGCTGGCCCGGACAACGTAGAACCTTTCTTTTTAAAGATAGCTGCAGATTTTATTGCTCTTCCTCTTACTACTCTTTTTAACCTCTCCCTCAGCACAAATATAATTCCAAAAGTATGGAAGTCTGCTTATGTCTTGCCTTTACTGAAAGGAGGGGAGGCAACTATTTTAAATAACTATAGGCCAATCTCTAAATTGTCAGTTCTAGCTAAAGTGCTCGAACGACTAGTGAGTGAGCAAGTAAAGGAGTTTTTATGTAAAAATGATATCCTGTCTAAACATCAGTCAGGTTTCAGAAAGAAACATAGCACCATCACTGCAACAATGAAAGTGGTGAATGACATTACTAGTATTTTAGATAATAAGCAGAGTTGTGCAGCTCTGTTTATTGACCTTTCCAAAGCGTTTGACACCGTTGATCATCGCATCTTAAAGCAGAGGCTACTCAGTATTGGCATATCCAGCCATGCAGTGGGGTGGTTTGTGAACTACATCTCTGAAAGGTCCCAATGTGTTCATTTTGATGGGCTGTCTTCTGAGTGGTTAAATATTTCTAATGGTGTACCACAAGGTTCTGTTTTAGGTCCACTTTTATTCTCCATATATATCAACAGCTTAGGTGATAATGTGGATGAAGCTACTTTACATTTGAATGCGGATGATACCGTGATGTATTGTGCAGGTACCTCCATTAAGGAGGCGGTTGTTAAATTACAGGCTGTTTTTAACACTGTTCAGACTCAGCTCTCTGAACTAAAGCTTCTTTTAAATGTGGATAAAACCAAGGTAATGCTCTTTTCAAACGCTAAAAAGACACCAGAGCCTGTTGTAGATATTGTAACTACGCAAGGGAAAAAACTTGAAGTGGTAACCTGTTACAAATAACTTGGTATCTGGCTTGATGACTGTCTCTCTTTTAAACTGCATGTCATTAACCTGCTAAGAAAACTGAGGGTTAGGCTAGGTTTCTTTTACAGAAACAAGTCCCGTTTCTCACTTGAGGCCAGGAAAAGGCTAGTCACTGTGACCTTTTTACCTGTGCTGGACTATGGTGATCTGTTTTATATGAATGCACCGGCCAATTACCTGATCAAGTTAGATGCCGCCTATCACAGTGCACTGAGATTTGTGACAAACTGTAAAGCATTAACCCATCATTGTACCCTGTATGCAAGGGCAGGTTTGCTTTCACTAACTGCACGGCGGCTCAATCACTGGTATCTTTTTATTTACAAAGCAATGTTAGGGAAACTTCCATCCTACATCTGCTCCCTGATCTCACGGCGTATTGTAAATGGCTACTGCCTGAGATCGAATGCTGTGGTTGTATTAAATGTGCCAACTGCTAGGACTTTCTTAGGGAATACAGCTTTTAGATGCGCAGCTCCGCTAATTTGGAACAGTCTGCAAAAGGAATGGAAGTTGAGCAGTTTGGTTCCATTACATGTTTTTAAAGCAAGGATAGATGCTATCCAATCGGAAACTGTTGGTATCTGTAAATGCTCCTAGCTATACAAAATGTAGTCAATGTAAATATGCCATATGATGTCCTCTTTGTTTTTCTGTCATGTTTGTATTCATGTTGGAACCTACTTGCAGCGGGTCACCATTGAAAAAGAGGTCAATGATCTCAATGGGTTTTCACCTGAATAAATAAAGGTTTTGAATTGAGTTGAATTGACATTGAAACTTGACAGACAATAGCAGGGACGGCTCATACAGGGAAGTATGGTGTGGTGACTTTAATGCTCACAACAGCCTATGGGGAAGCAGTCAAACAGACAGTAATGGGGATGTTGTAGAAGAAATGTTAGAGAAAAGATCATTGTTTTTGCCTTAATGATGGACAAAAAGCAAGAATAGATGTGAATAGGGGGACACAATCATGTTTGGACCTCACACTTGTGACGGATAGTTTAGTTAAATCATGGGAATGGTATCTGAAAAGTGACTGTACCAAAGGAAGTGATCATTACCCAGTTTTCACTATCATCAACACAAATAGGAAGTGAGTATATTTTCTAGGTGATGCTTTGGTAAAGCAGACTGAGAGAAATGTAGACTTTGCCGTAAGGAGTCAGCACAATTGTTAGCACTAGAAGGAAGTAATGAGGAGTGCTCAAATCAAATCACAATGCACATTAAAGAAGCAGCAAATAAAACTATACCAAAAACAACAGAGAGTAGGAGGAAAGTGGTGCAGTGGTGGAATGAGGAATGTAGCAGAGCTATTAAAGAACGAAAAAAGGTATTCAGTAACTACAGACCCATAGCATTAACATCACACTTGTGTAAATGGGTGGAGAAGATGATAGTGTATAGACTATCACATGTCTTATAACAAAGAGGGTTACTGAGTGGAACGAGTGGTGTCATAAATGTTGTATTTAATTTGTTAATATATTGTTTAATGTTACACTTCACGCAAGTCACGACTATTTGCAGTTAATGTCGTTGCCGTGTGTAACAGTAGTTTATATAATGTGCAGGCATTTTATAATGTTATAATTTGTTTGCAGTTCATAAAGTCACCACTAGGAGTGCTAAATGTATTGTTATCTTTAAGTTTGCCGTTCTTAGCCTCACTTCCGGTTTACGGTATTGCCACTTCCGGTTTAGCGTTAGAGAAACGGCATGGTGCGAGAGAAGAAGAAGAAGAAGACCACAGACGACAGACACATGGCAGCAACTTTCCCTCTGCTTCATTCATTTCTCCTGTTCAACAGGTTATTAGTGTGTACACAGATTATGTCATATTTCGATCTAAGAAGTGTGTTTGAAACTGTTTTATGTGTAGTTTAATGTCATTCTGTGAGCTACGCCACTAGCGTGTGGCTAATGGTGTCCGCTAGCTTCTTTAACACAGGCTGTTGCTCCCTGAATAATGTAGGGCTCTACTATGTTACTATGTGTAATGAGTTCCGTGCACTAGTCTGGCTTACATTTCAAGTTTATTCTGTTTGTATAAATAGGTCAAATGCTGGTCTGAGGTCATATGTTCATATTCAATATCTTAATATTTTTTCTAAACTGATTGTTGTTTTTAAGTCTTTGTTTTTAAGTCTTGTATTACTGTGTGATCTTCTTTGTTGCTTGTTTTTAATTATGCTCTTTAAGGTGTCCTTGAGAGCTTTGAAAGGCGTCCATAAATAAAATGCATTATTATTATATTATTTAAATGCTAAAGCGCTAATGCTATGCTAATATTGTGCCTCTACAACAGCCATGTTAAAGTGAGTACAGTCGGGTTGTGTGTGTTATCTGTTATCACTGTATTATACTGTAAATGAAAAAGGCTTTAATCTTTCATGAAAGTCATAATATGGCATGTGGATTTATGTCCATTTTTGATTAGAAAATGAAATATGACAGATATTCAGTTATTTTGAATGGCTAAATGTATTTTTACATTCTCAGTTAGCTTCAGGCCTCACTGAGGAGAAGAATTGAGGTAGAAAAATGGTGAAGCCATTTCCTGCTGTCATTATATTCTGTTTGCACAGATAATAGACCTGGTTGGCAAGAAGGAAGTCATATTCATTCGATCACACAACATAACGCAGAGATACATGTGGCGTCAAACCAGAGAATGATTAGATAAATAGAGAAAATGGATATAATTTGTAAGTGAATTTATTAATGTGTTTAATAAGGACAACCACACAAACGGCAACAACTTTCCCTCTGCTTCATTCTTTTCTCCTGTTCAACAGGCTTATTATCTGATTACCAGCTCTGCACAGCGGACTTGTAACACTAGCAGCAGTGGAGATGGAGCACCAGAACCTGGAGAATACAGCAACAACAACAAGGATCCATTTGAAGATAGGTAAATGTAAATATTACAGTAATAGTGTACTTTCATTGTGTGGGTGTAACATAGTTAAATAGGTTGTAAGAGAGAGAGAGACTCAAATGACTTACATATGATTATATAGAGTGATTGTTCATTTGTTTTAAAGCAGGAGGCGCAAACGCTTGCCTCGGGGAGGGAGAAAAAGAGCCAAAGCGGAGAATAAAAAGGAAGGGCAACCATGCAAGGGAAGTCTTCTTCGCTGCTTTTGTGGCAGACTACAGTGCCACTTACAGGCCTGGCATATGTACTAAAGCGTCTCCAGCGCTTTCAAGCAGCAATGGCCGGCCGTGGCCCAACCTCTCATTCCCTTGATAGGTGGAGAATTGATCAATAGCCGTAGCGCCGCCATCCTGACGCCAGAACAGTGTTCAAATCTGGATCAGTCTGTATCAGATCCCTTGCAGCCCCTTTTTTAGAGATTTGGGTATGGAGGAAAATAGAGAGGGTCTTGTTTTCTGACACTTGGTGAGTTCCCTGGAACACCGGGGACACATATTCATGTATAAAAGACGTACAAAAGTGAATTTTGCATGATAGGTCCCCTTTAATGAACTTAGAAGTAATTATTGTCCTATATTTCTTTCCGATTTCACATCTGCCTGGGCCTAGCAGCAAGAACCTCCATCTGTGCCAGCACCCAGGTCAAGATCTTCCGTGGCTCAAGGGCCTTCACCAGAGCCATCGCCACCAAGGACCAGAGGACCAGCATCACTACAGCAGCCTCCATCTCCATCTGTGCCTGCCACAATATTAAGATACACCTCGGTACAAAGGCCTTCACCACAGCCATCACGATCAACCCAGCCAGCAAAGAAGTCTCGCCTAGCACACCTCCCTCCCTCCGACACAGCCACCAGCAGCCCATGCACCATCACCCCCACCTACACGGCAGCCAGACTCACTGTCTTGGAAGACACAAAGACCATGGCACTGCTCCCTCTGTCTTTACATTTATAATGAATATTTGGTTGAGAAAGTTCTGATATTGTCAGGGTTCGTACGGTCATTAAAGACTTGGAAAAGTCATGGAATGCAATATTTTTCCCAAGTTTTGGAAAATTCATGGAAATATAACTAAAGTTGCATCAAATATAATTTATATGTTATATAATCGCCAAAATAGTAATACTATTATGATAATAAATACTGTATCGTATAATGAAACGTAAAATGGCAACTGTGGCAGTATTTCGCTGGTGAGAGATGTTTACAATCACGCCCTCTAGTCTACAGGAGCTACTATTTGAGATAAAGATGCCAGGGAAGTGCAGTTTCAACAATGAATCGCTTCTAAAGGATAAGTACCAATTGTGGTTATCAAAAGACATTGACCCAAGACGTGCTAAATGCAAACTGTGTTGTAACATATTCGATATTTCGAATATGGGCGAGGCAGCGCATGCTAGCCACATGAAAGACTCATTTTTTTTGGTCATGGAAAAGTCATTGAAAATCATTGGTGAAAAAGTGTATGAACAGTTTCTTATGTTAACATAAATAGTTGGTTGAAAAAAAAATTGTAATGCTCAATTTGTATTTGTACACATCACATGAACCTCAGTATGGAATATGAATTCATGACTCAGTCCTGATCTAACTTTTTTCTGGTGAAAGTAGAGTGATAGAACTATTTTACTCCAAATTCTAATTTACACATTTTCATTTTAGACATGAACAACACATTTATATAGGCCCATAGTGTAATTCATATATTTCACTACTTTTGTGAACCAAAAACGTTGGTAAAACCAAATCTGAGACACCAAAAAAAATTGATGACATAAGTACATCTGTGTTTTCACAAGAGTTTTTAAGTCTTCCAAAAATCTGATTTCTAAGCTTAGTATCTCATAAGACAGTGCTCTAAGGTGAGTGACATTGTATTTCTAGCAAGACCAGAGACTGAACATTTTGATATGTAACACCATGCCATGTTATAAGAAGTACATTTAAAAGGTGATTTAAGGAGACATAAATACCCTTCACTTCAGTAAGATAAGGTAAGGTAAGGCGATTTTATTTTAAAAGACAATGAAGGCAGGTTATATTGATTGATATAGTTATTATATTGAAAGGCAAATTAATACCTAGTCCCCTGAATCTGGAATAACGTACAATTTACAGCCTCACAATGTCAGGAACTTTTCACCTACAGATTGCTTTGGTCTGGCTTTGCTCTTCACTGATTGGTTACTGAAACTTTGAACTCAAACGGACCTCCCGTTTATTAAACGGACCTCCCCGTTTATTCGCACGTAATTTCGCGTAAATAAACGGACCTCCACGTTAATTCGTGCGAAACTACGCGCGAATAATGGCGCAAATGGCTTTCCATACCGGATTGAAATGCAAGCGTGTCGGAAAAAGTCAAGAAATTAGCGAAAACCGAAAAGATAAGCAGCATCTGGCTGCATTTCAATGATATTGGAGAAAGCAAAGCTGTGTGCAGGATTTGTAAAATGAAAATAACCTTCAAAGCAGGTTTTTGGTAACCACTCAGGATTTATTGTCAGAGGTGGGAGAAGTTGAGATCTTGTACTTGAGTAAAGTACCAGAGTGTAGGAATACTCGGTTACAATAGAAAGTTCTGCGTTCAAAATGTTACAAGTAAAAGTACAGAAGTATTAGCATCAAAATATAGTTAAAGTACCACCTGCAGAGTGATCTAGATTCAGGTGTTCTTTTACCCATAGAGACCGCCTCGCTGCACATTATCCCTTGCACAAAAATAGATTGTAGATCCGTTATAACATGTTGTACACAGTGGAAAAGTAAGGTATAGAAAAAAACACGTTACTTTACCAGCAGAGAGAAAATTGATTATTAAATTATTAATGTGACTAATAAAGAGCAGTTTGATTATTAAGTATTATTCTGTTGATCGATGTCATTACATTTGGTGAAAAGCACATAATTACCTTTTTAAGACTCGTTTTGTCAAAGTTTAGGACTTGGACTTGACTTGAACTTGCCCATCCTGTTGGGGCAGAACCTCTGCTCCGCGCCGTTCCTCTATGAGTTTGTTTTAAAAGAAGGAAAAGTCAAAGCACCAGGATAAGGGTTAAACAATCATCTGTGTTAATGGTAGAACATACAATACATCACCCAATCACCTAATCACGAAGCACTCTGCAGAGTACTCCGGGCTCAGGTTCTACCACCATGTGATATACGTACCACGACAGCCAGTCAGAAACAAGAGCCCCGATCTTCAAAATGATCACAAAATTTATACACAGGTGGGGAGGAGTTGTATCGCTTGCTCCTCCCTAGGTATTTGTTATTGGCGAGTTTACTTCTGAGCGAGCTAGCCAGTGAGTTGGCAGTGTCGGTTTCACTTCTGGGCGCGCGTTTGTGTGTGTGTGTGTGTGTGTGTGTGTGTGTGTGTGTGTGTGTGTGTGTGTGTGTGTGTGTGTGTGTGTGCGTGTGTGTGTTTCTGTCCCTCTGCCCTCAGGCAGTCCCCAAATCAATGATTTGGAGTCATGACAGAGGACTCTTTGACAGGACACATACTCATTCCCCCTAAACATCTTCAACACACACACACATCCTATCATGTATCTTATCACACAACAGTCACCTGTTTTTCTTTATGAAAGCCATATTTGTAAATATCCAAACGTCATCGTCCCATGACAGTCACCGAATCAGTCAACCAACATAAGTTAATTGTTCTTATGGCTTAATGGCTTCTGTGAACTTCCTTTCACCTCAAGTTAGCTTACTTTAGAATCAGAAGGACCATTGTCTCTCTAACTTGTGTGTGACCCAATCATCTCCTGATCTGATAAGAGTCTTGCAGGAAACGCACGTACATTTCAACACACCAACACCCTTATCGTTTCTTAACTAATGCATGCTGGACATGAATCACTAATTAACAGGACTTTAACTGCATTATATTTGAGGAAAATGCCCTTTGGCTTAATCAATAATAGTTTAAGCACTTAACAGAGGAAGCCAGAGACTCAGGGCCTCTTCAGAGGTCTGGGAACTGCAAAGCAGATGTCAAAGGTCATTTGTATTATTCTCAACCACAGATAGCCAAGAAAACACCCTTTTGATTACACATAAAAGTGGAAGAAAAGACTATTGCGCTATATTTAAAAGAGGAAAAATGTACTCTGTCCCTTCAAATTCAACACACACGAATATATGAGGTGATATCAAAAATAAATACATCACAAATCCCCCTTTTGATCTTTATAACAAAAGATCAATTTACATAAGACATTTGAAACATAACTACTGTCATGCTTTGCTACTGTGTCTGTCCGCCTACATTAAACCTTTGGGAACAGAACACAACTTTCAATGTCAGTGAAGGAACTATCAGAGTGAGAACCTGAGTGCCAGAAAGCAGCATCCTTGTGTGTTGTTGAATCCTCAGGGCCCCCCTCCCCCTCAAAGGAATACGCCAATGAGAGCAGCTGATAGGGAGGGGGAGATGCGGCCTTTCCTTCAAAGGTGGAACTAATGAATCTGATCAGAGAGAAGTAGACTCCTCTGCTGCCTCGAGAAGTCCCCCAGCCCGCTGACGGCGGCTTCTGGGCCGTCTGCTGGATGTATGTCCTCAGGATCCTGCTCCTCCAGTTCTCTGATGGCCGCTTCCTAGACGAGTCCTAGGTTTCCCCGCCGCACACTGGCTCCAGTGGTACCAGCTGTCCCCCTTTTCTTCTCGACGGACGCCATGAGATGTCCTCTGGGTCACTCTGTAGAGGCCGGAGAACCTGGGGTTGAGCCACCTAGACCTGATGACCTTCAGCCAGACAAACTCCGCTGTGTCTGCCTCCTGCTCCTTGGGTCCCCCTTTTGGCGTCAGGAACTGTTAACTGTGTTCGTTATTCTCCCGACCAGGAGAGAAGCTTTAAAATAGGAGACTAAATGGAATCTCTGTGAAAGTTCAATTGTGTACTTTAATTAAAAAAGGCGCGGGTTGGTCACAAGCATGATATTGTTCAGTCAGACAAACAGCTGTGATCCGCTCCTCGATAGGGAAGAGAAGAGACTGGATCTCTCCTCCGGTGCTGTTATATATCCTCTGCTGGCTCCTCCCCGCCAGCCGGCTCGCCTCGTCTCCAATGTCCGTTATTGCATTTAAACAGAGGATAGGTACTTTTCACATTCAATATATGCTTAACACGCCGTTTCTCCTCATATTCTCTTTCATCACTTTTCATTTAACACATTCTAAACGCTGTAATCAACTCTAAAAAATACTTCTCGGCTCGTTTGGTTTCCGGTCATTCCGGATGTTGTCACATGCTACTCTCGTCTGTAAACAATAATGTATTCAAATAAACTGTACCTTCATTTAATATTCAGCATGGTATTATTCTCGACATCTATAGTTGTAGTGTTAAATCAGTAGGCTTCGGTTTGCACCACTCCATATCATTTCACTACTAAATTCACCTCTTTAGGAAATCGTATATTAGCCACATGCTAAATGCTAACCGGAGATGAAGGATTTTCAGAATAAAAGCTTAACTGCTTGTGCACAAGAATTTCTGGTTTTTCAGTATAAAAGAGCATTAAAACTGACGGCATGTTTAAACTACATTTCCCCATTAAAACATTGATTTTAATTTCTAACAGTCCCTCCTTACACACCTAAAAGGTGTGTATAATACTGAAATCAATGAGTTCTTCATCTGAACTTTGCATATTACATATCTCATATTAACAAATATAAAATTAAATGGAATGGTTTTACAGCCGGCTTTACAAAAATACAAAATAAATTCTTGTCTGTGTTCAAACATAAAAGTTTTCCCTTGTGTATAACTTCTAGTGTTTGCATTCAATATCATTCTTCAAAATAGCAGCAATGGCTTGGTATCAGAACATTTCTTCCTCCCTCCTTTCACAGAAACCGTTCTCATACCACGCTCAGTGTTAAGGCACTTGTTTTTACAAAGTGAAAAGAAACAAACCATTTTAGAATAGCAATGATTTTTACAACATGAGATCCACCATATTAGAATAGTATAAAGTAATAAAGAATAAAATAAAATATCTTGGATTGGCAAAGTAAATTGAAAAATAAAAATAAACTATCTTGGAATAGTGTAAAGTAAATTGAAATGGATTCACTCCATTTTAGCATTTTATTTTGCTTACTTCTTCACATGATTTCATAATGTAAAGAATCACATCAGCTGGACATTCATTGATCAATCTCATCTCCGAACATCCATATCATTTAAACTAACTCATCATTGTCATCAACATCTGTATACGGGGGTTGGTC
Organism: Notothenia rossii; assembly: GCF_949606895.1. Lineage (NCBI taxonomy): Eukaryota > Metazoa > Chordata > Actinopteri > Perciformes > Nototheniidae > Notothenia > Notothenia rossii. Next base: position 48,580,063 of record NC_136912.1, on the reverse strand, counting down.
GTCTTGTTCTGCTAGCATTTGTAATTATCTCCTCATGAGAAATGTACCCTCCCTCCTTTCATACCATTTAAGGTATGAAAGTAATATGTTCTCTAGAAGGGGCCGTCGTGATCAATCGGTACGTTCTACTCTGGGGTACGGCATTCTAGACAGTCATTTCTGGGAGAAGATTTTGGTCAGTTACAACAGTTGTAGAGTTTCATCACTTAAAAGTTCCTACTCAGTAACTTAGGGTGGTCTGTTCTAATGCAGTGATAAAGTCCCTGAAATGGTGTGAGAACCAGTGGAATATCAATAACTCATTATAGTAATTTATTTTCAATTCTTGTCTTCTTAAATAACTATGCTAACCCCTTTAACAGTGTGTGGAACCTTGGGTGCTAGAGCATGTGATAATTACTCCCTCCTTTAACAAGAACTTTAAAACAGAAGTCATTTCATTAATGGTTTGCAGTTCAATTCAGGAATTTACACCTATGGCAGATATGTTTTTCCTTTAAATAACATCTCTAAAAGTCAGGTCATCACTGATTGAATGGATGACCTTTAGGAGCTGGTGGCGCTTGTCTTTTAAAACTCATACTCTGGTGCCGTGCGCTCCCTCTGAAGCTGCAAGTAAGATTTAAAACATCTGCAGGGTGGATCGAGCGACCCCTTCTCCCTGAACGATATTTGTTGTAAAATATGCACCATCACAATGAGTGCTCCAAGGCCCCCCATGTATTACTCCCAATTATATTAGTTTTTTTTTAATTAAAATGTGCAATCTCTCTTTTGTCTTTTTAAAACTCTACATCTTGGACAAAAAACAACTGTTATTTCCACCTTAATCTTCCCTCCTGAGGTAATAACCATGCTACAATGGAGATATCAATACTCTAGATTGGAATACTATCTTTGGCTTGGTACTAGCTCTACCTTTAACATTTTCCATACAAATAAAGATTTGTCTGCTTTTATAGAGTGGTTACTAAAACCATCCCTTTAAACTGTAGGTCTATACTGTAACAAATTAAATCTTACCCAAATTCACACATGAATAAAAAAACTCTTAAAGAATAATTTGTTCATATGATGAAAAGATTGAATAATATGTTCTACCCTCAGTGTGTTTTTAGGGTTATCTAATAGTTTCCTCTTTTTTTCTTTATAAATTCACCAATTGATTAATTCATGGCTAATAAATATTTTTCTTTACGTATTTCTTGTTGGTGAATAAGTGTGTTTATGTGTAAACTCACTCACTCCCGTTTTCCTTCTCTCCCCCTCTGGTTGTCAAGCCACGACCCCCTCACGTTCTGCCGGACCATGCCAACTCCTCCGGCCTGTCTTCTCCTCCGTTCACCTTCTCCTCAGTCCATCTGCGCTTGGATCCTTCCGCTGTAACTCTTTTCAGTGTCCCATCTGCTTTGCTTTTCATCTCCTCCTTTACAGTCTCTACTTTGTTGCATGGAGGGCATATTCTGCTCTCATGTCCCACACTCTGCTCTTGTGTCCAAATCTTGTGGCTCAGCTTGGAACTTCATGTCCTGTGGGGGACCGATGAGAGTGTGCCTTTTATGTCACCTGTAGTTCTGGATTCCTCAGGTGGAGATGGTTCTGGATAAAGTCTTGTCATTGTTGGTTCAGCTCTGCTTCTCTGTCTGTTCGATGGAGGAGGAGGAGTCTTCCGTGGTGAGGTCTTTTGTCTGCTTGGAAGTTGGGGTCGTAGCGTTCTGACAGGCGGAGATAGAGAGAGAGAGATCTCGGGACGCATTATCTATAGTTAACACACTGAGGTAAAATAAATCCAATCTTTCCCACTCTATTTTCCTAACCATACTATCTTTCTTTGATGTTAAATGTCATCTAAGCCCAGTTAATGTTTTCTAATAATTGTACCATATCCCTAAACATTGTTTTCACCCACTGTAACATGTTTACTCCAATTAACTCTTTCAGGAAACCACTTTCTTCCATACATTTAAATACCTAGATGCTTCAAGCACCACATATTTCACACACTATAAAGGAACGTCTCCATATTTTCTCCATCACTTTAAATCTCACTGTTATTTAGAACATAAGTAACTTTGGTGACTGGACATATCTGCAATGTCGCCACTGTCTGCTAGGAAATTTTGTTCATAGAGTTTGTACGTACAAAGCTGTACTTTTGGGTTAGTAGCCTGTTTCAACTGTAATCATTTTCAATAATTCTACTCAGGTCACCGGTCGGTTGTTCATAAACTTAACAGGGGGTGTTTCTGGTACAGACTAAAACATGGATCCAGTGTATTTAGAGATTCCCCTAATCTGTAAATCCCCATCACTTACATATCCCGATCACTTAAACCCATCTCATCATTTGATACAAGAACTGCATATAGGGGGGTGAATCATCTTGATTATAACCGCCTCTTGTTTGGGAACGAGTATTTCTAACTCCTCCTCTTGTTGCTCAGCTGATCTTTTGGCTCTGAGGATAAGTGAAAGTCTGTGAAACGCAACTGGAGTCTTGTTAGTGATGTGGGCATTCTCTATGAGTGAACTAATGGTTCCATGTTTTACTTGATATTGTACTCCCCATCCAACCAACAAGGTGTCAAGTGTAATGAGCACAATCAACAATGCTATTCTGACTCTTATCCCTAGGGGACCACACAATTGCTTTGGCTTTGTTCTCGTCATCATCTCTATTTTATCCCTGGTTGTGTCCGTTACAGAATTTAAATAATGAGTCCAAAAATAACATACAAAAAATTGGACTCTTTTTCAGATGTAAAACAAAAAAAATAGGTTTTCACATTAATGTACAATTTATAAAAATCTATAGACAATTTGTCTTTTGAGCTGTTTCTATCTTTATCTTATTTCTATGTATTGTTTTGTTCCAGCTCTGCCAAATCAGTCCTAACTCCCAATAATGTTCTGGAAGTCGCCAGTGAAGGGTGACAATGTGTGAGGTGGTGTCAATTTGCTCCTTTTTCTTTAACTTTAAACCGGAGCGCGTTTGAAGTTTGTTACAACCTTTCACGCTTCCGTCCACCGGGGATGAGCCCACTGTCTTTTGTGAACTTTCACCCTCACCCAATCACCTGGCCAAACAGGAGTCTCTTCTGGTGTCTCGTCTGGTATCTCTGTAGTTTTCCTAGCCTGCTGTGTAGACAAAAATTGCATAATATTACTCAGAGTTCTGACATATTCATCCACTTCTATTTGTCTAATATCTAAAACTGGACCACTCCCTCCTTGGAGAAGGCCCAAGCTTTGGCATACCTCTTGTTGTTATGAGACCTATTGTCAACTACATGTTATTATTTATTAACTACGTCACTGAAATCAACATATCTGTATAATCATGACACTCCCTCCTTTGAGCATAAAATGCTCAATTAATATTGCAATGATTACCCTATTATGAACAGGATAATGTAAAACCCATAACGTTGCATTAAATAAATATAAATTCTCCGTGTACCCACAAGGCGTACAAAAATATCATATGATGTATGGCTTTCTGATGGCATAAATGCATATTCACAAAACATTTCCCATTAGCATTTCTAATAGTTTACTTGTTTCAATAATGGCTTTTGTCATGGTATTATGCATCATCGTTGCTGCGAAAAACAATACCCCTGGTGTCGCTAATGCGTCTCAATAATTCTAGGATTAGAGGATTGGTTGACACTGCTGAACTAACATATGATAAAATAATCATTCTCCAAACTGGAGGGAAAATATGAACTATTCTCAAAGAGGGTGACATGCATGAAGGGCTGGTGCCCCTCACTCAAATGAGATATTGCCTTACGCACTACACTATAAATCAGTAAAGTTACTCAAGAATAAATAAATAAAGACTGATTCTTGAAACTGTTGTAAAAACCCTACAACTTCTTCATCAGTGTTATGTTATTTAATCTGCGGCTCATGCCTTAAAACAGACACTTCAGACCGATTATAAAATTGTGTTTATGAGAAAAATGTAATCTGACTCCATAAATCACATAATTGTTTGATTAAAAACTGCACTTCTGGCTAAGAATAAATGAAGTTCCCCTTTAAACACAGCCCCGGTCTTCTGACGGGGTCCATCTATGTACTGGCTGGAAAATGTTGGGCCAGTCTCTGTCGCTCCGTCACAGTTCTCCCACTAACAGTCACTCTCTAGTTCTGCTGGGTTCTTGTTGACTTCTTCACTGGTTTGAGACAAGCGACCCTATCGGACACCTCCCTTTGTAGCCAGACTTCACCACAGCAGAATCGAGTTTCTGTTTTCAGGTCTGGACAGCTTCACGTCAGGTGTATCGCCGCCCCTTGCATATTTTGGGTGGAAGCCCGTCTTCTTGACCTCACTAGTTGTGTGGACACAATAGTTTTCTGTGTGGGGGAACAACATCACTTGTAATCTGTATCCTTCTCATAATTACAAAAATAGTCTGCTAAATGTTCTACTCTGCTACTTCTAATTGGTGGATGCTCTGTGTAAATGCAAATTCAAAGCAAAAGGAGCAAATTGAATTTGCATTTCACGAAATGGCGATTGCCCTGTCTTTGTTTTTCCACATGTGGGGTGTAAACAAGATGGCACCCGATTATTTCGCACTCTGACCTGTAGACAAAGAGATTTGTCCATGCGGCTCTCAGGTGGGAGTTTAAACAATGGCGAGGTGATCTTTAAACGAACCGTAACAAAGTAAACCACTGGTGTGGTATTATAAACCCTGAAATCCAAGCCAAAACAACACTTAGTTTAAAATAACAACATTTCTATCTAGTTTACTATGAAAAAATGGGCTTTATCTTATTGATATCATCACTTAAAGTTAGGAACCCTTACGCACTAGCTATAAACCTGTTCACGTAATATTTGACTTTATAGTCGACTATGGTTAACTGTTGCTATTTGGACACGCCAAACCGGGACCAATATGGAGACCTATCAGCCACTGATAATAGACCGTCATCTTATTACTGCACTGCTGTTGTAATTCCGATTACCGTAACCCACCCGCAATATCTTTTTTAAACAGAACAGTTTTAACCACTGATAAAGGCTTAGACCTTAACCAAGCCTTTCTTGAAAAGGACTTTCTTTAAAGCACTGACTTCGGTCTTAACCCTGAGTTGATTCACTATGCCCCGCTGGTTTTCACTTACTCGGCCCTTAACCGATTCGCTATGTCTCCAGATCTTAACAAAAAATCGTCAAATGGGCTATATACCCTTACGTCATAGGCTAAATAACTATTAACGTAACAAGAGACACCTATGTGAAAGCAGCAAGGCACCTATCCGAAGTACAATGTCCACACACTATATATTTAAAATTCAACACCCACACGTGGTTAATAGCATGCAGGGTTAATGGAACAAAAGAAAGTGTGAACTCACCCTGCTTGTGACAAAACAATGCCTCGTGGTTTTAGAGTGATTATTTTATCAATTTGGGTTGTTTTAACATTAAAATGCACAGCTATTTTCAGGATCAGCCGGCTGCCGTCAAACACACAAATCTAACTTTGCCTAGTTTAACTAGTGAAGAATCTTTGTCATAACAGGCATCTTCTTACCGATTGATTTGAGCTCTTGTGTGTCGAATGGCTGCAAGCGTCTCCAGGAAACAGCCGGTTGGTTTTCTCTCCTCGGTCAGCGGGATCACGTCAGGGAAGTCACCAGATTGTTAACTGTGTTCGTTATTCTCCCGACCAGGAGAGAAGCTTTAAAATAGGAGACTAAATGGAGTCTCTGTGAAAGTTCAATTGGGTACTTTAATTAAAAAAGGCGCGGGTTGGTCACAAGCATGATATTGTTCAGTCAGACAAACAGCTGTGATCCGCTCCTCGATAGGGAAGAGAAGAGACTGGATCTCTCCTCCGGTGCTGTTATATATCCTCTGCTGGCTCCTCCCCGCCAGCCGGCTCGCCTCGTCTCCAATGTCCGTTATTGCATTTAAACAGAGGATTGGTACTTTTCACATTCAATATATGCTTAACACGCCGTTTCTCCTCATATTCTCTTTCATCACTTTTCATTTAACACATTCTAAACGCTGTAATCAATACTCTAAAAAATACTTCTCGGCTCGTTTGGTTTCCGGTCATTCCGGATGTTGTCACATGCTACTCTCGTCTGTAAACAATAATGTATTCAAATAAACTATACCTTCATTTAATATTCTGCATGGTAGTATCTCGACATCTATAGTTGTAGTGTTAAATCAGTAGGCTTCGGTTTGCACCACTCCATATCATTTCGCTACTAAATTCACCTCTTTAGGAAATCGTATATTAGCCACATGCTAAATGCTAACCGGAGATGAAGGATTTTCAGAATAAAAGCTTAACTGCTTGTGCACAAGAATTTCTGGTTTTTCAGTATAAAAGAGCATTAAAACTGACGGCATGTTTAAACTACATTTCCCCATTAAAACATTGATTTTAATTTCTAACAGAACCTGTGTGGAGAAATCTGATAGCCACCCCTCCAGTCTACGCTCAGGGCTCCTGGGCCCTCAGGTGTTTGACCCACCACTGGTAGGCTGCTTGGAGCCTGTTGGTGGGGTGTCTTAAAACAACAGCTGTCTGTGAACAGGTTTTCTGAATTAGTTGCAGACCTCCTATCTGCCAGTGCAGCTTCAGAATCTTAATACTTGGCCTGTGTCAACAAAACAAACCCCAACATCTTCAAGTGAACTAAATAACATATTTCAATAGCTCTGAATTTCTGACGAGCATCTGTGTTATTTTTAAATGAAATCCTTGAGATCCTATTTAAAATCGACATATAATATGAACTACTAATGTTTCTGATAAAGAAACACACTAATGTTCTGGATTCAAAAACAACTAATTTCATCAATGGTTTGTAGTTGAATTTAGGAATTATCACTTACGGTAGGTATGTTTTTACTTTTTAACATCTCTAAATGTCAGGTCATTACTAATTAAATGGATGTCCATTCGAAGGTGGAGAAGCATGTCTTTCAAACTCATAAACTGATGCCTTGCGCTCCCTGTGAATCTGCAAGTGAGACCAGAAAACCACAGCAGGATGGGTTCAGTGACCCCACATTCCTTCCAATCATATGGCTTTTTCCAAATCAAATGTGCTGTTTCTACTTTTACTCCATTTTAAACACTACATTCTGGACTACAAACAACAGTTATTTCCCCCTAAAATGTTCTCGTATAGTAATATATGTTACAATGGTGAAATCAATACTTTATAGATTGGAATTATATTTGGCTTGCCACTAGCTCTCCCTTCAACATTATCCATACAAATAAAGATTTGTCTTATAGAGTGGTTCCCAAAACTATCCTTTTAATGGTGATCAATATTGTAACAAATGAGATCACTACTTTATTCACACATGAATAAAAATCTGTTAAAGAATAAGTTATTAATATAATGAAAAAATTGAAGAACTTGGTTCTACTCTGTCATGTCTCCCCCTTTATCCCTCAGTGTGTTTTTAGGATGATTTTTCTCATTTTACTTTAATAGTTTCCTCTTTACTGCTATTTTTAATTGACCAATTCATTAATTCATGGTTAATAAATCTTTCTGTCTTTACATATTTATGAAGTTAATTCAAATTCTTTAAATGTGCGTTTGTGAATAAGTGTGTTTATGTGTAAACTCACTCATTCCCGTTTTCCTTTTCTCCTCCCCTGGTTGTCTCAAGCCGTGACCCCGGCCTCCTCACTTCCAATCGATCATGCCAACTCCTCTGATTCTGTCTTCTCTTCAGTCCATCAGCTCTTGAATCCATCCGCTGTCAGCCTTTGGCCCAGTCACATCTGCAGCCCACATCATGCCACTGTTCTTTGCACTGCTTTGTATTTCATCTCCTCCTTTACAGTCTCTCTGCTACTTTATGGAGGGCGGATTCTGCTCTCATGTCCCCCACTCTGCTCTTGTGCCAAATCTCGTCGCTCAGCTTGGAACGTCATGCCCTGTCTGAGGAACTGATGAGAGTATCTCTGTTACGTCAGCAAGCTGTTCAGTTCTGGATGGCTCAGATGGAGACGGTTCAGCTCTGGTTCTCTGTCTGTTTGATGGAGAAGGAGGAGTCTCCTCTTGGGTTAGGTATTTTGTCTGCTTGGAGGGTCGGGGTCGTAGCCTTTCTAACTCAGAGGGGGAGTCCAGGTCTCGGGACGCATTATCTATAAGAAATCTAGCACACTGAGGTTAAATAAATCCAACCCTTTCCACTCTGTCTTTTTCTAATCATACTATCTGTCTTAGTTCAATTAATATATACTAATGATATTACAAAAACTCCCTCTAAAAATGGTTTCATCCATTGTTACATATCTACCCAACCTGACTCTTTCAGGAAACGATTTTCTCCTATAAATTGAAATACCTGTTTCAAGCATCACATATTTCACACACTACGAAAGAACATCTCCATACTTTCTCCAATATTTTAAATCCCACTGTTACTTAGAAACAATAGTAAACCCTGCAGAGCACACTGATCAGATCACAGTAATATAATTTGACTCAAGTGTAGGCCTATGTCTACTTTCCATTATACTTATTACATTTGGTGAACATTTATTTATATTGTCTAAATTCCTTGTCTATGATGTGCAAACAGTTAGAGTATAAACATGTGTTTTTCTCAATGTATTTACACTCCACGGATTCTTGAGTTTACTCATCTCCTGGTGTTGTTGTTCCTGTTGTTGTTAGCAAACACAAAATGTTAGCAAACACAAAACTCCCAATGTGACAAAAGAACAATGATTTGTCTTTCCCAAGATGGTGGTCTAACAGAATGACTCTTGACCTCATGGGGTCAAATAGATTTAGCCATGAGGCGGCTGACTTTAAAATGAACTGTGACAAAGAAACCACATGCGTGTGGGTACATTATAGTTAAGAAATATAACGCAAAACAACACTACATTAAAATAACAAAAAGCATGAAAAACAAAACAACTTAATCTACTCTCAATGTTCATGTACACCATCACTGTGTATTCAATCAGTAGTTACCGGTTGTATCCCTATCTATTTCACCATTTTCATTTATTTTAGGTTACTCATTAAACAATATGACATTCCCGAATAGTAGTTAACTTTATATAACTTTTACTCTATATTTTTCCAACAACCTTACTTTTCTCTCTCTCTCTCTCTCTACTTTCCAAAACATCTAATTTCTCCTGTCCACAAGTTTCCCATAAATCACCCCTTTGTGTAACCGTGTGAGATGGCTGGAGCAAAACCTCATGCAGGACCTCTGTCATGCTTAAACATTAACAGATTCCCTCTGACAAACTTACTAAAACCTTCTTTTTACTTTCTACTTCTTCTTCATAAACTTAAAAACACAATTCTGGTGGATCGTTTACGTTTTCAGTTTCCTATCTACTTTAAACAACCATCAACTGAGAGTAACTGTATATGATAAATACAACTCCTAAATAACATTACTATATCTATCTCTTCCAGTGAATTTGTTATTTAATGTTTAACAAATTCTCCTCTTTCTATGTCTTTTTCTAGGTGGAAAAATCCACTATTATATTTAATTTGAATAAAGCCTTAACTTTAATGTACTTCATATACTCAGTAAATCTCTTTTTACTTTCCCCTAAGGTTACTGTATGTAATATAATTTTTCCTTGAAGTATAATTAAGTACAATCCTTAGTTAATGACAAATACCATGAAATTCACAATGCAATGCAACGGTATCAATCAGTTCTCAAAGACTATGTTTAAATAGCAGCAAATCATTGTTTCTTATTTATTTCAATACATCTCCCACTTCAAATCACACATTGATCTGTTCATTTTCAATGTATTTCACTCCAACTTCAGGCATTAGAGAAAAAAGCAAGCAGACACACTCCGGGCTGCTAATGCTCTCGAGAGGAAAAAGGGGGGGGGGGGGACTCTCACAGACAAACACTGACACCCCCCTCTCTCCCCCGCTGTAGCTCTCAGCCTTTTTAGGAGAAGGGGGGCTTCTTTCAACAATTAACACTTCTGCTATCATTTTATTTAATTGTTCTGCTTGAACCCACTGTTCTCGTAAGCTCTTAACTCACGCTTTTCTCGTTCAAATACTCCCTCTATTATGACTCCGTATCTATTTATCTGACTAAGGCTGTTTCATGTTCAATAATATATTCTATTTATTCACATGGCACATAAATATATCCTCCTCACTGTCTGTGCAGCTTTTAAGATGCGATATTTCTTTCAACAGAATGGGAGTTAACCCCAACAGACTTATAACGCACCTCCCGCCCCATGAGCGTCGGATCTGTTATTTAATTTAGTCTTAGATGCAGACTCAATACTAGCACCTTCAGCTAGCTGCCGTGCGGGACTCTATACCCGCAACCAACACTACACAGATTTATAACACACCTCCCCCAGGAAGTATAGCTTGTGAGGACTCGATACCTTCACTTAAGCTAGGGACTCGATACCCTTCCAGCCGTTAGAGACTCAATACCCTACGCTGAAATACTTCGCTTCTTCACTTTTATATTTATATAACTTTCCTACCTACCTAAAATATGTATTGCATATTCCAACGTAACAACTATGACACCGGAATATCTCTGACAACTCTAAAATTTGGGTTATATAGCCAATTACAGATGTTTGATAATCACAGTTGCCTGCTCACCTTTTCCATTGTCAGAGATTATTCTAGGCATCTTCTCCGGACTACTCCGTCCGCTGGCTGCTAGTGTTTTCCTCTAAAAAACCCTATTCATGACGTCAACACGTCGGCACGTCCTCACGTCACCACGTCATGACGTCATCACGTCGGGGTCACCAATTTGTTGAGGCAGAACCTCTGCTCCGCGCCGTTCCTCTATGAGTTTGTTTTAAAAGAAGGAAAAGTCAAAGCACCAGGATAAGGGTTAAACAATAATCTGTTTTAATGGTAGAACATACAATACATCACCCAATCAGCTAATCACAAAGCACTCTGCAGAGTACTCCGGGCTCGGGTTCTACCACCGTGTGATTTACGTACCACGACAGCCAGTCAGAAACAAGAGCCCCGATCTTCAAAATGATCACAACATTTATACACAGGTGGGGAGGAGTTGTATCGCTTGCTCCTCCTTAGCTATTTGTTATTGGCGAGTTCATTTCTGAGCGAGCTAGCAAGTGAGTTGGCAGTGTTCCATTGGTCGGTTTCACTTCTGGGTGCGCGCGTGCGTGCGTGCGTGTGTGTGTGTTTCTGTCCCTCTGCCCTCAGGCAGTCCCCAAATCAATTATTTGGATTCATGACAGAGGACTCTTTGACAGGACACATACTCATTCCCCCTAAACATCTTCAACACACACACACATCCTATCATGTATCTTATCACACAACAGTCCCCTGTTTTTCTTTATGAAAGCCATATTTGTAAATCCAAACGTCATCGTCCCATGACAGTCACCGAATCAGTTAACCAACATAAGTTAATTGTTCTTGTGACTTAATGGCTTCTGTGAACTTCCTTTCACCTCAAGTCAGCTTACTTTAGAATCAGAAGGACCATTGTCTCTCTAACTTGTTTGTGACCCAATCATCTCCTGATCTGATAAGAGTCTTGCAGGAAACGCGCGTACATTTCAACACACCAACACCCTTATCGTTTCTTAACTAATGCATGCTGGACATGAATCACTAATTAACAGGACTTTAACTGCATTATATTTGAGGAAAATGCCCTTTGGCTTAATCAATAATAGTTTAAGCACTTAACAGAGGAAGCCAGAGACTCAGGGCCTCTTCAGAGGTCTGGGAACTGCAAAGCAGAGGTCAAAGGTCATTTGTATTATTCTCAACCACAGATAGCCGAAAAACCACCCATTTGATTAGACATAAAAGTGGAAGAAAAGACTATTGCGCTATATTTAAAAGAGGAAAAATGTACTCTGTCCCTTCAAATTCAACACACACGAATATATGAGGTGATATCAAAATAAATACATCACAATCCTGACTTGAGACTTGACTTGAGCTTGAGCAAAAAGACTTGAGACTTGACTCGGACTTGAGCGCAAAGACTTGAGACTTGACTCGGACTCGCAAAACAATGACTTGGTCCCACCTCTGGAAGTACTTCAATGTATTGTAAGTAGTAGGCTAACTAATACAAAGTCAAACTGTATCAATTTCATTAAGAACTAATGGTAACATTATATTTGGATCATTCATCAAAGATAGCAGAAAAACATGCATTATGTACTAAGGAGGGGACTTTGACAGAGGATTACTCACAAAGTACACAGCAAAAGTACTTCATTTCTGGTAGAAGTCAAACTAGAACCGAGTCCAACAGTGTCAGTTTCCTTAAGAACTTGTGGTAACAAATATTTGTGTCACTCGTACAATATAGCAGGAATAATGAAGAGCAGCTGATTTGAAAAAACAAACTCGAGAGGCGGCTGAGTGACCGCAGTGCAGAACCGCTGTATAGTTTAAATCTCCTAACAATGTTGTCCATTTTAGACAGAGGCTTATTATATTTACAGCCTTTAATAACATAAACTTTCTGGGCTCAATATGTGTCTTGGCCGTTTTCACTGTGATCGCTAAATTCCCCTTGTTTATAATAATCACCGGTCCTTCAGCAGGATACTGTAGTGATTCAAAGTGTGATTGCAGCAAACGAGTGCTTTTGTTTTGAAATCACTTCCGAGAGTCTCGCCCCTCGCTCCAAGGACCATTTGACCAGTTAGTAAGGTAAAAAGCAAAAAGCAAAAACGCCTCTCAGACGCTCTTCCGTTTACGTGTCTAATAAAGAAAAACAATTGGACGGTAGATACACGGATTATACAGTAACCCATACATACATTGACACATGGGAAAATAACCCTTCCCTCCCCCCACCCTCAACATCGGACATTCAGGGAAACCTCACAGATTTAAATGAAACAGGAGTAAATACAATCAGATATAAGTAAAGGATGTGAAACAATATTACAAAAAATGTATATGAAAGAATAATTTGTTTCTATATTTAGAGATAATTATTATCGTTATTATTATAAGCAGCATTGTTATTATTCCTTATTATTTATCAGTGTTTGATAGCGATATCCATCAATTTCACTCATCAAGTTCCATTTGATGACTTTCAAGGAAGTGCATGAATGTGTCCCATATTTCCTTTAACTTATTTACTTTCTTTTTAATCACATAGGTTAATTTTTCCAAAGTGAGGCAGGACGCCATTTCCCTCAGCCACAATGCAGGTTTAGGACCATCCGTATTTTTCCACCTCAGTGCAATTACTCTCCTAGCCTGAAGTAGGCAAATATTAATCAAGGGCACTGCTTTACGGCTTGGTACAAATTGGTCGGGATATATACCTAATATACAGAGCTTTGCGTCGAGAGGAATCTGTATAGTAGTTACACAAAAAAAAAATGTGTCGTAAAACTGTGAAGTAACACATTTTTTGTGTGAAGCAGCTCAATGAACTACAACTCTGGTCTCGCACAATACGCGCCACCAACACAAAGATGGCTGTCACATTAGCACATTTCACCTATTTCTTTCAGAACGAGGCGAAAATCAATACAAGTCTGGGCATGTTGAGAGCTGTATACACGAAAGGGGAGTTAGTCGGTTCTGTAAGAGCCAGCATGCGGGACCGGCTTTACAAGGTTTCAGTGAGTAATATGAGTGCAATGTTTAACGTTAATGTCAGCTAGCTAACATTAGCTAACAAGGTACACTAACGTGTTTTGTTTTAGCAACTAGTTTTCTCATTAAGAACTTCGTGGTCTCTGTGTATGCTGTGGATAACACAAGAACAAGGTACTGTTAGGATTATGTTTTAAACAGGACCCAGGCGCAGGCAATGACTGAAGATGTTTAAATGGTTTATTGTTTCGGAGACTCAGGCAGGTTTGGTGATTATGGAGGTCCGGAGTGGAGGTAGGCAGTGAGAGGCTGGACTGATTACAAGGCAGGCAGGTAGGATGCAGGAAGAAGCAGGCAGGTTGGCTGGAAGCTCTGGTGGATGATGGCCGAGGGATTGAACTGGAAACACAAGAGAAACTAGTTACAAAGAGTACGGAATTACACGCAGACAGGATAACTGAATGGGCAGCCAGGAGGATGTAATACCACTGGTGTAGAAAACAATCTGGCGGTGAGTTGCTGGGAGACTGGAGTAGATAAGCTGTGTCCTGATTAGATGATGAGGGACAGCTGAGTCGGACGGCCAGGTGAGAACAATCAGGCTGCTGCCTGCAAGGGACACCACACCCTCTCCACACACACACACAGGGGAACAAACGGGGACACAGTTTGGACTGTGACAGTACCCCCCCCTCAACGGGAGCCTCCAGGCGAACCACCAGGCTTATCTGGGTGGTCCCTGCGAAAGTCCCGAATGAGAGAGGGACATAGAATGAGCTTGCGGGACACCCAGCTCCTCTCCTCAGGACCATAACCCTTCCAATCAACCAGATACTGGTACCCACGGTCCCGGCGGCGAATGTCCAACAGCCGTCGGACCGTGTAGGCCGGGTGGTCATCAATAACAAGGGTGGGTGGAGGGGAGATGGCTGGAGGCCACAAAGGGCTGGACAACACTGGTTTCAACTGGGACACATGAAAGGTTGGGTGAATTCTCATGGAGGGAGGCAGCTTGAGTCTAACAGCAGATGGATTGATTATGCGCTCGATCACATAGGGGCCAATGAAGCGTGGTTTCAACTTCTTAGACTCAGCTTGTAAAGAAATATTCTTTGAAGAAAGCCAAACTTTCTGACCTGGTTGGAACTGGGGAGCTGCGGTCCGGTAGCGGTTTGCAATATGCCGATTGCGTTCATCGGAGCGGAGAAGGGCAGAGCGGGCATCCTTCCAAATCCTACGATAACGACGGAGATGGGCTTGGACAGAGGGAACTGCGATCTCATCCTCTTGGGCTGGGAACAAAGGGGGTTGATATCCAAGAGAACATTCAAATGGGGACATACCGGTAGCAGCACTAGACAGTGAGTTATGAGCTTATTCAATCCAGGGCAGATGTAAGCTCCAGGAGGTGGGATTCCGGGAGGTGACACAGCGAAGTGCAGCTCCAAGGTCCTGATTGGCTCTTTCGGCCTGCCCGTTAGTCTGAGGATGATAGCCTGAGGAGAGACTGACAGATGCTCCAAGTGCTCGACAGAATGCTTTCCATACCTGAGATATAAACTGTGGCCCTCTGTCGGAAACAATGTCTGTTGGAATGCCATGGAGCCGGACCACATGATTGACTAAGAGGTCAGCAGTTCCAGAGGCTGTGGGGAGTTTAGGAAGAGGCACAAAATGAACCGCTTTGGAAAAGTGATCGACAATAGTGAGAATGGTCGAGTTACCCTGTGAAACCGGGAGGCCGGTAACAAAATCTAGGCCGATGTGACTCCAGGGACGACTAGGGACTGGGAGAGGCTGGAGTAGACCGATAGGAACCTGGTGTGAAGACTTGCTACGGGCGCAAATAGTGCAGGCCAGCACAAAGGCTCGAGAGTCCGCTTCCATAGAAGGCCACCAGAAGTGTCGTCTCAGGAGGGATAGGGTCCGACTCACACCCGGGTGGCAGGCAAAGCGGGAAGCATGGGTCCATAGGAGAACCTGTGAGCGGACAGAGTCAGGTACAAACAAACGGTTATCTGGACTATTTCCTGGATCTGGATGGTCTCTCTGTGCCTTCCTCACTGAGTTCTCAATCTCCCATGTTACAGCGCCCACCACTCTGGTAGCGGGGATTATGGTGTCCGGAGCTATGGGATCCTGATCCACTGCAAACTGCCGGGACAATGCGTCAGGTTTAAGGTTTCTAGAACCAGGTCGGTAGGTAAGGGTGAAGTTGAACCTCCCAAAAAACAATGCCCAGCGTGCCTGACGGGAGTTTAATCCTTTGGCAGTTTGTATGTAGACCAGGTTCCTGTGGTCTGTCCACACAATGAATGGATGTTCAGAGCCTTCCAGCCAGTGCCTCCATTCTTCCAGCGCAAGCTTAACAGCGAGCAGCTCCCTGTTGCCAACATCATAGTTGCGCTCAGGGGTCATCAGTCGTCGGGAAAAAAAAGCACAAGGATGAAGCTTTTGGTCGGAGAGTGAGCGTTGTGATAGAACAACCCCCACACCGGTGTTGGATGCATCAACCTCAACAATAAACTGAAGAGATGGGTCAGGGTTCATAAGAATAGGAGCCGAGGTGAAACGTCTCTTCAGCTCAGAGAAGGCAGCCTCAGCCTGAGTAATCCACGAGAAGGGGATTGCTGGGGAGGTGAGTTGGTTGAGAGGACCGGCAACACGACTGTAGTCTCTGATGAACCGGCGATAGAAATTTGCAAAGCCCAAGAAACATTGGAGCTGCTTCCTGGTGGAAGGTTTGGGCCATTGTGCCACTGCTTGTACCTTCTCTGGGTCTGTTCTCAGCTGACCTTGCTCAATGATGTAGCCCAGGAAATCCACTGAATCCACGTGAAATTTGCATTTCTCTACTTTGACAAACAGCATGTTCTCGAGGAGCCTTTGTAGAACCTGCTGCACATGTTGGGTATGTTCCTCCATGGTCTGTGAGAATATCAAGATATCATCAAGATACACAGATACTGAACGGTTCAGGAAGTCACGGAGGGCATCGTTCACAAGAGCCTGGAAGACAGCTGGGGCATTGGTGAGTCCAAAGGGCATCACTAGATACTCGAAATGGCCTAGTGGGGTGTTGAACGCCGTCTTCCACTCGTCTCCTTGACGTATGCGGACCAGGTTGTAAGCATTCCTGAGGTCGAGTTTCGAGAAAATTGTGGCCTTCTGTAGGGGTTCGAAGGCTGAATTGATGAGGGGCAGTGGATACTTGTTCTTGATGGTGATGTTGTTAAGGCCCCGGTAGTCAATGCAGGGGCGTAGGGAGTGGTCCTTCTTGGATACAAAGAAGAAGCCTGCTCCGACGGGAGAAGAAGAGGGTCTTATTATGCCAGCAGCCAGTGAGTCTTTGATGTATGTCTCCATTGCCTCACGCTCAGTTCGGGACAAGTTAAACAGGCGACTGGATGGGAGAGATGCCCCAGGAAGAAGATCTATTGTGCAGTCGTAAGGGCGATGAGGGGGCAGAAAAAGAGCTCGCTGCTTGCTGAAAACCTCTCCCAGGCGATGATAAACCGGAGGGACAGCGGACAAGTTGAGTGGCTCCTGCTGAACTGGAGGAATACCGACCTCTGCTGGGGGAATTGCAGACCGCAGGCATGAAGAGTGACAAAAGGAACTCCAACTCCTTACTTGATTCTCCGACCAGTCCATGTGGGGGTTGTGCAGTCTTAACCATGGCTGGCCCAGAACTAGGGGTGTGTGAGGGGAGGACATGACGTGGAACTGAATCATTTCATGGTGATTACCGGACAGGACGAGATGTAGGGGTTCGGTGACATGGGTAACGTGTGCCAGGAGCTTCCCATTCAGACCTCGAGCATTGAGAGGAGCTGTCAGAGGTTGAGTTGAGATGCCGGCTGAGGCAACCAGTTGGGCATCCAAAAAACTCTCATCAGCCCCAGAGTCCACTAGGGCAGGCAGAGAGAGAGACTGTTGATTTAACAGCAGTGTGGCTTCAAGAGGCTTGCGGGTCTGGGGGGTTGAGGAAGAAACAGCCTTGCTCACCAGTATCCCCACCTTTACTGGCGAGCACCCTCTTTTGGGCGCTGGGGGCATGTGTCCACGAGATGACCGGAGTGAGCACAGTAGACACAAAGTCCTTCTCTTATTCTCCGGAGACATTCTTGGGGAGTGAGTCGGGCTCTGCCTAGCTGCATCGGTTCCTCTGAAGACAGGAGAGGAGAAAAGACTTCAGATGGAGCACTAGGACTTGGGAAAGTCTCCGACCTGAATCTTGCGAGAGGAGACGAGAAAGGGCGAGAGGGGAGTGACCCAGGAGATCGACTAGCTCTTTCCCTACGGCGCTCCCTAAGGCGGTTATCCAGTCTTATGGCTAGGGAGACCAACTCATCCAAGTTAGCTGATTCGTCCCTGACTGCTAACTCATCTTTAACAGAATCAGTTAGCCCGGTTTGAAAAACCCCTTGAAGCGCTGTGTCATTCCACCCGCCTCTGCAGCTAAGGTCCTAAATTCCACTGAGTATTCGGCTACAATACGGGAGCCCTGTCGCAGTGAGAGGAGGCGTTTAGTAGCGTCCCTACCGCTGACGGGGTGGTGGAAAACGTTCTTAATTTCTTCTGTAAACTCTGGATAAGAATAACAAAGGTTGGACTGACTCTCCCATACAGCTGATGCCCAGGCTAAGGCGCTACCTGTAAGTAAACCTATCATATAACAAATCTTAGCTCTGTCATTAGCATAAGTAGACGGCTGCTGCTCAAACACAAGAGAACACTGCATTAAGAAAGATTTACATGTCCCTAAGGCACCTGCATACCGATCTGGAGTGGGAATGTTTGGCTCACGTCAAGGGAGAGCGGGCTGGGCTGGAACCTGTGCTAACTCTTGTGGGGTAGCTGGATCCTCAGGAGCAGGCGGAGCAAGATGAGTTGAAACCAGGTTGAGGTGATGTCCTATCTGTGCTACATTGGCGGCTAGTGATGCGAGGTTATCCATAACCTCTCTGAGCATCTGGTCATGCCGGCCCACGAGGACGCCTTGGTTGGAGAGAGCCTCACGAATTGGGTCCGGGCCTGCTGGGTCCATGGTGGCCAGATTGTTCTGTTAGGATTATGTTTTAAACAGGACCCAGGCACAGGCAATGACTGAAGATGTTTAAATGGTTTATTGTTTCGGAGACTCAGGCAGGTTTGGTGATTATGGAGGTCCGGAGTGGAGGTAGGCAGTGAGAGGCTGGACTGATTACAAGGCAGGCAGGTAGGATGCAGGAAGAAGCAGGCAGGTTGGCTGGAAGCTCTGGTGGATGATGGCCGAGGGATTGAACTGGAAACACAAGAGAAACTAGTTACAAAGAGTACGGAATTACACGCAGACAGGATAACTGAATGGGCAGCGAGGAGGATGTAATACCACTGGTGTAGAAAACAATCTGGCGGTGAGTTGCTGGGAGACTGGAGTAGATAAGCTGTGTCCTGATTAGATGATGAGGGACAGCTGAGTCGGACGGCCAGGTGAGAGCAATCAGGCTGCTGCCTGCAAGGGACACCACACCCTCTCCACACACACACACACAGGGGAACAAACGGGGACACAGTTTGGACTGTGACAGGTACACTCCCGAGTTTTGTTTTAGTTGCTCTTCAGATTGAAGCGGCCAGTTTTATATCGACTATACTGTATGTGTCATCTCCTTTTACATCTCATTTTGTCATTTCAATCAATCAATCAATCAATCAATCAATCAATCAATCAATCAATCAATCAATGTTTATTTATATAGCCCAATATCACAAATGTTACATTTGTCTCAGTGGACTTCACAGTTTGTACATAATATCAGTATGACAATACGACACCCTCTGTTCTTAGACCCTCACATCGTACAAGGAAAAACTTCCGGAGAAAACCCACAGTTTAAAGGAGAAAATGGGAGAAACCTCAGGGAGAGCAACAGAGGAGGGATCCCTCTCCCAGGACGGACAGACGTGCAATAGATGCAAATTGAATCTGTAAATTGAAAAGATAATAAATTTGCAACGTAGGTAGTCCAAATGTTTGGAAATGCATGTGTGTATAATAGGAAGATGAATCCACGAGGATATCCATCCAGGACTTATGATCCAGGACCACAGCCACGACTCAAGATCCAGGACTCGTGATCCATAACACAGGACCGCAGGATCATCCATGACTCCGGATCCCGGCGTATATAGACACCAAAAAGAAAGACATTTGGGGAAGCTGGGTTAATCGGAAAACATGAGAGTACACAGGTATAGACACAGAGAAGGAAGAAGTAAGATGTCCCCCGACAAACTAAGCCTATATCAGCAAAACTAGGGGCTGAATCTAATCAGCCCTAACTATAAGCTTTATCAAAAAGGAAGGTCTTAAAGAGCCTGTGACACGAACCCAACAACTGTTGTGCAATGAAATAGTGGGCTACTAGTAATCTCGAACCGTCAGTTTAAAAAAGAAAAAGCGATACCGTTCCGATAAATATCAATAATTTCGAACATCGCGGGAAAATTCCTTCGACTCATTTTGAGGTTTTGGGGGAAGCCGGAAGTGACGTCAATGCGGGAACGCTTCACTGTGCGGCGAGAGAGCCAAACACGGACAAAGTGTGTTGTCATGCGTAGAAATGGTGAATTACTGCGTTTAGGCACGTTAATAACGTTTTAATGAAGTTGACTACAGTATAATCATATTTGTCAGTGCTTTCATGTCAATTCGGCGAACATAAACATAAATGATCGTGGTGAAGATGATGATTAAATTAGGATTAAAAATCGGCAGTGAGAGCTGCTGAATTTCCTCCCGTCGGATGTGATATAAAAACAAATCGATTATTTTTGTAAACTCAAGTGGATGAAACTACATTTATTAGTGCTTTCATGTCAATTCGGCGAACATATGATACATTAAATGATCGTGAGGATGATGATTTAAAAATCTTTTGTTTGAGCCGGTCTGCATTTCCTGATGAGAAAACAAACCTTAGCTTTTTGTAGTTGCAGTCAGTGGTGTAGTGGGCGTTGGACGCGGGGGTACGCCGTACCCCCACTTATTTGAAGCATGATTTCTTTTTTTAATAGTCTAATACATCTAAAATCATTGCCAGTGTTATCAGTTGCAAGTGTGTGTTTGTTGTAATAATGACGAAAACATAATAGGCAGATTTCACAGTAATTACAATAAAAACGTAGCTCAAGCATTTATGCAACTTGATTTGAAGCGTGTGTGTGTGAGGGGCAGAATTCTGTGTGTAGGGTGACCAGGTGTCCCGCACTGTGCGGGACTGCACACACAGCATTTTTATTATTTGTCCCGCGTCCCACACATTGAGACTCTGTCCCGCATTTGAGTGATAGTGACGCAGAAAGGCCGGATCGGTTCGCTGACCGCCGGCACCGCCCTTTATTATTATATTGTCTAAACGGCATCATGTAAGTTGCGCTGACAGGCGACACAGAGGTCCCCAAGCCCCCCCCCCGTTGACAGTTCACGAGCGCGTCCATAGTGTCTGCCGTCCACCCACCACCCCGTCCACCCAGTAAAAACATCCCCACTACACCACTGGTTGTAGTAGTACACCAACATGGATTAAACGTGTGTTTTGTTTTTACCACAATGTTGGGGAAATTAATGGATAAAATGGACGGATTATTATTATTATTATTATTATTATTATTATTATTATTATTATTCCCACTCCGATCGGGACACTAGGTCTACCGTTTCCCCGCAGCGAGGCTCCCCCCGTTGACAGTTTACGTGGGCTGGGCTGGGTGCAGTGGCGGACTGGCCATCGGGACGAATCCCGATGGGCCGGTACCGAAGTGGGCCGGTCGGATAAGTCACTAGCACATCCCCCACTCCCCCCGTTGACAATTTACTAGTGGTACCGAAGTGGGCCGTTCGAGAGTCCCGGGCTGATTTTTAGTCCCAGTCCACCACTGGCTACATGACCGTATGATCGCCCATATTGACGCACCTAATTCCTAAATTTCTAACAGATACAAAATAAACCGATCCTTCAGCCTCATATGAGCTCTCAGACACGTTCAAAATTAAACTGTCATCGCTGTCTGAGCTTGCTGCTGTGTGCGCCATCGTGCGTTTACATGCAGATGCTGGGATCCTGAACGGTGCAGCTGGAGCGCTGTGCCCGCATTGACGTCACCCATAATTTGGCGGGACTTGAAGAATCCCCGAGAAGATCCAGGAAATGGTCAACATTGAAGGGCAGATTAATGGTTATCAAAGTACAAATATCCAAAATCAGTTCAGTAACGGTTTTCAAGGGGACAATATTTACTCAAATTGATGGGTTTGGATGATGGGGGAAAATCGTGTTACAGGCTCTTTAAGCGCACTCTTAAAAACGGATAGGGTGTCTGCCGACCGAACACAAACTGGAAGCTGATTCCACAAATGTGGAGCTTGATAAGAAAAGGCTCTGGCTCCCATTGTACTTTTAGAGACTCTAGGAACAACCAACAACCCTGCATTCTTGGAACGCAATGCCCTAGTAGGACAGTAGGGTATAATGAGTTCTTTAAGGTAAGATGGCGCCTGCCCATTAAGGGCTTTGTAGGCGAGAAGAAGAATTTAAAACTCTATCCTGTGTTCTATAGGGAGCCAGTGTAAGGCAGCCAGAACAGGAGTAATGTGGTCCCTTTTCCTAACTCTGGTTAGTACACGAGCTGCAGCATTTTTAATTAGCTGAAGCAACTTGACTGACTTCTTGGTACACCCTGATAATAAGGAGTTACAATAATCCATCCTTGAAGTAACAAATGCATGGACTAGTTTCTCTGCATCGTTTTGAGGCAAGATATGCCTGATTTTTGCAATGTTACGTAGATGGAAGTAGGCGGTCCTTGAAATGGATTTTATGTGGGTGTTAAAGGATAAATCCTGATCAAATATAACATCAAGATTCCTTACAGTCTCACTGGAGGCCAAATTAATGCCATCCATAACTAGTATATCTTTAGATCATTTGTTTCGTAAATTCTTCGGGCCAAGTACAATAACTTCAGTTTTGGTCGTGTTTAACATCAAAACATTTAAGGTCATCAACGTTTTTAAGTCCTTGAGGCAGTCTTGAATTTTATCTAGATGATTCGTTTCATCAGGCTTGATTGATAAATATAGTTGAGTATCATCTGCATAACAATGAAAGTTTACAGAATGATTCCTTATAATATTGCCTAACGGAAGCATATATAATGTGAACAAAATAGGTCCGAGCACTGAGCCCTGTGGCACTCCATGGATAACTTAGGTTTCCGTGGAAGATTCCTCGTTGACACGTACAAACTGAGAGCGTTCAGATAGATAGGAACTAAACCAGCCTAAAGCAGTTCCCTGTATGCCAACAAAGTGCTCTAGTCTTTGCAATAGGATGTCATGGTCGATAGTATCAAATGCAGCACTGAGATCGAGCAAAACAAGGATAGAGACAAGTCCCTTGTTTGAGGGCTAATCGAATGTATTTTGTGACTTTAACCAGAGCTGTCTCTGTGCTATGATGTGTTCTGAAGCCAGACTGAAAATCTTCAAATAAATCATAGTTTTTTAAGTAATCACACAGCTGTTTTGTGACCGCTTTCTCAAGAATTCTTGAGAGGAACGGAAGATTAGAAATAGGTCTATAGTTGGCTAAAACCTCTGGATCGACGTTGTGCTTTTTAAGAAGCGGTTTTATCACTGCTACTTTGAATGATTGTGGAACATAGCCTGATAATAAATACATATTCATAATATTTAATAAAGACGTGCTAATTAATGGAAAAACTTCTTTTAACAGCTTAGTTGGAATCGGGTCTAAGATACACGTTGATGGTTTAGAAGAGAGAATCATTGAATTTAATTGTTCAAGGTTTATGGCTGAAAAGCATTCTAGTTTACTATCTAGTGTAATATTAGAACTTACGTTTCCGGGAGCTGTTGATAATACTATACTGGTCAAAGGCAAGAGGTCATTAATTTTGTTTCTAAGAGTAACAAATTTATCGTTAAAAAAGCACATAAAATCATTACTACTGAGTGCTATGGGAATAGAAGGCTCAATCGAGCTTTTTGAGCTCATTTGAGTTTATTTGCTGTGTCTAGATTCAAGGATTTTGGTTATCTTGTCAATTTGTTTGGTTATCTAGGCACAGCTGTGTGTGACTCCCTCTGGTACACTGGTATGTGTTTTCCTAATGTAGAGAGCGTTGATTTAATTAATAAACTACACACTGAGTCTAGATCCTGACCATCCTTTTTTTTTGTTGATCAAATGTTTTCATTATTAAGACCTGGTCTGCCAGCAGGATGCCCTCCACTTTCCATCCAGCAAAATACACAATGGAGCCCTCAAAGCGCTCCACCAACCCCGCCACACTTTTAAACATGGCCTGATCAGGAAGCCCTGTTTCCATTCGGATGACATCATCAGGTAAGCCTGCTGCTGAATATGGGCCATTCTCTTACAATTATCCCCTGCCAGGTCTTCGGAACAACTGGACTGCACGCTGCAGGGTCCAGGTTCGGCGTCGGTGTCCGCGGGCTGCACGCTGGAGAGTTCGGGGTCAGTGCCTGCAGACTCAGGTCCTTTGGTGTAGGTGTGGTCGGTGGAGTGATTTACAGCTAAGCTCCCTTTCTCTTTTGTCCACTCAAATAAACTTGGCGCTTTGTCTTTTCCATGTGGAAAATGGCAGCTGCATATTCTGCATTTCTCATCTGGCTCCCTGTCTGCTCGTCTACAATGAGAAAATGATATAATTAATTACTAATAATCATTTAAACCTGCCAAATAGTCCCCCTACCCATAGTTTAAACAGTCTGCACTCTTCTATTTATCTTGTGAAGCACTTATAACATTTAGCTTGTGTGTGTTTTGGTTGTCTTTATTTCCAGGTAGAAGAGGACCAAGAGCGAGGAAGTAAGACAGAGCTCTTAAAAGGCCAAACAGTATGTTTGGCCTTTTATGTGTGACACATACCTGTATATGTAGTGATAAATGGCTTCACCTGACCAGTGTTCCTAAATACAACAAGTTTTCTGCATCATCAGTCATTTTCTCCAAATAATTACCAATATTTCACAAATTCTTCATGTAAACTTAAGAGCACAGCTGTATGTTGAGTATGTCAACTTTGCTTGGTTCATCTTACTCGGGGGCAGCTACATGGATGTCGGTGCAGTCCACAATCATTTTGCAGTTGAAGGCAGAATGAATGAAGGCAGGATGAATTTATTATTGACTCAGAATGAAGCACAACTTCATGTCATACAATACATTGACTTTATTTGTAATTGTGTGAAAAAATATGAGCATTGATTAGCAAGCAGGACCTGCAGGAACAGAGAATGGTGATGGATGGAGCTGGGAAGAGAGAATAATAAAGAGAACAGATCAACTTTATTATCCTATATTAAAAATTCAATTTTCCAAACAAGTTGCCGCTCCTACAGTTTTCAAGTGTGTAAGGATGATTTCACACGACCTATGCAAAATATCACAATCAATACATGTGTGTCTATGTGGGGTGCAGCTCTGGGGGGTGCATTGTGCCTTTGATGTAAATAAATAATATACCATAACCAAATACGTACAGTGGAAATCAGGTTGCCAGAGCAGGTCAGTCCAGTGTGCATGTTCCTCAAGGTCTCAGCAGAGTTACAGGTGAGGTAAAGAAAATAAAAGAGAAAAAGGTCAGTAACAACACTTTAAAGTAACAACACTTTGAAAAACTTTGAATAATTATCTCTTTGAATAATTTTCTCTCAATAATCACTTAACTAGTGTCTTTCCAACCAACAGAAAGATTACCTTTCGATCCCATTTGAATTGTGCCCCGAATTACACATATGATGTTTGTCAATTTAAAAGATAATTTTGCCGAATACATGTTTTAGCTTAACAAGCTTATTCAATCCTCTCACATTCCAGGATGTGATCTTTATGTCTGTTTTACCTGCCATTTAGTGTGGAGTGAATTGTATCGTGTAACACCACAGGGATATCTCTATTAGCTACTGCTCTTTTTTATCAAAATAGAGAAATAAAAAGGAAAATAAAGTAATACCAACTGTAGGAGCCATTTTATGGGTGTTGTTGTGTTGGTGTCTCAGTTTACCTTATTTATATGTATAGCGCAATATTATTTCTGAACACTTGGTGGCGGGGTTTAGCTGCACCGGGTGTATAGAAGGGGTCATAGGTGACAGGAGAGGACGGGGACACCGAAGAGCATACCGATTCTACCAGCCAGACAGACGGTCAGCCCGACAGATGCTCATACCCCAACCATTTGACACAGTGTACTTTAATCTTGGTATGTAAAGCAATAAACTTCATTTTAAACTGCACCACGGTCCGGATCCGGACCCAGACGCCGACCTGTACGGATCCGGACCTATAATCAAAATATTAAATAGGGGATTTCAATTTTGACGGGGCGATTCTATTTGAACCACCGCCGACAGGGGGCGAAAGAGACGAGTGAGCGATACAGGGAGAGAAACACAGAAGAAGAGATGAGAGCGCGGCAGAGAGGAGCAGAGAGGAAAGTGAGTAAAGAGAATAATTAGCGACACAGGGAGAGAAGACGGAGAGGAGAGTGAACAGGCGTGTTAGCGGCAGACAGGGAGAGACAAATAATGACACATGGCGCTCTCCAAGAAGAGGAAAGTGGACAGTGAGAACAGAGATTTTAACCCTGAGTGGACTCATTCATGTTCATCCTGCCCACTGGGAGCACAGAACCAGTGTGTCTCATTTGTTTAGAGACTGGCGCTCATTAAAATTGCCAAAACGCCACTATGAGACAAAACACAAAGTGTTCGACCAAACATTCCCTCTCAAGTCAGAACTGAGGTCACAAAAAATAAGCAGTCTCAGAGCCCAATATGATCAGTCCACCAGGATCAAAATTAAAACTAAATATCGTTCCAGGGCAGGCTAACCGAGGCTAACCAATGAGCACCTGCATGTGTGTATGAGAATGGCCCTGACACCATTTCAGCCAAGATTTAAACTCCTGGCTCGAGCTCAATTCTCGCACTGAATTAAAAAAAAGTGAGTGAGGGACTGCAATATAAGAGGGAAAGAAAGAGAAACTTTAAAACTGTTTAATTGTTATGATGTGTGAAGACTGATATTGTTCTATAATCATCTGAAACTGTTAAGTCATGATGTGAAACGGTTAACAAAGAAAAAGGGAAACTCAAGCTGATGCTACACTTTATTTTATTTATATAAAATTAAGCACTTTAAGATGCACATATTTTCAAAAGCTATTTTATTTATTTTCTCTATTTTATTTTTAAATGCAGCCAGAGAGGAACATTACACATATCCAAAGTATTTACTGTATATCTGTATAGTTCAATGTTAATTGACAATAAGTATTGTGGTTTTTTAATTGTACTTTCTTTGTTTGATTGGCAGTCAGTTGTTGATGACATGCAGACGTTGATAAAGCTACAGGCTACTTCAATATATATCACACTAATTCATAAAGCAAGTTAGACATTTTGATGTTCCGGACCTTTGCATGGGGACATTTTCTCTAACTGGACCTCGTTGAATTTTAGTTGAATACCCCTGACCTAAACTATCCTGTGAATTAACGGCAAAGGATAAAGAACATTTGAACTGTTAAAATTGCCATTACACCAGCAACAACAGTAGGATAATTATACCATATAATAAGCAAGACACCCTGAAAATCCCCCCTGAACTTCCCTAAAACCCCTAGGTAACTAAAGACTTTGGTCACTCTACATGCTTGATCCTCATAGCAAGGAGCAGCGTAACGCAGAAACGTGGAGATTCCCATATTTTCGTAGGCTCCAGCAATATTAAAGGTCCCATGTCATGCTTTTCCGGTTATTACTTATTAGGCTACTGTCTTTTGAAAGTAATAAGTTACATTACAATATTACTGTCTCCGAAATGTAATGAGTTACACTACTTTTTAGTTACTTTACCAAAATAACCGCAAAAGAATGGCTAGGAATTTGAAATGCCAAAATGTAGTTTAGTGCAGCTCATTATACATTCAGTGAAGGGTAATGTGATATAGCATAACAACTGGTTCGGCCCTTAAGGCTACTAACAACTTGTATTACACGGCTTAGTTGAATACTCGATTCTGATTGTAAATTCTTAACATGTGACACCTTTGATAATACATTACAGACCACTTTCAAGGACTATAATGAAGGTTGCTACGGAGGATCAAGAAAAAGAAAGGAAAAGAGGTTAAAAGACGGAGCGCTGGACGTCAGATAAATCACCAGAAGAAGACAGACAGGAAGTAAACACTAACAGGACACGGAATGGGCTCTGTATTTTGTTTAGAATATGGCCGTGTACAGGCCCGGTTCCAGAACAAAATGACTCAGGGTGCATCTGAGATTACAGGGGGCGCAGCAGTAGTAGGTTTACATGAGCAATAGTGGCCGGCAACAGCAATGAAAAATAGCATTGATGGTCTAAAATGAACAGATTATGGCATTTGTTATGCTTTGAAACCAAGCAAGTGAGAACATTTCAAGTGTGTTAAAAGTACAATCCTGAAATATTTCATATAGTCCAAAGTGGACTATGGCAAGGAAAAGCCCAAAAGCTTCAAAACTGTACTGATAAAACAAATGAGAACATATTGTAAATCAAGGCAAATATGATTTGAACCAGCTCATGGTTTGAAATGGCAAACATTGAAAAGCAAAAGTATTATTAAAACCATGTACTAAATCATGACTTTGGTCCCATCATATACTCTGGGAAGAGAATATTTACTGTGCTTGTGCTGTCCCGGGTATATGTAGTGTATATAAACAGCCAGATAAACTCCCTCCGTACACCAAGACTCTGAAGACGTGAATCCTTTGCCCACAGGATTAATGATATAAAGATGGTGTGAAACTAAAATAAACAAGACAAAATATAATTAATTCTATGATCATTTCTATATACCAGCGTTTCCGCCAGGGGGCCGTCTTGCCGTCATTTGACGCCCTTATTCAGCCTGCTACGGGACAACACGTGTTTTTAGTGGAGCATGCGCGTGAGCTGCGAGCACCAGGGTCTCGCAGCGGCGAAACTGAGGCTCCGTGGTAAACTGTGGTAACATGAAGAGCCGTTTGGGAGCCGAAACAGCCGGCGCTTTAAGAGAGCCGAGCCAAATGATCCAGCTCACTAACGTAAAAAGACAGTATCTATAAGTGACGGCTCAAGTCAAAATTCAAAACATTAATCGAATTCCCTTGTTATATTTACCGTAAGCTTTTTAATGTATTTATTGTAATTCTAGAACTTAAACAGTTCTAAATAGCATCATATTTTAAACATATAATCAACCATTTGTACATTTACTCATTTAACTCTCCTTGCATTAACCTTGTACAATATTGAGACAACTCGGAAGATCTCCAGCATTAAACACCACAGAATACAATATTTTCAAAAAATAATCATCTGTAATTGTTAATAACATAAACAATACTTACATACGATGCGATCAAAGGCATAAAGACGTATGCAGATGTAGCTGGATTTCTTACAAACAATAGCACATTGCTCACAGAGTCATGCTTTGCCTATTCCCTCTCTAATGATCAACTGACACACCCATCTGATCAGTGGCGGCCGGTCCATAGGGGCGCTAGGGGTGCCGCCCCACCTCTTCCCACATAAAAAAAAAATATATATATATATATATATATATTTTTTTTAATAAAAAAGGTAAATATTATATAATTTGTATCAGTAAAATGTATAATCTACAATAAAATGTCGTTTAAAATTGTGTTACGATGTCTAAAGTTACTGATAAGTCACATGTTTCCTGCCTGCCTGGCCTTGCCCATGTATCAACATCATTACCCTCTCTCGCCTGGGCGCTAAGAAATCAGCCGTCATCCAGTGCAGCAGCATCCACTAGCAGCTGACTGTTGCGGAACATAATTTCAGCCAATCAGCGTCGTCAAATCTGATTTTGACCGGGCACCAATGTCAGCGCCTGGTCCAATCTGTGAGTAGTTTGGACAGTGACTCGTATCCGGGTGACGCACTAGAGCAGAGGATGGCTTCGTGTGCAGTTGGAGTCTCCGGACCTCTGTCCCCACCCAATTCAGTTCAAGAGCTAATCTCCAATCCTTTCGAAAGGAGAAGTTTGGGAGATAAACAGTTGCTAAAAGATCTTGGACCGGACCAACCCGATTTGAATATATCGCAGCAAGCTCGTGAAAAAAACAAAACCTATCAATGAGGCTTCTCACGTAGCTGGTACACCAGAAAGGCATGGCTAACTGGATGCAAACAGGTGAATGCTGTCTTTTGTTTCCCATGCTTGCTCTTAGAAACAGCCGGGGACAGATACGATGTGCCCGTGGACTGTGACGGGGGTGAACGATATGAAGCATTTGTCCGAAAAAATTAAAAAGCACGAGTGCACGAAGTTACATATGACAAGTACCTTCAAGCTAGCTATGCTAGGCAAAGCTAACATAGCCGCGCAGCTAGATCAAGGGTACAAGATCTCATTGAAAAAACACAATGAAAAAGTGGACAAGAATAGGCACGTCTTGTCTAAAATAATTGATTGTGTGGCATTTTGTGGGGGCTTTGACCTAGCTTTGCGTGGCCACGACGAGACTGACACATCCGGCAACCCCGGCGTTTTTCGGGGTTTAGTTAATCTTCTGGCCTCGTTAGATAGCGTGTTGGAGGAGCACCTTAAAACGGCTACCGTTTTCAAAGGCACCTCAAAGACGGTGCAAAATGAACTTTTGGACTGCATGTTATCAGTTTGTAAAGACTACATTCTGGAGGAAGTAAAAAATGCCAGTTATTTATCTATTCAGGCGGATGAGACAACTGACATTTCCACCCACTGCCAGTTAGTGCTTGTGCTACGCTACATTGACCCGCATAACAACGTCCAGGAGCGTTTTTTTTAGTTCATCCCTCTTCAGAATGCAAATGCTGACACAGTTGCCACCGCGCTGATGGAGAGGCTGGGCACTATCCTCCCCGATGGACAACAGGGCAAACTAACCGCCCAAGCCTATGACGGTGCAGCGGTGATGAGGGGAGCTAAAGGTGGAGTTCAGCGGAAAGTGAAGGATGTGTACAGTAGTGCGCACTACCTCCACTGCTATGCTCATCAGCTGAACCTCATTATGCAGCAGGCAACATCCCACATCCCCAAGATAAGAACATTTTTTTCAGACCTTGGTGGATGTGCTGCATTTTTCTCCAGGTCATTTAAGCGAACTGCGATCCTGGATCAAGTGGTGGCACACAGACTTCCTGGCACTTCCACAACAAGATGGAACTTTCACAGTTGTGCTGTTAACACTGTCTATGAGCACAAGGAGAACATCCTGAGGTGTTTCCAGACAATCAGAGACTCAGGTGACTTTGATCCCATAACAGTGAGAGAAGCCGGGGGCTTTGTGAGAATGATGGAAGATGAAGTTTTTAGCTTTTTCCTGACATTGTTCCACAAGATCATGCCACATGTAGACCTGCTGTTTAGCCAACTGCAGAAGAGGAACATCGACTCTGTCTACATCACAGGACTCATCAAGAGGTTCACCAGCAGCATACAAACAATCAGGTAAATCATTATTTACAATGGCTGAGATGTGCTTATTATAGGAAATCTGTGAAACCTAAATGTGATTTAGCTGAACACAATAGACCAACTCATACATACTTACTGGAAATGTATATATTATATAACGTTTATAAGGTGTATCTCTGACTACTATTTCAAATAGTCATACCTAATTTGTCAATTCTTTCCACAATGAGTAATTGTACATAGTTACTTGTGGTTTGGATCAGGGACTCCATTCCTTCTGGTGAAAACAGTGGATCTGTGCAGCAGCTGCCCACAAAGAGGAGGGGACTTGGACATGAAGAGCAACAGCTGTTGGCTAGAGAGGTAAGCAGTAATAGGAACGTGTTCTATGACCAAAAGCTCCTTTCATAATATATAGGTAATTTCATATCACAATAATGATACATTTCACAAGAAAGCCCATTTTCTGTAAATTCAATAAATAGGTAGGCTAGTTAAAATATCCAAATGGAAAGGCCTATTGCTTATTACATTCTGAATTGTATACACTTAACAAGGCCTAAACTGCAAAAAGTCCCACAGTCTCTACATTTCAAAGGGGATCAAGACAGATCAGAAAAGGTTTAGGCCTCCAGAAGCAACCACAGTAGACAGAAAGGGCCCAACAATGAATGAATGAAGTGTAAACATAGTCATTAAATGTATATATTGTAGTGACTTAATTTTAAACAGTAATATTGTTCTGTTGACGCTCAGATAGATGTCCTGTTATTCTGATTCAGTTCCATTCACAAGAAAGCTCTTTGTTTGTTACACATCTTATGAGGGGACACTAATGATATTATGAGTGATAGATGTGAAAAGGTGATTCTGTTATTTATTATGTCTTGATTTTTTCATTGTGCATTATTTCATAGGTATGTGATACCATACTGAGTCACGCAAAGGAGAGATTTTCCTTCACCAAACACCTCATCAGCTCCACCCTCCTGCAAGGAGACCTGTTCCAGCAGCACAGCCGAACATTTCCTGAAGCAGCGCTGGAAACAACTGTGGAAGCCTACCCTCGACTGGACAAGGCAAAGCTCAAGACGGAACTGTCCCTCGTCTATGAAAATGACCAGTTCAGGGCTTGCAGTGGTGCTGTTACTCTGCTCCAGTTCTTTATTGACAACAATCTCCAGGAGACATTCACAGAGACTGTCAGTCTTCTGAAGATTCTGGTAACCACACCCATGGCTACGGCTGAGGCAGAGAGGTGCTTTTCCACTCTGAAAAGAATAAAGACTTTCTTGAGGAACAGCATGACACAGGATCGCCTGAATGCTCTGGCTATGCTGTCAATTGAGAAAAAACTCATCATGAGCATTCCTGACTTCAACACCAGAGTCATTGAGAGGTTTGCCACTCAGAAGGAGAGAAGGGCAAAACTCCTCTACAAATAAAGACACACACACACACACACACACACACACACACACACACACACACACACACACACACACACACACACACACACACACACACACACACACACACACACACACACACACACACACTCGCAGCAAACACAGATGGCCGACCCTTAAACCAATGCGTTTCATTAGAGAGACAATTAAACGGCCGCAGAATGTTGTGAAGTTACTTTTGGATACCTAAGATTCATGTTCAACCACAAAGTCCAGGAACATTAGGACTGTTTGGAAACCTGTTGCGTTCGACTCATTTTCCCCAGAGGAAGTCGTTTCTTGTTTCCTTTTGTTTTTGTCTTTTTTCTGCCTGTTGCACATTTGTTATTCAAAGCAGTAAAAAAGGTGCTATAGGCCAATAAGCTGGATATCACTGTATATGTAGAGAGGAGGTTTCCCATGGTTGTGTTAGAAGTTTATTAATAAGTGGGCATTTATCACAGAAGTGATTGTTCTGTCTCCACCTTTGTTGCATTGTCTGTGATGTATTTTCCAACGGTTATAGCTCCTCCTGTCCTGTCCCAGCATCACTACACGGTTTGCAGCTCCACCACATTTTTGGTTTATCTTCGGTGTCGCTTAAAATCTGCTTCCCATCGGACTAAAACCTCCATGTAATCTGAAGACAGATACTTGAAGTTATTTAAACCTTTCTTGCTCTAGCCTTGCCAGTTACATTGTACAAATATATTATCATTATGCTAACTGGTTGTTCGAGTTAGACGATGTAGCTTTTTCATTTCTGAGTTATTGCTATATGTAAATAAGCCTGTTTGTAAATAATCCTCAGAGAAACAAAGAAAAAACACAATGTATGACATGCCTTGGTTAATGTGTTTTTTCTTTTTGTATAAATCTTATACAAATGTAAAGCTCTACTTTTTTTAAAATTGCATTTATTCACAGTTCAGTTTGAAATGCTGTAGTGACTTGTATTTAACCACTTACATATTTATAATTAATGCTACTGAAAAGATGCTATTAATGACCAGAAACACATTTTCAAAAATGTTATATCCCACATGCAGTTCACTGTAAAGCCACTTGGTGGAGGTGTTGGGTCAAACATGAACAGTTTTAAGAAAGAAAAAAACAAAGACCAGTTCTGAGAATACAAATTCCTAGTACAGTGGTAGATGTTCAGGTTGATAAATAATATTTTCAACAAAAAAAGTAATATATTACACTACTTCGTTACTCTCTAGTCTCTACATAAAGCTTCGCACTGGAACACACCGCAAAGACTTCAGCCGAGCACGTACGAACTGCGCATGCGTGAGTGGCAATAACCCTCCTTACCAGCAGGCGGCGGTAGTGTGTATTCGTCATTCAAAACAGGCAACAACCCGAAAACAGAGAAGGAGAACAGACTACGTGGTCTTCTTCTTCTCTGTTTTCCGGTTGTTTTCTATTTGTTTATATCTGTGTGTTAGCTTCACCTTAGCATGTGTTCTTTGCAGGTGTGTTGAGGTTTGATTATGCCTGATTTTAGTAAGTAAGGAAGTAACGCGTGTCGGGGCAATGTTAGTAACTGTTGTGTGGTTACTGAATTATAAAAATAGCGCGTTACACTACTCCGTTACCGAAAAACAATTCTTTACTCACTATGTCAACAGCCCCACCAAAAATATTTTTTCACCAGCCGCCACTGCATCTGATGATATCATCCTGATTCTTAAAGGGACCATGACTAGGCACATTAGGCACACAAAGAATAGCCCAGCAAATGCAAACAAGAGTAAACTTAGCTGTAACAGAACAGTGCTTGAAAACTGGTATCACATCATCATGTGAGGTTAACTTTGTGACCTGGAGAACATTTCAGCTGCAACATCAGCTTGTTGATAAGCTTGGGATATGAGATATTTTTGTAGACATTCGTGGTGAAGGCATCTGTGCTATTGTATGCATTATTTTTGACCCAACATTTCTACAGGCATGGCAGAATATGGCACTATTTTCACATGAATATTCTAGCCATTGTCTATTTTTATACCACGAGCTGCAAAATGACCGCCTAACTCCACTGTACAGGCGGTTACTTGTTTAGATATACCTGGGCAGGCTCTGTTTTGCAGTGGTATCCTGGCACCTGCGGGCCGCAGAGGGGCGGCGTAGTTTCGTGCGACGAAGACTGCTGCTCTGGGGGCGAGGGCGGCGAGTCAGGCGGGAGTAAGCTAGTGTCCACAACGGAAGGTAACGTGATGTCCCCATCTGACCTGTTGCTACTGTCTGCAGTAGATGCAGTGTTGCTGGAGTTTAGTGATGGTTGCTTTAACCATTTTCGTATAAATGATTATCCACAGATGTGTGTCACTGCTGTGGAAGCACTTTGGAAATGATGCACGCGCAGCGGAGCCGGTCACGCTTACCTGACACAATTTGCTGTTTGTATTTTTTGCTCCGTTCTCTTTTTTGAATAGAGGGTGCATAACATTGAACTGGGGGTGCGATGCATGCCTATGCACCCCCGAAGATCCCGACGCGACGCCTGAAGGGTTATCACCGGGTTTACTAATCTACCCGCACAATTTGTCTCTGGTGTCGGAATGTCTCGCTATGTTAGTATATTCTTTAAAAACACCATTTCATTTTGGGTTAAAATGTGTTGTAATTGCGTTACTGAGCATTGTAACAGGTCATATATTACCCACATTTCATTAGTAATGCGTTACATTACTTCGTTACAGCAAAAATAAATATATTACTGTAACTCCGTTACTTTTGTAACGCGTTACACCCAACACTGGTTATGTAGCTTTTTATGCACGTAAACGAGTCAAAAACCCTCAAAATACACCCTGTAGCGAGTAAAACTCTAACACTACCTCCCCAAAACACCTCGTTTGAGATTTCTCATTTTCCAATGTTTACTTCCTGGGTATCACTACGTAGGGATACCCAGTAGCCACGCCCAGAGCTATGGCCGCACCCTCTGCCAGCCTTTCATTGAAACAAAGCTTCCCAAACCTTTCAGCGATTCATGCCGGATATGTAAAGCGTAGGGCACTGAAGGACGATGCTGTTCCTACTTTGTTTGGACCAGCCGGAGATTCGGGTACACAACCTGTAAGTCAGTGGTTCCCAACCTGGGGGTCGCGACCCCCTTGGGGGGTCGCCAAAGATCGCAGGGGGGGCGCCAGACCTCAGATGATTTGAGGCCTAATATCATATTTAGAATAAAATAAAATAAAAATTACATATCATTTTTTTTTTTACATATCATTTTTTTTACATATTGTAACGCAATACATGATTACCGCTAAAAGCCTTGTCTATATTACAATAAAATATAGAAATTAATTGATTAACTAAAATTAAAATTCAAAAAATTCATCTGATACTCCTCCGATTGGCGCCAACATTGACGTTACTGTGTCAGCTTTCATAATAATAACAGTTTGCTGCGCTTGCTAGCTAGCGACCAACTTCATAAGGTGAATATTTTTGTCTAAAAATGTCTGAAAAACGTAAAGGAGATGACAGCTCATCTGCAATCAAAAAGAAAATGAGGACCTACCTAGAGAGCTATCTTAACTTCGGTTTCATGGAGGGAACGGACAAAACCCGCCCAGAGTGTGTGATATGCAGAGAGAAGCTAGCCAACGAAAGCATGAAACCCAGCAAAATGAAGAGACACCAACAGACCATGCACCCAGAAACATTCGGGCGTGATCGGGACTTTTTCATAAAGAAACAACACCTTGCAAAGGCAAACAAGCCAATGGATATTAGAACAGCGTTTGTTAGGGCTGGCAGCGAGGCCTCTTTTGAATGTGCACTTTTAATAGCAAAGGCAAAGAAACCGCACAACATTGCAGAGCAGCTCATTAAGCCAGCTTGCATTAAGATGGCTGAGAAACTGTGCGGCCCGCAGGTGGCGGAGAAGCTAAAAACTGTACCACTGTCAAACAATACAGTGAAAGACAGAATTGAGAAGATGGCAAGTAACTGCGAGTTGCAGCTGCTCGAAAAGCTTGGAAAGGGGCCATTTGCCATACAACTTGATGAAACCACAACTGTAGCAGACGAGGCTGTGCTGATCGTTTATGTGCAATATATCGATTGGGAAGATTTGAAGCAGGACATTCTTATGTCAGTCAACCTTACCACTACCACTCGGGGTGAGGACATTTTTACTGCAGTGGATTCTTACCTCTCATCCCACAAGCTTTCCTATGAGAATTTAGTTGCATGTTGCACAGACGGAGCTACCTCAATGATGGGGAAAAACAAGGGATTTAACAGTCGCTTGAAAGAAAAGGCCCCACACTGCACAATATTTCACTGTGTGATACATCGCCAGGCCCTGGCCAGCAAGAAACTGTCAGAAGACCTCAGCGAAACACTCTCAACTGTTATTAAAATAGTCAATTTCATCAAAAGTCCCCCCACCAACAAGCGTCTATTCGCAGACTTGTGCGAGGATGAAGCGCGCCAAACCCTCTTCCTGCACACCGAGGTGCGCTGGCTCCCACGCGGCCAAGTGCTGGCACGCTTTGTAGAACTGAAGGAAAAAATTGAAGAGTTTCTACAAACTCGTGACCGCGCACTGTCAGAGCAAGTGACTGAGTCATTCTGGATTAAAACAGCATACCTGGCCGACATCTTCAGTCTCTACAATGAAACAAACAAGCGTCTGCAAGGCGTGGAGTCCAACATTCTCCAATGATGCATTTGTGCGCAAACTGGAGTACAGGGTCGGGAAAATGGAGAGGGGGGAGCTGCAACAGTTTCCACTACTGCTGAAACAATCCCAAAACAATCCTGAAACGGTGCCTGTGTCTGTACGTCGCGAGTTCATCCGCCATATGAACGCACTGCAAACGGAAATGCAATCACGGTTCGCTGACATAGACGAGTATGTCTCCAAGGAATTGTGGGTTTTAGATCCCTTTATTGCCAAAGTTGAGGATGTGGAATACCTGGATTGCGAAGATGAGCTCACCGACATCCAAGCTGACTCGCTGTCAAAGAAATACTTCCAGGAAAAAGGATTCAAAAAGTTTGGGATTCTCAAAGGACCAAGCCTCGCTCCAAAGATCACACTGCATGCCACGACCAGGATTATACTCCCATTCAGTACGACATATCTATCAGAAACAGCCTTCAGCGCCCTTGTTGCCATCAAGACAAAAGCACGCAACACACTGGACGTTCACAACGACTTTAGACTGGCTGTCACTCACATTACACCTGACATTCCATCCCTGGCTGCGGGCGTGCAAGCCCAAGGTTCACATTAATGAACCTACTTGAACCTCGTCTTCTCTCTGCTACCTGTTCCATGGCAGACAAGCATTTGATTTACCTGTTTAATATGCCAGTTTTTCATTTTTTTTATATAGGCCTATGCAACCATATTACCATTTATTTATGAGACATAGTATATTCTTTTGAAGTGTCCTGTTCTTCGACATTTGAAATAAATATGATGCATACATTTGCAAGTTAGTAGCTAATAAAAGCATACAAAGACAGAAATGTATCATTTTTTCTTTAATATAAATGTTTCTTCTGCGCGTAAAGTGCCGGTTTCAGTTGGATTATTTGTCACAGTTGCTCCGATCAGATCGGTCTCCTCCATTTTGTAGATTATTTACGATTTTTTAATCCACATAAACACATCACCAAAATCCGGCTTACTTTGAGCATGTGTTTTAAACAGTTGAATCCCTTTGTGAATTGTTTCCACTTGCGCCGTCCTTTAATTTCTTGATACAGCGGGCATCCAAATTCATTAATCCTGAGTCCAATAACCAATAAAGTCACTCCAATAGCGCTCCTTAATTACGCTTTCATCCTCCTTTAATGAAATACTTCACATTCATCCAGATGGTGACAGTAGTTGTAGCATTTTTGAGACTTTTAAACTTTCCGCTGTTACCAGGCACGGCTGTCACTACCCGATCTGCCCGATCTGTACTGCGCATGTGCGAGATGGTCCGCCATACTGGACAACTACATACGGCAACTGTAATAGGACACTTCACACAGTGGCGTTTGGCAAAGCAGAAAAAGAACACAAAAAAACCGGGAGAGATGAGTTATTGTTATGACAACGTGACTTCACTTTTATTTAACAACTCTTTTTATTGGGTTCTTTTATTTGGGGTTAAGTACATTGTCAGAATAAGTGAGACATAGATTTAACTTCTGTTAGACAGCTATATGCCATACATTTTTGCATACATTCACAGTAAATATTTATTCAGTATGATAACTGCCAAACAGAAGTTAAATCCATTTTCTTTTTGTGCTTTGGCAAACGCCACTGTGTCAAGTGTCCTAGTTGGGTTGCCGTACGGAGTTGTCCAGTATGGCAGACCATCTCGCACATGCACAGTACAGATCGGGCAGGGGGGCAGATCAGCAACAGCGATAATTAAAGTTTCAAAGTTTTGGGGGGTCGCAAATTCCAACAGGAGTCATTTAGGGGGGCCCTGGGTGAAAAAGGTTGGGAACCCCTGCTGTAAGTATTCATTTTTGTTTGTGTATTTATGATGTTTAATACAAACAAGGTATCTACCACGACTGTTTAAATGGTTAAACGTTTTTCGGACTACTAAGTTGAAATGCTCTCCGCAGACCCATGCTCTCAGCGTTATAAACCTTTTACTTACCCAATATCAAGCCGCACTTATGTTTTTTACTTCTGCTGTGAAACGACTTCCTCTGGGGAAAATGAGTCGAACGCAACAGGTTTCCAAACAGTCCTAATGTTCCTGGACTTTGTGGTTGAACATGAATCTTAGGTATCCAAAAGTAACTTCACAACATTCTGCGGCCGTTTAATTGTCTCTCTAATGAAACGCATTGGTTTAAGGGTCGGCCATCTGTGTTTGCTGCGAGTGTGTGTGTGTGTGTGTGTGTGTGTGTGTGTGTGTGTGTGTGTGTGTGTGTGTGTGTGTGTGTGTGTGTGTGTGTGTGTGTGTGTGTGTGTGTGTGTGTGTGTGTGTGTGTGTGTGTGTGTGTGTGTGTGTGTGTGTGTGTGTGTGTGTGTGTGTGTGTGTGTGTTAGGCATGGGCGGTATCATCTTTTTCATACCGTCATACCTTGCTGACATCATACCGTGGTATACGGTATATGATGGTATCAGTCCCAATTTAAGGGGTAATTTCTCCCCCCCAAATTTTTTTACTCACTATATCAACAGCCCCACCAAAAATATTTTCCACCAGCCGCCACTGACGGTATGACTTGGGTCGACTTGAGTGAGGTGGCGTTCGGCGGCAAAGAGATGTTTCGAACGGTATATTGTATGTTCGGTGTAAAATGCAGCCTGAGCCGTTAGACGCTCGCAAAGTGCCGCGACGTGCGCGCAAGTGCAAAACAAGGGCTGCATACATGACACATTGTGCAAATGGCACATTTTGAGATCGGATACAGGACGCGTTTGTAGATGTCCGACGTTGTTTCCATAGTGAGCTAAGGTAACAATATATCATCATACATAAACATTTTCTGGGAGTAAATACTTGACTTATTGAATAAAGTTTGCTATATTCACTAACTAGTTTGGCAATATTATTCCGTGCATGTGTTAAAAACTTCATTTCATTGAATTCATTGGATTACTCGCGTGAATGTTTAGCACGTAAATGCTTTCGTTTTTAAAACCGTCCGACCTCGACTACAAAACCATCAACCAGTTGCTTCGGATTAAAAAATGTCAACACTCACTCACCCCGTCTTAAACATTCCCAAAGAAGTGCCTCTGTCTCTCGTTGTGCTGGATGAAGTCACTGGCGACGAGTAAACCCAAAATAGTCCCAAACAGGCGCAGAGGCATTTTTCTTTTTTACTAGTTGTCCGAGTTCGGGGCCGGCAAATGCTGCCGCTATCTTGCTCAGCTCGGCTCTGTGCTGAGTTCTGAGAGCAGGAAAGACGGACTGCCCTCCCCTGCCCTCTGCTGGCGCGTGCTGTGCATTACAACCAATGTCGTCCCTGTCAAAACTCTGTGTCAGTGTAATAGAATGAAACGCATCTGTGATTTGGCGCACAGTCTGTGACGTCACGGTATTGAAAATCATACCGACGGTATTTCGAAATACCCTGGTATACCGTAATACCGTCATACCGCCCAAGCCTAGTGTGTGTGTGTGTGTGTGTGTGTGTGTGTGTGTGTGTGTGTGTGTGTGTGTGTGTGTGTGTGTGTGTGTGTGTGTGTGTGTGTGTGTGTGTGTGTGTGTGTGTGTGTGTGTGTGTGTGTGTGTGTGTGTGTGTGTGTCTTTATGGAACTTTAGGAACTGTATAATAATATACATCTGATTTAAATATCATTGACAAATACAAACAAGTGGCTGTGTATTTTTTGTAACATGAAGGTATATTGTAGAACGTTATAGCCTATCATCATTGGAGTTCACACTACGGAACGGTTAACATATATATAACATTCTGTATAAAAGAAAAGTAGCCTATAAAAAACAAACAAATAAAACACATCCTATAGGCTACATAGAGGATGCAATCAGGAGCTGCTTTGTAGGCCTATTATTTTATACGAGCGCGTCTCCTGGCATTCTTCTGCGCAAAGTCCTGTATAACAGTCTTTAAATCTATACTGCGCGCGCGTCGGCTCTCAATACTAAGGACTGCTAACCCAGACAGTCTCTCTTGCGACATTGTGCTCCTCAAATATGTCTTTATTAATTTAAGTTTTGAGAAAGATCTCTCAGCACTGGCAACAGTCACGGGTATAGTTAAAAACAATTTCAGTGCTGTGGCAACATCGGGGATACTTGGCAAAATGGACTGATTTTCAATGAGCAGGGTTTGTGCAAGGTCTTTGATTGTTCCACGCTCAATTTTCTTTATGGTAGGCCTAAGAGCATTACGGAGGGACAGGATCTGGAAAGCAAACTTGGCTGACAGGTCGTCTTTATACTGGCCTGATAAAGCACTTGCGGACTCAGACAAATCCTTGTCTGTTGCGCGCAAAAGTTCGCGGGGAAGCAGAAAATAAAATAGCTGTGCAACTTCGCTCATTCCAACAAATCGATTTTTGAGTTGGGCAACCACAATATCGATACTTTGCGTGAAATACATTACATTCATTGATCAATCTCATCTCCGAACATCCATATCATTTAAACTAACTCATCATTGTCATCAACATCTGTATCAGGGGGTTGGTCGTCTTGTTCTGCTTGCATTTGTAACTGTCTCCTCATGAGAAATGTACCCTCCCTCCTTTCATACCATTTAAGGTATGAAAGTAATATGTTCTCTACAGTAGAAGGGGCCGTTGTACGTTCTACTCTGGGGTACGGCATTCTAGACAGTCATTTCTGGCAGAAGATTTTGGTCAGTTACAACAGTTGTAGAATTTCATCACTTAAAAGTTCCTACTCAGTAACTTTGGGTGGTCTGTTCTAATGCAGTGATAAAGTCCCTGAAATGGTGTGAGAACCGGTGGAATATCAATAACTCATTATACTAATTTATTTTCAATTCTGGTCTACTTAAATAACTATGCTAACCCCTTTAAAAGTGTGTTGAACCTTGGGTGCCCGAGCATGTGATAATTACTTCCTCCTTTAACAAGGATTTTAAAACAGAAGTCATTTCATTAATGGTTTGTAGTTTAATTCAGGAATTTACACTTATGGCAGATAGGTTTCTCTTTTAAATAACATCTCTAATTGTCAGGTCATCACTGATTGAATGGTGTCTTTTAAAACTCATACTCTGGTGCCGTGCGCTCCCTGTGAAGCTGCAAGTAAGATTTAAAACATCTGCAGGGTGGGTTGAGCGACCCCTTCTCCCTGAACGATATTTGTTGTAACAAATATGCACCATCACAATGAGTGATCCAAGGCCCCCCATGTATTACTCCCAATTACATTAGTTTTTTTTTATTAAAATGTGCAATCTCTCTTTGCCCAGTGTCTTTTTAAAACTCTACATCTTGGACGAAAAACAAATGTTATTTCCACCTTAATCTTCCCTCCTGAGGTAATAACCATGCTTCAATGGAGAAATCAATACTCTAGATTGGAATACTATCTTTGGCTT
The DNA here is from genome assembly GCF_949606895.1 of Notothenia rossii. Classification (NCBI taxonomy): domain Eukaryota; kingdom Metazoa; phylum Chordata; class Actinopteri; order Perciformes; family Nototheniidae; genus Notothenia; species Notothenia rossii. The sequence continues at coordinate 48,537,398 of NC_136912.1, read as the reverse complement.
GGTACTAGCTCTACCTTTAACATTTTCCATACAAATAAAGATGCGTCTGCTTTTATAGAGTGGTTACTAAAACCATCTCTTTAAACTGTAGGTCTATACTGTAACAAGTTAAATCTTCCCCAAATTCACACATGAATAAAAAACTCTTAAAGAATAATTTGTTCATATGATGAAAAGATTGAATAATATTTTCTACCCTCAGTGTGTTTTTAGGGTTATCTAATAGTTTCCTCTTTTTTTTCTTTATAAATTCACCAATTCATTAATTCATGAATAATAAATATTTTTCTTTACGTATTTCTCGTTGGTGAATAAGTGTGTTTATGTGTAAACTCACTCACTCCCGTTTTCCTTCTCTCCCCCTCTGGTTGTCAAGCCACGACCCCCTCACGTTCTGCCGGACCATGCCAACTCCTCCGTCCTTTCCTCTCCTCCGTCCACCTTCTCCTCAGTCCATCTGCTCTTGGATCCTTCCGCTGTAACTCTTTTCAGTGTCCCATCTGCTTTGCATTTCATCTCCTCCTTTACAGTCTCTACTGGTTGCATGGAGGGCGTATTCCGCTCTCATGTCCCACACTCTGCTCTTGTGCCCAAATCTTGTGGCTCAGCTTGGAACTTCATGTCCTGTGGGGGACCGATGAGAGTGTGCCTTTTTATGTCACCTGTAGTTCTGGATTCCTCAGGTGGAGATGGTTCAGCTCTGCTTCCCTGTCTGTTCGATGGAGGAGGAGGAGTCTTCCGTGGTGAGGTCTTTTGTTTGCTTGGAAGTTGGGGTCGTAGCTTTCTGACAGGCGGAGCGATAGAGAGAGAGAGAGAGAGAGATCTCGGGACGCATTATCTATAGTTAATTATAAAACGGACAAGTCAAATCAAGCAATCTGATTGGTTCTTAGCCGTGATATACTGAGCGTATACCACGGGTAGATTTGTAAGTTACTTTTCACAACAAGTCAGTATCCCTCCGCGTCTGAGAAAAACAGTATACCGTTGGGCTGAAAAGCAAACTGCCTGCAGTTTGCTTTTCATACTGGAACAAGAAAGCAGCGGAGAGGTAACGGGGCAGAAGCTGGGCAGAAGCCCTTCTTTTTGACGCAGCGGTCCAGACATAGACATCAAACGGCAAAACATATTCAGTGTGCAGTTCCTTTGGCATTAGGGCAGGGATATCTAGATACTTTTGAAGGTTTAACATAATGAATTGTGCTACTTTTAAAGCAAGCAACGATGTTTTTGAAATCTTTAATCAAAGAGGTCCGCAAAAACGCTATCGACCAATCAGATTGCTTGATTTGACTTGTCAGTTTTATAAATATATTTAAATTTCTTCCGTTGCGAAACAAACTTACAAAGCATAAAATGGAAACATTTAAGATTAACTTCGACCTCCGGGGGGGTCTTACTATAGTATGTAGGAGTGGATTGAGCAGTTCCTATCTCCAGAAAAAAAAGCACCTAAACTACGACATGCAGAGCTCCGTGAAGAGCAGGTAGACCAACTGGAAAAGTAGCACCATTCAAAAGCTTTCTGATGCGGGTCTTGAAACAAAGCAGAGAAATTATGACCGTTAGTGGCCACAGGTGCGAAAGCTCTCTCCAGAGCTACTGGAAGCCCAATCTCGGGGACCGGAGAAAGTGGAGCAATATTCTCGCCACGCCAAGCAACAGCCTCGAACAACCTCAACCTATACAAGTGACCACGTAAGCCATGCTACTGATGCTGGACAGTATTTCAGTGGCTGCACAATAAACAGCAACATACACATTCATGTAAATAAACAGCCAAATAATGGATCAACGCTCTCTGTCTAATATGTTCGCTTGCTGTTAGTGTTGTTGCATACCAACCACCTTGCACTATGTTTTGTGCAGAAGGCAACTGAGGGACTATTTTATTTTGAACATCATTATTTACTAATAAAAACTATTTAAATTAGAGTGTGTATTTTTCTTTCATATTGCCACACTTGGTAACCGTTTTATAAAAGCAATAGCTCACTTCAGGCCGTGATATATGCTCATTATATCACAGCTAAGGGGGTTGTCGACCCTCCGCTTCGCGTCGGGCCGAACCACGCCCCTTAGCTGTGATATAATGAGTATATACCACGGCCTGTCGTGAGCTATTGCTTAATTCTAACACACTGAGGTAAAAATAAATCCAACCTTTTCCACTCTATTTTCCTAATCTTACTATCCATCTTAGTTGTTAAATGTCATCTAAACACAATTCATGTCTACTAATAATTGTACCATATCCCTAAACATTTTTTTCACCCACTGTAACATGTTTACTCCAATTAACTCTTTCAGGAAACCATTTTCTTCTATAAATTTAAATACCTACATGTTTCAAGCACCACATATTTCACACACTATAAAAGAACGTCTCCATATTTTCTCCATCACTTTAAATCCCACTGTTATTTAGAACCTTAGTAACTTTTGTGACTGGACATATCTGCAATGTAGCCACTATCTGCTGGGGAATCTTGTTCATAGAGTTTGTACATACAAAGCTGTACTTGTGGGTTAGTAGCCTGTGTCTAACAATCATTTTCAATAATTGTGCTCAGATAGGTCACCGGTCGGTTGTTCATAGCTTAACAGGGGGTGTTTCTGGTACGGACTAAAACATGGATCCAGTGTATTTAGAGATTCCCCTAAACTGTAAATCCCCATCACTTACATATCCCGATCATATGATGAAAAGATTGAATAATATGTTCTACCCTCAGTGTGTTTTTAGGGTTATCTAATAGTTTCCTCTTTTTTTTCTTTATAAATTCACCAATTCATTCATTCATGAATAATAAATATTTTTCTTTACGTATTTCTCGTTGGTGAATAAGTGTGTTTATGTGTAAACTCACTCACACCCGTTTTCCTTTTCTCCCCCTCTGGTTGTCAAGCCACGACCCCCTCACGTTCTGCCGGACCATGCCAACTCCTCCGTCCTTTCCTCTCCTCCGTCCACCTTCTCCTCAGTCCATCTGCTCTTGGATCCTTCCGCTGTAACTCTTTTCAGTGTCCCATCTGCTTTGCTTTTCATCTCCTCCTTTACAGTCTCTACTGGTTGCATGGAGGGCGTATTCCGCTCTCATGTCCCACAATCTGCTCTTGTGCCCAAATCTTGTGGCTCAGCTTGGAACTTCATGTCCTGTGGGGGACCGATGAGAGTGTGCCTTTTTATGTCACCTGTAGTTCTGGATTCCTCAGGTGGAGATGGTTCAGCTCTGCTTCCCTGTCTGTTCGATGGAGGAGGAGGAGTCTTCCGTGGTGAGGTCTTTTGTCTGCTTGGAAGTTGGGGTCGTAGCGTTCTGACAGGCGGAGAGATAGAGAGAGAGAGAGAGAGATCTCGGGACGCATTATCTATAGTTAATTCTAACACACTGAGGTAAAAATAAATCCAACCTTTTCCACTCTATTTTCCTAATCTTACTATCCATCTTAGTTGTTAAATGTCATCTAAACACAATTCATGTCTACTAATAATTGTACCATATCCCTAAACATTGTTTTCACCCACTGTAACATGTTTACTCCAATTAACTCTTTCAGGAAACCATTTTCTTCTATAAATTTAAATACCTACATGTTTCAAGCACCACATATTTCACACACTATAAAAGAACGTCTCCATATTTTCTCCATCACTTTAAATCTCACTGTTATTTAGAACCGTAGTAACTTTTGTGACTGGACATATCTGCAATGTCGCCACTATCTGCTGGGGAATCTTGTTCATAGAGTTTGTACATACAAAGCTCTACTTGTGGGTTAGTAGCCTGTTTCTAACAATCATTTTCAATAATTGTGCTCAGATAGGTCACCGGTCGGTTGTTCATAGCTTAACAGGGGGTGTTTCTGGTAACGGACTAAAACATGGATCCAGTGTATTTAGAGATTCCCCTAATCTGTAAATCCCCATCACTTACATATCCCGATCACTTAAACGCATCTCATCATTTGATACAAGAACTGCATATAGGGGGGGTGAATCATCTTGATTATAACCGCCTCACCTTTGGGAACGAGTATTTCTAACTCCTCCTCTTGTTGCTCAGATGATCTTTTGTCTCTGGGGATAAGTGAAAGTCTGTGAAACACAGCTGGAGTCTTGTTAGTGATGTGGGCATTCTCTATGAGTGAACTAATGGTTCCATGTTTTACTTGATATTGTACTCCCCTTCCAACCAGAAAGGTGCCAAGTGTAATGAGCACAATCAACAATGCTATTCTGCCTCTTATCCCTAGGGGACCCCACAATTGGTTTGGCTTTGTTCTTGTCATCATCTCTATTTTATCCCTGATTGTGTCCGTTACAGAATTTAAATAATGAGTACAAAAATAACATATACAAAAAATTGGACTCTTTTTCAGATGTACGACAAAAAAATAGGTTTTCACATTAATGTACAATCTATAAAAATGTATAGACAATTTGTCTTTTGAGCTGTTTCTATCTTTATCTTATTTATATTTATTGTTTTGTTCCAGCTCTGCCAAATCAGTCCTAACTCCCAATAATGTTCTGGAAGTTGCCAGTGAAGGGTGACAATGTGTGAGGTGGTGTCAATTTGCTCCTTTTTCTTTACCTTTAAACCGGAGCGCGTTTGAAGTTTGTTACAACTTTTCACGGTTCCGACCACCGGGGATGAGCCCACTATCTTTTGTGAACTTTCACCCTCACCCAATCACCTGGCCAAACAGGAGTCTCTTCTGGTGTCTCGTCTGGTATCTCTGTAGTTTTCCTAGCCTGCTGTGTAGACAAAACTTGCATAATATTACTCAGAGTTCTGACATATTCATCCACTTCTATTTGTCTAATATCTAAAACTGGACCACTCCCTCCTTGGAGAAGGCCCAAGCTTCGGCATACCTCTTGTTGTTATGAGACCTATTGTTGACTACATTTTATTATTTATTAACTACAACGCCACTGAAATCAACATATCTGTATAATCATGACACTCCCTCCTTTGAGCATAAAATGCTCAATTAATATTGCAATGATTACCGTATTATGAACAGGACATGTAAAACCCATAACGTTGCATTAAATAAATATAAATTATCCGTGTACCCACAAGGCGTACAAAAATATCATATGATGTATGGCTTTCTAATGGCATAAATGCATATTCACAAAACATTTTCCATTAGCAGTTCTAATAGTTTACTTGTTTCAATAATGGCTTTTGTCATGGTATTATGCATTTGTTGCCACAAAAAACAATACCCCTGATGTCGCTAATGCGTCTCAATAATTCTAGGATTAGAGGATTTGTTGACACTGTTGAACTAACATATGATAAAATAATATTTCTCCAAACTGGAGGGAAAATATGAACTATTCTCACAGAGGGTGACCTGCATGAAGGGCTGGTGCCCCTCACTCAAATTAGATATTGCCTTACGCACTACACTATAAATCAGTAAAGTTACTCAAGAATAAATAAATAAAGACTGATTCTTGAAACTGTTGTAAAAACCCTACAACTTCTTCCTCCAAGCTCTCAATCAGTGTTATGTTATTTAATCTGCAGCTCATGCCTTAAAACAGATACTTCAGACCGATTATAAAATTGTGTTTATGAGAAAAATGTAATCTGACTCCATAAATCACATAATTGTTTGATTAAAAACTGCACTTCTGGCTAAGAATAAATGAAGTTCCCCTTTAAACACAGCCCCGGTCTTCCGACAGGGTCTATCTATGTACTGGCTGGAAAATGTTGGGCCAGTCTCTGTCGCTCCGTCACTGTTCTCCCGCTAACAGTCACTCTCTAGTTCTGCTAGGTTCTTGTTGACTCCTTCACTGGTTTGAGACAAGCGACCCTATTGGAACACCTCCCTTTGTAGCCAGACTTCACCACAGCAGAATCGAGTTTCTGTTTTCAGGTCTGGACAGCTTCACGTCAGGTGTATCGCCGCCCCTTGCATATTTTGGGTGGAAGCCCGTCTTCTTGACCTCACTAGTTGTGTGGACACAATAGTTTTCTGTGTGGGGGAACAACATCACTCGTAATGTATTTTCCTTCTCATAATTACAAAAATAGTCTGCTTCTACTACTTCTAATCTGTGGATGCTCTGTGTAAATGCAATATTCTACTCACTATCTTTTAAATAACATTCAACCTCTCCCTCCTGTGGTGACATATGTGGCTCTATGTAGCTGGATTTCAAAATACTCTAGTGCTGAAGATGCATCACCTGATGGTCCGGTCCTCTAAGCTTCCTCATTGTTGTGGTTGATACCAGGCTGTCTGTGGCATTTGGTTCATGTTTGGAAATCCTGTACGTCTTTGACATCTCTGGGATCCCCTGCCTCCGTCATCATCATGGAAACTGCATGGTGGGACGTTGTTTGGTGCATGTGGTGGGTATTTCATTTGTTGTTGTGGACAATCTCTAGCCCAAGGGCCCAGCTGATTACATATGTAGCATCCCTCGAACCGGAGAACTTTTCCTCTGCCTCTGCCTCCTCGGAAACCTCCTGGTTGTTGGTTCTCCATCTGATTCTCTGGCACTATCTGAGATTCAACTGTTTGAGATGTCTGCACTGCATTCTCTGGTTCTTCCTGAGCTTGAATTGTTGGAGGAATCTGCCCTGCCTTCTCTGATGTAGCTGCCATTTGCCTTGCCGCTTTCTTGTTTTTATTAGCTTCGGTATCTTTCTCAGCCATTTGTATCTTCAAGAGTCTTAGTTGTAATGTTTTAATTTCTTCGTCTTTTTCCCTCTGGGTTGCTTGGTATTTCATATTGTGGTAAATGAGATGTTGTCTCCATTCTTCAATGGGTATAGCGTCTAATGCCACCACATCTCCCAGGCTTGCCTGCACTGATTGGGGAAGGGCGTTAATGACCGCGTTCTTCCACAGCATTACGACAGACGGTGAAACGTCATGTCGTTCTCCAGTGCAGTCCTCCCACACATCTCTTCAGGAAGGCATACATGTCTTCCCCCGGTTCTTTTCTCAGGCTGTTGAGGGCATGTAAACTCCGTGTTGTTGGGTAGATTTGACGAATGGCAGCCCAATACCTCGACCTGAGTTTGTTGAAGAAAATGTAATCTGGAGAGTTGGTGCATTTGGCCTTGGAATCCACTGCTCTTGCATCTAGCCTTCCTTCTATCCGTCCAAGCAGTGCCCTCATGTCTCCCAAGCACAGGTGGTCTTGGACTGTGTATTTCTCCAGATCATTCACCCACTTCTGACCTCCTTGTGTAAGTGGAGGTAGTTTTGCCGCTAATGCTTCCATGTCTCTGTGAGTCCATGATTGGTATTTCAATCCTCCTTCTCCAGCCGCTATCAGCGGTAGCATGAGTGTTGAGCAGTTCTTGAGTCTTCCAGCTTCAGTTACGGTTGTGGTGTCTGGAGAACCTTCGCCTTCTCTTCTCTTGAGTTGTGCTTCCATACTCTTGCTGAAGTCTTCCATCTTTCTGTTGAGCTCCTCTTCCATTCTTATGCCTAGTTCTTCCAATCTTCTGTTGAGCTCACCAGATACGAGTCTTACCTCATACTCCAAGTCTTTGACACGTGTAGCTGTGGGGAGACCGTCCAACTCCAATACTCCTCCTAAAACACCTAGAGTTGGAGCTTGTATTGGGGGTTGAAATAAACTGTATTCTTCTGTCATGTAGGGAGGAGGCGCATCTGTCAGGCTTGGAAGGAGCTTTGAAGGTTGGATTACTGGAGCTTCTTCTGTCTTTTCTTTCTTATCTTCCTTTGCTGTGAGCTCTGCTCCTTGAGCCACATACATGCTGTTCGTTGATTCTTGGCTGACATATTTTAGATGGAGTACCAGACTTGTAACTCTAGATTTTCTTTTTTCAGCTCTGTTCATAGCAATGTTTTCAGGTCCATACCAAGAGGGTTGTCCGGCTTTGATCCATGCTTTTTCCTGTTGTAGGTATTCAGCATTCTCATGTTTACTACAGCTTTTCTATGGGCTTTCGTTGGTCCAGGCTGATCATCTGCTGGAAACAGTCCTCTCGTTTGCCACTGTTCCAACAGTTTCTCCATGTGGTTCCATGTCTTTTGTCTAAGATTTGGAACTGTTATAGCATCTGATCTGATTTTTTATCCTTCCCTTGATATCTGCTGTTGAGCCTGGCTCTGCGTCTAGTCTCAACTTAGTTTGTTTTGGTGACATGTTCTCTAATTATTTATTAACTTATCAAAGATGAAGCACTAATCTTCTGACTAGCACCTTCGTTGCCGTTCATCCGAACTTGAAATCTTTTTTTTTTCTAAGTTGCTCAAGGTTTTATTAATTTATTCTTTTTTTTTTAAGTTATAGGTTTTTTTTGTTTTTTTTGGGGGGTCAAATATTAATAAAGTTAATTATTATATAACAATTATGCAAATTTAAAATGTGAAATGTTAAAATAAAGTTGTACCGTGTATGGTTTTGTATTTGAAATATGAATATGGTTCAAATCCAAATCTCCTGTGTACAGTGCATACCGAAATGTATGAAATTACACTAATGTCACTACTTGTGTTAGCTTCAATAAATTGGTGTTTGAAAAAGTATTATGTAAAGTTTCTTCTCTTATAATTAGAAACCACTTGCAATTCTATCTTGGCGATCAAGCATGTGTTTATTTATAATACTTAAAATTATACTTCACAATGTTATGGTGTTTCTTCTATTTGTGTAATAATTCTGTACTACCACCAGAGTGCGCTTTTTTAATTTCCAGCTTAATCCACTAGGGAATAGCTGTTGCAAAACTGACTTGTTTTTAACAAGAAGAAACCTATTTTCCTTAAAAATATCTTTAAAATAGGAAGAACATTACACTATGGTTAAACAACACAGCACATAACCGCCAAAACACATTTGCCCAAAACCAGCCAATACACTTTTACCAGCAGAAGTACTTCCAAGATGGAATGCCTAGCCTCAGTGTGTTAAAGCAAACAGAGTACTTCAATTAGCATTTCATGAAATGGCGACTGCCGTGTGGTTCACTGTGAACATGAGGTCAAGACAAGATGACAACTGGTTTTCCAACCTTTGACCTGAAGAACAAAGGGATTTGAAAGAACACCTCGTGGCTCTCACAGTGGAGTTGAAATAATGGTGGGATGATATTTTGTCTAGTAAATTCAACACACAACACTGTAGTTTAGAATAACATTTCTATTTAGTTTACTATGAGAAAATGGGCTTTATCTTATTGATATCAACACTTAAAGTTAGGAACCCTTACGCACAAGCTATAAACCTGTCCACGTAATAATTGACTTTATAGTCTACTATTGGTTAACTGTTGCTATTTGGACACGCCAAACCGGGACCAATATGGAGACCTATCAGCAACTAATAATAGACCGTCGTCTTATTACTGCACTGCTGTTGTAATTCCGATTACCGTAACCCACCTGCAATATCTTGTTTAAAAACAGAACAGTTTTAACCACTGATAAAGGCTTAGACCTTAACCAAGCCTTTTCTCGAAAAGGACTTTCTTTAAAGCACTGACTTCGGTTACTTAACCCTGAGTTAATTCGCTATGCCCTGCTGGTTTTCACTTACTCGGCCCTTAACCGATTCGCTATGTCTCCAGATCTTAACAAAAATTGTCAAATGGGCTATATACCCTTACGTCATAGGCTAACTAACTACTAACGTAACAAGAGACACCTACGTGAAAACAGCAAGGCACCTATCCGAAGTACAATGTCCACACACATTTATATTTAAAATTCAACACCCACACATGGTTAATAGCATGCAGGGTTAATGGAACAAAAGAAAGTGTGAACTCACCCTGCTTGTGACAAAGCAACGCCACGTGTGGTAGGATACCAATGTTTATCAATTTAGGCTTGTTTTAACTTAAATTTAGGCAGTCTTTCTCAGGAGTCCAACTTACCAGACAGACACACACTCCTATTGTTCACTCTGTAATCTCTTGAAGATTTTGAATAAACAGGTACTTCTTTACCTTTCTGTATGGGCTCGAGTGTATGTCTGCCAGCATTGTTCAAGCTCCTTTGAAAACTGCAACTGCTCTCCCGGTGAAACGAGATCCCGTCGGCCGGGTCTCCAATTGTTAAATATGTTCTTTATTCTCGCGTCCAGGAGAGAAGCTTTAAAATGAAACTAAATGGAGTCTCTGAGAAGATTCAAATGGGATACTTTAATTTTAAAAAGGCGCGGTAGTGTTACAGACAGAATATTGTTCAGGCATAAAACAGCTGTGATCTGGCTCTCATGAGCAAGAGAAGAGGGCAAATCCCTCGTCCGGTGCTGCTATATATATCCTCTGCTGGCTCCTCCCTGCCAGCCGGCTCGCCTCGTCTCTAATGTCCGTTGTTGCATTTAAACAGAGGATTGGTACTTTTCACATTCAATATATGTTTAACCCGCCTATTCTCCTCATATTCTCTTTCATCACTTTTCATGTAACACATTCTAAACCCTTAATCAATACTCCAAAATATACAGAAAATACTTCACGGCTGGTTTGGTTTCCGGATGTTGTCACATGCTACTCTCGTCTGTAAACAATAATGTATTCAAATAAACTGTACTTTCATTTAATATTCAGCATGGTAGTATCTCAACATCTATAGTTGTAGTGTTAAATCAGTAGGTTTCGGTTTGCACCACTCCATGTCATTTCGCTACTCAATTCACCTCTTTAGGAAATCGAATATTAGCCACATGCTAAATGCTAACTGTAGATGAAGGATTTTCAGAATAAAAGCTTAACTGCTTGTGCACAAGAATTTCTGGTTTTTCAGTATAAAAGAGCGTTTAGACTGACGGTATGTTTAAGCTACATTATACCATCAAAACATTGATTTTAATTTCTAACAAGAGCAAGTCTATCTTAGTTAGCGCTTGCATAATGTCAGCATAACGGAACCGCAATGATTGTACGGCGTCTTGTCTTGATGCCCATCGTGTCGGGCATAGTCTCTTCAGTGTAGGCTGGCCAGCCTTGGGCACTGAGAGGTGTGTTTCCAAAAGCTCCCATCGTTTGACGCTTCCACCACAGAATACATATAGCCTTTCAACAGTGTCGTAGAAGTCATTTATCTCATGTTTTTTTTTAGCATGCGTCATTGAATACAAGGTTTAAATTGTGCGCAGCACAATGAATGTACACTGCGTTGGGCTCTTTATCCCTTCTGCGTTTTTGTACATCGGAGTAGACACCACTCATATTGCTAGCCCCGTCATATCCCTGTCCGCTGCACTTCCCAAGTAGTATCCCCTTTCTCTCCATCGATTCGAGAATTTCTCTCTCTAGACCTGCAGCAGTTTGGTCTGTGACTGCATGGAAGCCCAAAAAACTTTCGTTTATTTTCACCTCTGTAGGGTTTCCATTTTCATCATTTGCTATAGTAACATATCTGAACACTTGACTCAGTTGGTCTACTTTTGAAATGTCCTGGGTAGTATCCATTATAATCGAATAGAATTCTGCATTCTGTATGTCTGTAATGATTGTGTCCTGCACTTTTTTCGATAACAATGAAATTATTTCGTTTTGAGTTTGAGGACTTAGGTAGTGCACCTTCTTTTTGCTTTCAATAAGCCTTTGCAGAACTGGATCATAACGCGCCATAAGTTCTATGGTAGATAAGAAATTACCATTATCTATATCACCTATTTTCTCTCTGTGACCCTGGAAAGCAGAGTTGCGAGAGGCCAGTGTTAGTGCAACATCAGTTATTCTGGTTAGGACCTCGGTCCAAAACCCCACCTCTCTCTTAAACTCAGATGATATTTGCGCGTCAATGGTCAGATTATTTTTCCACGTATCATACACGACACATGCTGCAAAATGAGAGTGAGAGAATTCGTGTTCCTTAATCTTTTTAGAGAGACCCTGCCAATAATTTATTCCTATTCTCCACGCTTGGTGGAGGTGATGGGCAGACGGTCTGTCACCGAACAGCCAGCACTGCTCACAGTACACCCGGTCCATAGATGGCGAGTAACATAGCCACTTGCGCGGAATTCTACATCCAATTTTAGATGTTTTGTTATAGAACTCTTTTGAAAAGCACCTTCCCTTCCCATCCCTTTTGAATGGCCCTTCAGGCTTGCAAGGCCCGTTATTCAGAATGTACCGTTTAACATCATCGTCTTCATTTTTCATGTTTACCGGCAACGCAACTAATGAACGTTATTTATATGAGCAATGCTTCCCGCTTTGTTTTGAACGCTGCCCAGCCTGCCAATGAACATTAGTTATCAGCCGACTAGCCCTATCGCAGGTCAGCAAATAATTATAATGATACACTGTTGTACTACTACAGGCAGCGTACACATGACGGGGACGGGGTGCCTAGCAACATAGCAGGGAGGGGGGGGCCCCGCCCTCTGCGCCCTGTTCCCGCGTTACGAAATCTAAGAGGATAGCCTACAGTGGGGGCGGGGCCCCCTAAGGTCCGGGGCTCCCCCGCACTCCGCTACGCCACTGCCGAGAGCTAGACATGCTAGGGAAAACATTATTTTCATGCCAGCTACAATGAATGACTGAACGTAGCAGACTACCTGTATACGATTGCAATTGTAAACATGTTCTTGCTAGCCTAGACTAGCTTTTGTTCATAGTAGATTGGCATATTACACTGAACAACTAGCAAACGTAGGTTAGCATATTAGCTGGCAAGCTAACTGTGTTGATTAGATAGATAGATTAGATAGATACACACTCCTACCACAACTACTACTAACGAATCTAAAACAACTAAGTTTCTCTAATATTTTGTGATTTGCATTTGATTTCGTCCAGCCAGATCAGGAAACTCCTGGTGTATCTGGCGGACAACACACACACACACACACACACACACACACACACACACACACACACACACACACACACACACACACACACACACACACACACACACACACACACACACACACACACACACACACACACACACACACACACACACACACACACACACACACACACACACACACACCCCACACACACACACACACACACACACACACACACACACACACACACACACACACACACACACACACACTAGAGATGTTAAGATTCACCGATTCGCATCGGTGCACCGGCATAAACGTTCAAGATGCGAGTGCACCGGTTGAAAGAGTGCACATTGGCTACAGTTTGGGTTGAACCGGGTTGAACTCGCGATGCATCGATTGCGTAGCGTCTTTGCATCGGTAAAAAAACGATTCATTCATATAAAATCCCCTCATCTTGTCAACGCTCAGCAGAGACGATCTTTGATATTTGCTTCGCCACTACGGAGAACGAGAGTCTCAGTTATCAACACACACAGAAGTTGAGGAGAAAGAGAAACACAGCGCACCGAAAAATACCTACAAATCAAACGTTTGGCAACACTTCGGATTGTTCAAGAAAGACGGTGTAATAGTCATTTATGCTATATAGTTGACCGCAGGTCATGGAGAGTAATAAGGTATCCGTAGACCTTTGTATGAGGTATCTTTATTACTTAACAGGTCTACAGCCATGATACATAGATCCGTCCTAGATGCGGACTTGCATACACACAGTATCACTCCGCAGCCGCACCCCATCAGTAACGTCCTGATGGTATATGTGCGCGGCACTATTACTACAGACGGTCAACTTGAAAAATCACTCGCAAATTGTTAACGATGCCGAGCCGCTTTAAAGTACACAAGTAGTACGAGGAACTTAGCGACGCACATAAAGAGGCGACGTGGGGTCTGCGGCTGAAAAGAGAAACCTGAAAGTGAGACATATGAGTTAAATCACTCAGTGAGGTGTTCTGTCAGAGAGAGGTGTTTAGCTTACAGCAGCCTGTGACGGCCAATAATAATTTAAATGTCTTCCTTACTGTAAGCAGTTATGAAATACCTGTTTGTGAAAGGTTATTTGTTTTCTTTATTGTTCAGATAGAAACCACTGCTTTCTGCTCACTGGTGAGTTAGCCTCTGAGTGTTAAGCACATCAGGCTGGCAGCTGTATGGGCATTGCTCTATGGTAGCTGTTATTTGCACATTGTTAATCAAGAGCAATGCATCCTTACATTGTTTAACTGTGAGGTGTTATACAATTGTACTCTGGAGAGCTTTTAAAGGTAAAAAAATAAACGGCATGATGGGATGTGCAGTACCAAATATGTAAAGCACTTTTTTGTTAATGTATGATTTTCTGCATATAAGGAATAAAACAAAAATCCTCTGTCGTACCATATTGAAGTATCATTATTTTTGCATCGTGTTGAATCGCATCGTATCGCCCGGAATCGCACAATGTTTAATCAAATCGTATCGAACTGTATCGCAACAGGGGTGAATCGTATCGTATCGCATCGCCTGGTGTTTCAAAGGTATCGTTAATGTATCGTATCGTGGCAACGTATCGAGATGCGCATCGCATCGGCCTCAGTGATGGAGATGCACATCCCTAACACACACACACACACACACACACACACACACACACACACACACACACACACACACACACACACACACACACACACACACACACACACACACACACACGATGACCACTCTGATGCCTCGTCCTAAAAAGCCCCGGCAGCAGTTTACAAAGCTGCGATAGGCAAGATGCCGTAAACGCCTATAAGGGGAGCAATGGATGATATACACCAGGGGTATTCAAGTAAAATTCAACGAGGTCCAGTTAGAGAAAATCTCCCCATGCAAAGGTCCGGAACATCAAAACTTGCTTTGTGAATTAGTGTGATATATATTGAAGTAGCCTGTAGCTTTATCAACGTCTGCATGTCATCAACAACTGACTGCCAATCAAATAAAGAAAGTACAATTCATAAACAACAATATTTATTGTCAATTAACATTGAACTATACAGATATACAGTAAATACTGTGGATATGTGTAATGTTCCTCTCTGGCTGCATTTAAAAATAAAATAGAGAAAATAAATAAAATAGCTTTTGAAAATATGTGCATCCTAAAAGTGCTTAATTTTAGATAAATAAAATAAAGTGTAGCAGCAGCTTGAGTTTCCCTTTTTCTTTGTTAACCGTTTCACATTATGACTTAACAGTTTCAGACGATTATAGAACAATATCAGTCTTTACACATCATAACAATTGAACAGTTTTAAAGTTTCTCTTTCTTTCCCTCTTATATTGCAGTCCCTCACTCACTCTTCTAACGGCATCTCGATCGGCGTGTTGGAGACTCCTGAATTAAATTAAAGTCACCTGAAGTCAGAAGGCTCAAGTCCAAGTCAAGTCCTGAGTCATTGGTGTTAAAGTCCAAGTCGAGTCGCAAGTGTTTTGTGATTTTGTCAAGTCGAGTCCAAAGTCATGAAATTGGTGACTCGAGTCTGACTCGAGTCCAAGTCATGTTACTCGAGTCCACACCTCTGCGAATTACACATATGATGTTTGACAGTTTAAAAGATAATTTTGCAAGTCAAAAAAAAAAATGTGCCGTAAAACTGTGAAGTAACACATTTTTTTGTGTGAAGCGCTCAATGAACTACAACTCTGGTCTTGCACACGTCACCAACACCAAGATGGCCATCACGTTAGCACATTTCACCTCTTTTTTTCAGAATGAAGCGAAAAGTATTAAAAGAGGTGAAAATCACTACAAGTCTGGCCATGTTGAGAACTGTACATACACAAAAGGGGAGTTAGTCGGTTCCAGCATGCGGGACCGGCTTTACAAGGTTTCGGTGAGTAACACGAGTGTAATGTGTAACGTTAATGTCAGCTAGCTAAATTCACCTACGCGACTCTGGGATTTGTAGTCTTTCTAGTTGCATATTTTACATAGTCTTATATTTCAACAGTTTTAAGACAAATTGTGACTTTTTTGACATGGAAATTATTTTTTAAGATTGACAAACATCATATGTGTAATTCGTGGCACAATTCAAACGGGATCGAAAGATACGTTTTCTCTTTTCATTGACTTCAATACATAATTTTTCAGAACTAAGGTCCCATGGGGCGGAAGTAGATGGGCGTGACTTCGCCACTCTATGCAAGTGGTGCAGTGACGCGTCCTAAAACCCAGGAAGTAAGCTGCGCTCGGATTCCCTCGACAGAAAGCAATGGGATTTCTCCATAGGATTTTGGAAAATAGCTTGAAATAAGGTCTGTGGAAAACGAACCTGTTAGATAAATGGACGTTTTTTTCAGCCGGATAATATCCACATGTCTACCCTACTTTTATTATTTTCGAATCATAAATCTAATCGATAGATTTACAGTTGTGAACCCTTTGGAATTACCCGGATTTCTGCATAAGTTGGTCATAAAATGGAGGAAGCCACTGCTGTCCAGAAAAAACATTGCTGCACGTTTGAAGTTTGCAAAAAAGCACCTGGATGTTCCACAGCACTACTGGCAAAATATTCTGTGGACAGATGAAACCAAAGTTGAGTTGTTTGGAAGGAACACACAACGCTATGTGTGGACAAAAAAAGGCACAGCACACCAACATCAAAACCTCATCCCAACTGTGAATTATGGTGGAGGGAGCATCATGGTTTGGGGCTGCTTTGCTGCCTCAGGGCCTGGACAGATTGCCATCATCGACGGAAAAATGAATTCTCAAGTTTATCAAGACATTTTGCTGGAGAACTTGTCAATTGAAGCTCAACAGATGATGGGTGATGCAACAGGACAACGACCCAAAGCACAGAAGTAAATCAACAACAGAATGGCTTCAACAGAAGAAAATACGCCTTCTGGAGTCGCCCAGTCAGAGTCCTGACCTCAACCCAATTGGGATGCTGTGGCATGACCTCAAGAGAGCGATTCACACCAGACATGCCAAGAATATTGCTGAACTGAAACAGTTTTGTAAAGAGGAATGGTCCAAAATTCCTCCTGACCGTTGTACAGGTCTGATATGCAACTATAGGAAACGTTTGGTTGAGAGGGCCTAGGTATAAAAGTCACGGCTCGCCACTGGATTCCATAGATGTGTCTCCCATCACCCAAATCCCCTGACTATTCTCTCAACTCAGTATTTACATTCTTATATTCAAAGTAAATCAGTAATATCTTTAAAAACGTGCACTGCGGCTAAAACATCCAATCAGTGAGCTGAGGATCTTTCCTACCTCTATTTCCGGTGTTGTTCCTGTAATGACTGTTCACATTTATGCTACATAGAGTGGCGAAGTCCCTCCCCTTCCGGTAAACCTCCATGGGACCTTATTTCGGAAAAATTATGTATTGAAGTCGATGGAGACAGAAAGATTATCTTTCGATCCCGTTTGAATTGTGCCACGAATTACACATATGATGTTTGTCAATTTAAAAGATAATCTTGCAAGTCAAAAAAAAAAAAATGTGTCGTAAAACTGTGAAGTAACACATTTGTTTGTGTGAAACGCTCAATGAACTACATCTCTGGTCTCGCAGAACAACACAAGTCACCAAGATGGCCGTCACTACTGCCTTGTCAACAAAACGATTGACTACCCTCACTATCAACACAATGAAACACGTCCAGAAGAATGTCATGCAAAAGCTAGCTGCCTGCCTTCCTTTGATTCTCTCTGAACTGCCTGTTGTTTTTAATGTTTAATGTCATCCATTTGTGCCGATAGCATGAAGTAGAAAAGATCGGCGATCGCCGATGCTAGCGTTAACTAGGGCTGGGCGATATATCAAGTTTACACGATACATCGTGGATTGCACTCCATGCGATGTCGTAAATGACCACATCGTGAATATCGAGTATTATGTTGTCAAATCAATTTCCCGCTGCGGCCAAAATGAGCTTTTCTTTCTCCCTCATAGACGCAGGCACACACGCAGGCCCCGTCTAACTTGCACACAAACATTACACACATGCACAGTGACAGAGAGCAGGGCTCGACATTATAAATGGCCCGCTGGCTCGGAAGCAATATTTAGACACCCCGGGCCAGCATAACGTACTTTCCACTAGACACCCCGGGCCAGCATAACGTACTTTCCACTTGCCCGCTCGGGCCACTAAAAATATTGCTTAAAAAAAATTAAATTGTCCAGTGGTATAGGTACTTTGACAAGCAATGTTGTTAAATTGTTTCCTTTATTAACGCTACAACATAGCGTTTCGTGAGGCGGTTGTCGTTGTTGGGTGAAAGGCAAACGGGAGCCTGCTCCCTGCTCCCGTTTGCCCTTGAGCGCCGGGCAAAAAATTATCTTCAAATAAAAGAAAGTCACCGGAGGAGTTAAAGGAGTGTGACAGGTAGCATGAGAAGAAGAGGGAGAGAAAGTTTCAGCCAGCTTGATCGATGGAGTTGTTTTCTAGTGGTGCAGTGACGCGTCCTAAAACCCTTTTATAATCCCATTGCTTTTTTGTCGAGGGAACCAGCAGCTTACTTCCTGGTTTTAGGACGCCTCACTGCACCTCTCAATATGATGCCAATATAAACAAGGTCTTCTGTCGGCTCTGTACATCAATGCCGACCTATGCTGACAAGTAAGTGAAGAGTAGAAAATATAAAAGGTATTGGCTATAGGGAAATGTCCCAGCAGTTTAGGAGAATGAAGGTTCTAATCTAATCTAATACATAGCCATTACATGTCTAATTCCTGATAATGACAGGAAGACAGAAAGCGCATTATACTAATAATAATAATAATACTACTCATAATAATAGCAGACATTTTTTAACAATGACCACAATATCATTATTTTCATAAACCAAATATGAACAATTGAGGAAAATGAGGAAGAACTGATGATTCAAATGTTGTAGTACAAGTAGTAATGTAGTTAGTGCATAAATGACTATTGCAACAAATGTGTTAATTTTTCTTCATTATTAGTCGATTTTTTTAATGCAGACATATGTTGCAGGGACTTTTTTTTTTTTAGAGGACATTTCAGAATATCGCGATATATATCGTATATCGCGATATAGTCAGTAAATATCGCGATATCCTTTAGAGACCATATCGCCCAGCCCTAGCGTTAGCGTTAGCATTTCTCCCCCGGGCTTAAATTGTGTATTATAGAATGATCACTCGGTGACAGTACTCTTCAAAGGGTTCACAAAATATGACTACTACTCTTACTGTTTAACATTTTGGGTTACTTAAAGAGCAACTTCCAGGTTAAAGACACCTGTGAATAAATGTGTAGGAAAATGATGTAAACAGTAGATTTTCAAAAGAATATACATAAATATACACTACAGTGACATCTCGCGTTGTTTTTGTAAGACATTTTTACTTCCGCATCAAAAAAGCCTCCCCACGTGACCTCCCGCGTGTGACGTAACAAAGGGGAAACAAGGGGGAGAGCGGCCAGTGTAACGTATTAATAAAGATGGATCCCAATGCTAGTTTCGACACAGAAGTCACAGAAGAAGTTGAAGATGTATATTCGAATGCATATGACGGACCAAAACCTTATAATTATGAGCCTGCTAGGTGTCCAAGAGACCAGGAGCAGCCAAGGATTAGAAGAAATAACGGCCATCGGAGAGAAATTGAGCTGTGGTGTGAGGAGAACCAGTGGAGAACTGGGCAGCTATCTTGGTGAGTGATCGGCGTTAGCTACAGAATGTTAGCTAACATCACATCACAACATTGTAAAGTTAGGTATCATATATCAGGCTATAACTAAAGTAGCATTGGTAATATATTAACGTTACTGGCAGGACTGTTGATACTGATCCATAACAGAAACTAATGCGCAAGTATCACCCGTATCTCCGTTACCTAATGCAAATCCACACTATGTTACGGTGCTGTACCGCAGGGGAGAGAGAGAGCAGGGAAGGGGGGGGAGAGCAGCGAAGGGGGGGAGAGAGATGTAATACGGTTTCCTGATAAACGTTACCTAATGCAACTCCACACTACCTTCGGAGCTGTACCGGAGAGGAGAGAGATCAGGGAAGGGGCAGCTATCTTGGTGAGTGATCGGCGTTAGCTACAGAATGTTAGCTAACGTCACATCACAACATTGTAAAGTTAGGTATCATATATCAGGCTCTAACTAAAGTAGCATTGGTAATATATTAACGTTACTGGCAGGACTGTTGATACTGATCCATAACAGAAACTAATGCGCAAGTATCAGCCGTATCTCGCGTTACCTAATGAAAATCCACACGATGTTACGGTGCTGTACCGGAGGGGGGGAGAGAGCAGCGAAGGGGGGGAGAGAGATGTAATACGGTTTCCTGATAAACGTTACCTAATGCAAATCCACACTACGTCTGTACCGGAGGGGAGAGAGAGAGCAGGGAAGGGGGGGGGGAGAGAGATGTAATACGGTTTCCTGATAAAGGCTGGTATTTGTGAAACCTGCACAAACACAATTACAAATGGTGAAATACAATGTAAAACTACGGAAAAATACCAGCTCACTAAAACACAACCGCTCAACACAACTGCTTAACGCAACTACTAAATATTCCCGCGGTCAGAGAGCGGAGATGTGTCCCCTTTGTGAAGTAATATGACGCGTTTGACGTATGACCTTAAAAAAAAGCCGTTTTTAAGAGCAGAGCTCAAAATTGCTCCTTTCCCTCTGAATTCCTGCCTCGTAAAACATATCAAATCCTGCATTCACTTTTTTAATTGTAATTTTTAAGCAAGTTTAAGCATAAATGTAGAAGAAAAAAAAACCTGCAAGTTGCTCTTCAATGTTACTTCATGTTAAGGCTAATAAAAATTACACGGCTGTAATGCTAACTAACGTGCTAGCTACTAGCTAGGTAGCTAACTTGATCCAGCCACTCCTGGTCCTTTCATCAGACGGGAAGCGAAAGAACGAGCAAGACCCATTGCTGGTATGATAACAACCTGGTACTAAGCACACAGGCATCTTGTTAAAGTTATCTTATCTTAACCAGTGCCATATAGATAGATTATATCTATTAGACCCTCCAAAAAAACGCGGGCAAAAATCCTTGATTATGCGGGCTAAATTCCTTGATTATGCGGGCTAAAATCCTTGATTATGCGATTAAACATGCGGGGTTTTTATGTGATTTTATGCGGTGAAATTGCGGGAAGTTGCGAAATATGCGGAAAGTTGCGAAATATGCTAAATATGCGGGGGAAAAGAATAACAATTTTTTAAAATATTGGGCTGTCTTATTTATTCTCTCTCACACACAACCTGCCACTAATGTTAAACCACTTTACTATTCAATTAAACACATTCAATGTTTATTTATTGTAAAAGCAATTGGGCTATTTTAATCACACCCCCCCCCCCCCCACAGACACACACACACACACACTTCTCCGCCTCATTCTGTTTTCATTTACTCGTTCATTATCTGACCTGCTTCAATCTTGTAGGCTACTCACTTTGTTTCTTGTAGCCCTCGAAAGGGTTTTGGAGGTTGATGCCTCGGTGAACGTGAGTTGAATGGCTTTCTTTTGTCCGTAGCAGCAGAAAGCATTTTCGAATGTTTGAATGAATCAAAGTGGGTCGCCACCGTCGATTTTCTCTTATGCTCCAACACACAGTTGCACGGGGTGCAGAATAGTTTCCCCCCACTTTTTGCCCGGTCTTTAGTAGAAATGTTCCTCGGAAAATGAGATGGATTAGATTTTTTCATCTTGGTGTTTTCTCTATCGTGTGAGCTCCACACGTTCACTCTATACAGTGTTGTTTACATTCTGTGATGCGCGAGCTGATGACGTCACGTCAAGATGAGTTCACTTTTTTTCTTCTCAACTTTGTGTGGAAAAATGCGGGGATTATGCGGCCTTTTGATAAATATGCAGTCTTTTAAAAATCTGCGCCATTTTGCTGATTATGCGGTAAATTCTGCGATCGCAGAATCGCGTTTTTCTGGAGGGTCTAATCTATATGGCGCTGATTTTAGCTATCTCTTAGTGGAGGAAAACAATTGTGACATCACTTACGCGACTCTGGGATTTGTAGTCTTTCTAGTTGCGTATTTTTCATAGTCTTATATTTCAAAAGTTTTACAACAAACTGTGACTTTTTTGACATGGAAAATAATTTTTTAAGATTGACAAACATCATAGTAATTCATGGCACAATTAAAACGCGATTGAAAGATACGTTTTCTCTCTCCATTGACTTCAATACATTATTTTTCCGAAATAAGGTCCCATGGACCGGAAGTAGATGGGCGTGACTTTGCCACTCTATTGAAGGGTGGAATTGACTACACATCTTCAGAAACATAATTTGCTTCAGATATAACTCATAGCAAATAAAGTATAAAAATATAAGTAATAAAAAGATAAAACACTGGCATGTAATTTACGTTAAAATAAATAGAATGGTTTTAAATAATAGATGAGAGTAAAATCTACGTCACTTTACAGCCCCGCCCACTTTTGGGGAAACCAACGCTGTCATTTTGAACGGCGATCAATAATAATAAACGACACAGCAGCTTTTTGGAATGTTAAAACTATTATTTTCTGCCTCGCTCATGAGAGTAACAGCTGGCAAAATTACAGCCTCGCCTACTGATTTCAAATGTGTGCTCTAAAATGATATTTATAAGTGACTATTATCATTATTATAAGCAAGACAATAAATGGCAAAGATATGTAGAAAATAAACGTACTTAAGATACGTACATAATAAACGTAACGTGGGAGAAAATAGGCTTGTTTGAGACAAGCAAGACCGACGCAGAACTGCGCAATTGCGATCAACGTCTTGCTAGTGCGTTGCATGATGGTTAGTCATTTTGTCCGACTTGCTCGGTTATGGCTAGAAAGTATCCGTCTTGTGTAAATATGACGTCACGTTCTCGTTGTAACTCTTGTTGTAATCGGAGCGGCTCGGAAACACATCTACAGCATAAAGTGTTGTAAGTGTTATAGCAGAAAGTTTAATACAGCGTATTTCTGGTATATCCATTTTAATGTCACCTGATATATAAGAAGTGTGTTGAATTATGTGATCACTAATATATGTGTGTTTTTATATATTCATGTGTGTTAAACTTGAATGGACAAGTCAATTTTTTCCTCTTAATTATAGAGAGGTTTTTTTTATATATATTCTGTTTCTGACCCGTTTCTAATCTACTTGATGATATTTTATTCCCACAGGAGTTGGCGGTTTGCAAATGTAAAACTCAAACTAAAATCTGAAGATTCTGTTTCTTTTGGGCCTGAAAGACGGAGAGAAACACTTATTTTCACTGAAGTGTTTACTGTGGAAATAATAATAATGGATCTAAAATTGTAAACAATGTTCGTTATGTCCCTAACCAATATTTACCTGAAAGTTTTTTCCCCCTCCCCATTACAAGATTTTGTTACACATGAGTTCATGTGTAAAAAGGGGGGAGTGTGTATAATGTATAATGTCAACATGGTTGTAAATGTAAAATTCACAATTTAAATGTTTCTTTAAGGATTGAAAGAAACTTTCCGCTCCAAACCAGATGTTCAAACTGAGCATTGAAGATAGTTTTAGAATTAACCTGCTCCATATCTAGGGATAATACTGTTTGGTGAATGTTGAGATGTTTATAATATTGATTGAGTTATAACTGGTAACACAGATGCAAAATCAGTGGCCAAGGGGCTACTGTGAGAGATGTAATTCCAGAATGGAATACAGAAGAAGTTGACCTGTGATAATGAAACAATTTTGTAATATTTCAACAGATATTAAAGTACCTGAGGTTTGAAATGTAGAAAGAACATATTACAGTTAAGCTAAAACATAGTAATGTAATGAGACGGAATTTAATTTAGACAACATCTTGTAACTAGTCTGGTAAAAGAAGTAAAAGCCATAGACTTTATTGTTTAGGTCATTATGGGGATATACATTTCATTTCAATTCATAATAGAAAGACATTTGATGACAGTATGTTGGATTTCTGTATTCATTTTTCAGCTTGATAATAGATAGATAGAAGCAGTATTGCCAGGTGCAATCGATGGGATTTCTGCACACGATCCAAGCAGAGAATGACGTACCTTACAGGCTTACAGGACAGACACACTCAGGAAATCATTCACTCTGACATCATCATGACTTTAGTTGTTTTTGAATCATAATGAAATTGTATTACATAACGTTAGTGTGTTTTTACCACACACAGGAATAGTTAATTGTTATATTAGATTTGAGAAAGATTACAAGGATTTTATTTAGTTCACCATGAAGATGTTTTTTTGTTTTGTAACATATGCCAAGTAGTAAGATTCAAGTGTCAGCAGGTTCTGAATTATTATTCCTCTGTCCCACAACCAACAAGAATGTGGATGGGGAGAACTATATCTACTGGAGCCAGCAGAGATTCGTAAATTGCACCAGAGACACAGTAAAAGGATGACACAAACAGTTAGATAAAAACAGACCGATAGAGTGGCGCTAGACTTGTTTAAATAAAGAGTAATATTTAGCTATTTTTAGATAGTTTAATCCTTCTTATACTTAGTAAAAGAACAAGTGCCTTTACACCAGATACAGTATGAAGATGATTTATGATGTGAAAGGAGGGCGTTAGATGTTTTCCTTTTTGCTGCTATTTTGCGAAGTGACATTAAAGGTTTAAGATAGAAGTTATGCACAAATGAAAAACTTTATATTTATGATGAATATGTATTCTTATTTGTATTTTTTACTTTTATGAGTTATGTACCATGCAATGTTCGGATGAAGAACTCATTGATTTCAATATTATTTACATACCTTAAATGGTATGTAAGGAGGGATTGTTAGAAATTAAAATCAATGTTGATATGGCGTAATTTGAATTAAATACACTATTTGATTTAAATCAGTTTTATTCTGAAAAACCGGAAGTTCTCACTATTAGCTTAACACTTTTATTCTGAAAATTCGTCACTTCCGGTTAGCATTTAGCATCTGGCGGAATCATACGATTTCAAACCTTGAACCAAGGTGAAATGACATGTGATGTTGTACACTGAGCACACTGGGATTAGCACTCATTTATTGACGCTGAATAATGTGTAGCAGGGAATGTTTAAATAACCACAGACACCAGAATGATGCAATTTAGCTACAGAAAAAGGCAGGAATTGCATTGGACCCGCCCCCCGACGACGCCGGCCAATAGGAGAAGACCTCAGATGACAACAGGAAGAGCAAGCCAAGAATTGATCTCTTCTACCCCCTGACCTGAACTGACTGGTCGCTGGATGAGGAGAGCGCCTCCACTCGCACATTTCATTTTGTACACCACCGCATCTTTTGTGTAATTAAATGCTGTTAACTTTTATAAGCTTCCCTTGACTCTTTCAGTCTTTTCAGGGTTCTAGAATTGCTTTCAATTCCTAAAATAATGTCCCATTTTAAGTAATAGTAGATTAGCGCAAATGGTCTTTTCTTCCACTTTTGTGTTATAATCAAAAGGTGTTTTTTTGGCTATTTGTGAGTAGGTAAGGTACAGTACAACCTGTGATTTCTTCCTTGAGTAAAATGATTACCCGTTGATAAGTATTTTTCAGAAAGTCATTTTTTCAAGGGCAGAACTCAGTAGGTTGTCTGTAAGAGTTTTTTGTATGATCTGGAAGCTTAAATTAAAAAAAGGAGGAAATGTTTTGTCAATTCTTGGACCTTCTCAATATAACTATACTTTGATTAAAGTTTCCAGATATTGGGACAGGCCATGAGACGATTGGGTCACACACAGTTAGAGAGACAATGGTCCTTCTGATTTATCAATAGATGTATTCATGTTATTGTGAGCGGACTTCAAGGTTGGAGGAAGTTCAGAGAAAGCCTTAGGGTATAAGAACACTTAACCTTTGTTCGTTAACTAATCCTTTGGAGGTCATGAGACGGTGACGTTTAAAAACATATACACGTATTGCTTTCAGAGAGGAAAACATGTGACTTTTGTGTGGTGGGCTGCATGATAAGATGTGTGTGTGTTCATTGCCGAGGCTATAATGTGCTGTATGATTACTGCTCAACTATACCTGTGTTTGTGTTTTATTGATTTCTCTGTTTTATTCTTTCATGTTGTGAGTACTAAATTGCCACAACATTGTGGAGTAGTTGGCTTAAACATAGGTGTGTGCTTAATTACTCTGTATGAAGTAGGAGCAGTTTGCATGCCAGGAGGCTAGAGATGAGGGAGAGGAGACATCCTTATTTAGACACAGCATGTCAAGTATCTGGAAGGCTACATGTCTAAAATATGTGTGTGATCTAAAGTAACTTACATGTATTACTTGTATTGGCCAACTATAAACAACTATGTCGTAAACATATCTTTAAGATACCAAAAGTATGTGAAACTATATGTGTATTAAACTGAGGGGGAGGGGGCCGGAGAGAGGGAAGTCTATGCAGAATGTGTGTGTGTGTGTGCAGGCTCGCGGTGATTCGCTGCTGCAGGCCATTGTTTTGTATCTCCCAATAAGATGACTGTAGGGAGGAGCAACCAACACAACTCCTCCCCACCTGTGTATAAATATTATGATATTCTGATGATCAGCGCCTTTTCTGACTGGCTGTCGTGATTTGCATTATCACACAGTGGTGGAATTGAGCCCGGAGTACTCTGTATTTTGTACTGTTGCAGAGTGCTCTGTATTATGTATTGTTGTTTTCTACCATTAACACAGATTATTGTTTAACTTTATTCTGGTGCTTTGAATTCCTTCTGTTATAATTGAATCAGCTCGTCAGTCATCAAGGGATGCGCGGAGCAGAGGTGAACCTTCCAACCACTCAATTGGGTGGTGCTCCAACAAGCACATGATGCAACATACACATTAATGCAGCAGCAATATTAATAGAGAAACATCTGACATAATAGTAAAACACTGAAAGGGAACATTTCATTGCACCAGGAGCTATCTTGGGACTTTTACTGCGACAACATTGACTTGCCTGTGAATAAAAAATAAACCATAGTGTTGGTGATCCAGTGTTGTCATTCTTCTTTGAACAGCAAGACCGCTAACACCCTATTTCAACAATCACACTCCCTGTCATTGACATAATTAATAGATTGTTTAGCTTCTCCACATCATTTGCTGTAGTGGCCCACTGATGTTAACGATCGTAACTGAAACGCTTCCTGCCAAACGTAAACATTCAGCCGCGTGAATTGCAAACTCGTGAGTTTTACACAAGACGGATCCTTTCTAGCCATAACCGACTTGCTCTGGAGGCTCGCCTACATGAGACATTTAAATCTCGCGGTACAGAGGCCCGCAGACTTGAGAGCGAGGCGCGGCGAGGCAGCGCAGTTCCTCTCCACGGGCTGCGGAAGTGAAATGCTTGATGGGAAACGACTCGCTGGTATCTCGAGCTGAGTGTCACGATCTGTCTGTGTTTTGCTTTGTCTTGTCTTTTTCTGTCTTTGGTTTCCTGTTTTATTTTTAAAAGTGTTCACCCCCTGTCTTGCCTGTTGCTTTCTGTCTGTGTTCCCTCCTGTCTGATTATCCGATTGTGTTCACCTTGTGCCCCTGTGTTTTCTCCTCCCTCCTTACATGTCTCTTGTTTCTTTGATTAGTCTTGTGTGTATTTAAGTTCTGTTTTTTCTGTCTGTCTTTGTTAGTTCCTTGTGTGTCTTGACTGTGTTCACGGGGAAGAGTTCTGTTTTGTTTCCATTTGACCTTGGAATAAAAGGTGTTTTTCTGTAAAATCTGGGTTTGGTTCCTGCCTGCTTCGCTCAACCTCGACAGAAGGAACTAACCAGAAATGGACCCAGCAATGGATCCATTCGAGGTGGAATTGCTTAATTTTACCTTTTTATTGGCTTGCTGCTATGATTGGTGGAGGGGAGCGTCCAGTGTTCAGCAGAAGGAGGCTGCTCTGGCAGAGGCGCACTGGGTGCCAACAGAGGAGCCATGTTTGGTGAAGTTCTTACCTTACTGGATTTTGGACTTCCTCTCGACATGTGATTCCCAGCCTGCTACACCCAGGAAAGCTAGCCCCCTGCCTCCCAATTCCCAACCTGACACCATACGTCTCGGTGTGTTCCGTCTGGAGTCAACCCCTTCTTCTTCCCCATTTCCTGCTCCTGTCCAGGAGCCGTTCTCGGGTACTCGTCTGGCTTTTGGAGGTCCACTGAGCCTCCAAAACGCTCCTAAGAGAAGGAGTCGCAAGTCCAGGCTAGCAGCCCGAGCCCCAGAAGCCATGCTTTGGGCTCCAGTTCTGGCCCCAGCAGCCATGGTTCCGGCTCCAGAACCGGCCCACAAAGCCATGGATCCCTGCACCAGCACCGGCCCACACAGCCATGCTTCCGTGCTCCATTACCTGGCTCACACAGCCAGAGTCCAGACTTCTGTTCTGTGCCCAACAGCCATGGTTCCGGCTCCAGAACCGGCCCCATCAGCCATGGTTCCGGTTTTAGTACCGGCCCCAGTAGCCATGGTCCCGACTCCAGTTTCGGCTCCAGTACTGGCTCTCCGGCCGACGCCAGCTCCCTGTGTCCTGTCGGCGTACCGGCCAACTCCAGCCCCTCGTCTCCTGTTGGCTCTCCGGCCGATGCCAGCTCCCCGTGTCCGGCCGGCGTACCGGCCGACGCCAGCACCTCGTCGGCATTCCGGCCGACTCCAGCCCCCCGTGTTCTGTCGGTGAACTGACCGTCTCACGTCTCCTCTCAAGTTCCTTCTAAAGTCCCCTCTCAAGTCCCCTCTCGAGTCCCCTCTCTAGTCCCCTCTCTAGTCTCTTCTCGAGTCTCCTCTCGAGTCCCCTCTCAAGTTCCTTCTCAGGTCCCCTCTCGAGTCTCTTCTCGAGTCAACCCTATGTCCTGTGCTGTTGGAGGCCCCACCGACTACTGTTCTGCCGGGGGTCCTGCCAACCCTATGTCCTGTGCCGTTGGAGATCCAGCCGATACCTGTTTTGTTGAGTCCTGCCAACCCCATGTCCTGTTCCGTTGGGGGTTCCGTTGGGAGTCCTGCCAACTCCGTGCCCTGACTCGTTGGGGGTCCAGCCGACACCTGCTCCGCCGGATTTCCTGCCAACACCATGTCCTGTCCTGTTTGGGGTCCCATCGACACCAGCCCTTGCTCCGTCGTGGGTCCCGTCTACGCCTGACCCTCCAGGGGGTCCACCAGCTCCCGCCGTCCTTGTGCCCGGCCCCCTGAGTGCCGCGGTCTTTGCCCTCGAGCCCGGCCCCCTGACTCTTCCAACCGCTGCCTTTCTCCCTCATGCCCGGCCCCCTGTGTTCGCCCGCTGTGGCCTTCGCCCCTTTATGAAATCTGCCTTGCCCCCGGGCCGTCCGCCTGAGACCCCCACCACGAACTCTGCCTTGCCCCCGGGCCGTCCACCCGAGTCCCCCTTCTCAGCCTCTGCCTTGCCCCCGGGCCGTCCGCCCGAGTCCCCCTTCTCGGCTTCTGCTTTGCCCCGGGATGTCCGTATGTCTTTGTTCATTGTGCGTCTTGACTGTGTTCACGGGGAAGAGTTCTGTTTTGTTTCCATTTGACCTTGGAATAAAGGTGTTTTTCTGTAAAATCTGCGTTTGGGTCTTGCCTGCTTCGCTCAACCTCGACACTGAGCACTCATTGGTGGTTTTTACCCCGTGCTGCTGAAGAAACTCCAATTGGCTCGGCAAAAGTTTGTTGTTGTTTTGAGTCCGTTTTACGTCGCCTCTTCCATTCACATTTGTCATCATTGTTCCACAATGTTTATCATCATGAAATTAATATCTATATATTTTAAACTATACTTGCACTGCTTACCGTTTCCATACTTTATATATCTTAGCATATTCATACGCACTTTTAATACTGTTCATACTGCTCACAGGCTGCTGTTTATTCATCATTCAATTCATTCTATATTTTATTCTGTAGATTGTGTACATTACTTTTCACTTCACTGCTTTTTGCACTCCTAAACTGCATTTCGTTGTCTCAGTATCTGTAATCTGTGCAATAACAATCAGTGCTTGAATTGGGCCGGTACTCACCGGTACGCAGTACTGGCCCTTCTGATTTTTACCCATGTGGTACCGGCACTTCTTACTGAGTACCGGCAAGGGGCCGGTGCTCAGTAAAATGCCGGTACTCAGCCGCCGGTGGCACATCATGACGCATGACAACAAATATGCCCAGCCGGCGGCATCTCATGAAGCATCTCATGAAGCATCTCATGAAGCATCTCATGACGCATTTCATGACGAATCTATGACGCGCCACATCGATAGACTAGAGCAGAAAAGACATCACATAACGTTAGGATTTCGAAAATGTTAGCGTGGCTTAATAATAGTGCGAAAAGACAGCGGTTGTCGCCAGACAAGGATTCCCTCTCTCCTTTCCTGCTGAAAGATGGTGAGTGTACTCAGTGACGAGGAGTCATTTAACCAGCCGCCAGTAGGAGTCAGGCTTTACTTTCTTTTATATCCATAAAGAAAAAGTAAATCTGTTTAAAGTTGTTTCATATGGATGTTGAGAGGTATCCATATATCTCTTCATTTTGCTCTCAAAGTGCACCAGATTGATGCATCTAACTTCAATATTTAAAAAAAAAATCTTCCCGGGAGAGCCTGCCACCGGACCACCCTAGAGGGTGTCAGGTCCACTCCCCATTTATAAAAATAGCACTTTACCACTGCACCCCCTCTAATCTCAGATGCACCCTGAGTCGTTTTGTTTAAGTACAGTGAGCCTTTCTAAAATATACAGTAAAGAGACAAACCCACCAGCATTATAGGATACTATATGACTTTGAGCCAAATTCTTGTTTTTGGGCTGCATAAATAAATTGACTTGACATAGTTGCTGATTTAGAGTACTGGCACCTTATTCCAATTCAAGCACGGATAACAATACAGTTGAATCTAATCTTGAGCAGGAACAAATGTATTTACTTAGTACATATCTGACATTAACGACACAACACATTTGTGCATTCTTTATAAATGCAAACCGAGTCAAGCCGACTCCGGAGGTGGCGGTATGCACCTTAAAGTTGTTTGCAATCTGCCAAAAAACCGAGAGAAGAAGAAAAAGAAGAAGAAGAAGCCGACTCCGAGCTGTCCGACTTCAGGCAAGCTTTTTGAGACCTCCCCCGGCTGCGATCGGCTATTCTCGTCTACTTTCGAGGCGAGCCGCAGCTCGTCTCAAACAAGCCTAGTACGTTTCTAGCTAAAGGTAATTGAGAATGCAGTTTAGTTCTGTGGGAACGTCATTTTTAGGAGACAGGGTTGGACTTTTTTTCTATGAATTTATGTTTCATCCAATCACAGAGCTTGTTGACTTATCACAAGGTTTGTCAAAGCGGACAGGCGTTGTCACAACAATAGCTGGGGATTGTGGGTAGTGTAGTCTCTTTGACGCTCCACATTTCAGAGAAAAAAAGTTGTTTCTCAGAATTGAAGGGGAAAAACACAAAAGCATTGTACAAAATGTAAACCTATCAATGTTGTTTAATTAACAAAGGTAATCTGGTGTTTTTGAGTTGGTGAGTAGTGGAAATATCACTGTCAAATCAATCGACAGTAAGGAGAATACTTACTTCCGGGTGTACAAGTCTCCGTTATCCAATGGGAATGGACGCTCACATTGCCTTTAACAGCCGCCGACATGGACCGATGCGGTGCTTCCATGAGCATCAAATACCGCTGCCGATGGGAATACATTGCAATCAGTTGAAAGCTCTTTGCGTCCGTTTATGAAGCTGAAGGAGCCTCGGCGCGTTCCAACTGCACGCCACGGGACCCTGACCAAGCGTCGCTCCTGGACGTTTAGGGAGTGAGAGTGTGTTGACCAACCATGTCATAATAGCTTTGCAGGAAAGAAGCTAAATATCATTGCAAAAGTGAGGCTAATCTTTGGGGATGAGAAAAAACTGGGCATGGCCCTATTCACAGGGGTCTTTTTACCTTGCACACCAAGATGTCTGAATGAAAATAGATTCTATGGATACCCACAAGTCTTCCCTTATTATGCAGAGATGTCTGCATTATGTGAATCCATTCAGTGTGTCGCATGCAGTACAGTTTTTGAATATTTCTGCATGCTGGGGTCCCTTTACAGTTTGCATGTTTGTCTTTGCTGAGCATATTGACAATAATCTCTCAGCTTTTCCAGACCAGGTGCTGGTCATCACATTTGATTTTATGCAATCGTGAAATTTAAAAAAGTGATGTCCTGCTATTGGCATGTCATTAATACAAATACATGTATTTTGTAAGCGCTTTTACAAGTAGCTCAAAGTCGTTATTTCTTATTTGTTTATGCTAATAGTACCTTATTTATCATACTGTTGTTATCATCATCACGTCCTACAGGATAATGCTGCAGTAGCAGTAGGAAATCAATCACAGGCACACACACACACACACACACACACACACACACACACACACACACACACACACACACACACACACAGACACACACACACCCCCACACACACACACACACACACACACACACACACACACACACACACACACACACACACACACACACACACACACACACATAGCGCTTTAGTTGAGTTAAATGGAGCATGTGAATTTTAATTGTAATCTTTTTGATGACACTACCATCCAGCTCTCTCCATTAAAAACACAGAGAGACCATTGTTGAAAGCTGTGGACTGACGACTGATCGTATAAGTAAGTGAAGCCTTTTCTCTATCAAACAGAAAATAATATCCGATGGAGGTTTAACTCTGTGTTTGTTTGTGTGTGAACATCAGCGCTGCTATATACGGACCATCTCACTATGTTTTTTGTATTTACATTCAGCGAGTTTCAAACAAAGTGCAGTTTCTGACGCAGCGTCCACCAGAGTCTTCCTCTTTGTATTCTGGGTTATCTAATGGTACCATAATCTCTGTATACGTATTTTATATAGTGTAGAGGTGAGGTGTACTCATAGGTAAGAAAATTAGGGTTGTATATATATCTGAAATGCCCGTATCGACAGACACATCGGTCATGCTTTTCAGTGCACTGTTTATCCATTAGAAGTTGTGTTGTGAACTCATTCAATGATTTTTGTTTATTTTGATTTTGTTCTACTTTGTAGATACATTTTTAAGACATCGAAACTTTGAAAGAACACATATGGAATTATCTAGTTAACAAAAAAGTGTTAACCTCTTAAGCCCTGAGCCTGTTTTTCAGGTTTCAGGCTCGAAAATGCCACTAACACAGCAAAGACTATATCTTCACTTCTAAAAGGGGTAAATTAATAATCTTTTCTCTCAAAGCAAGGTTACATCTGTGAGTTGGATGTAGAAGTATCAGAATCAATATAGATGTTTTTATTTTAAAGTAAATTCAGATGGAACATAGTAAAAACATGTAAATTCTAATGTCCGCCTAAAAAACCCCCATTACTTATAAAACCACCCTTGAATTATGGGTTAATAGACTAATACAGTTTAGGAATCTAAACTATAACAAATAATAAGTATCCTGTATCAAGATTGATGCAAAAAAAGTGAAATTTGACCTTTTTAGAGAGGCTTAGAAAAATAAAGTCCAGGCGGACTCACCTCTGGGTAATTTGGGAACCATCAGTTCCATTTGACCTTTTTCACTGTAAAAATCATTTTATTACTTTGAATTATCACTATAGGTATTCAATCCATCCAAATACAACTGTTGTGAAAAAAAAAACAAAAAAAAAAACATACTTGTTAGGCCCCACAACAGTAAGCCTCTGGATTAGCCCAGAGCGAAAAATGCTAACCTATTAATGCACCGAAAATTACTCCTAGCTCCCTTATTACTTATCCTAGCTGCACATCCAACACATCGTTTATGATCGTAAAGACACAGAATCTAACGGTGCCCACCTCAACACTGAAAGATACAAAGTCGCAACGTTATCAACAAAAACGTACATCAAAACAAGTGGCGCTAGGTAGCCCACAATGCTAACAATGGCTTACCTTCGTTTTTGTCTGGTCTAAACTGTTCTTCAATGGCATTAAAACGATAACAACGATGATGTAGTTAATCCATAGGTTAATATCCAATGTGGCTGTGTCCCCTTTGAAATGTTCTGATAATCTATAAGCAATAAAACTGCAATTCCGTTATCTGCTGTCCGCTCTGTGCCCCGTGCGCTCTGGGTCCTGCAATTCCTGCTTCCTTACGTAGTAAACAATAAGTAAAGTCTGCTGCGTAAAGTGCTTACGCCGGCTGGCATTCTTCATACTTTACGCAGGACCATATCTCTGGAACCCATTGGTCGATTTGGGTGATTTACACCTTTTTCTTAACCATTACATCCAATAGAATCGATGGGCAGTTCCCAAATCCACGTAATCATTACCTTTGCGGAAGTAATAGAGAAGCAAACGAAGCATATCTGAAAGTACAAGCCTGGACTGCAAAACGTTATACCCAGTATATTGCCATAAATATGATGGTGGATTATCAGTAAAAATGTCTACGTGACACAAAGACATTGGATTAACCTTGAGCGGCGTTTTTATTCCGTTGAATACAACTTTTGATCACAAATCAAAAAAGGTAAGACGTAATTATTGTAATATTTTTGAAACCGGATGTTGTTTACTTTCTCTTTTCTGGCTGATAGCTCCCGAATTTGGGGTCGTACAGTGATGACATTACATGTGCGGAATCTGTGGAGTCTCAGCTTTAATCGGATATCTTGTTTGTGCAGTGACGATAAGC
Organism: Notothenia rossii; assembly: GCF_949606895.1. NCBI lineage: Eukaryota > Metazoa > Chordata > Actinopteri > Perciformes > Nototheniidae > Notothenia > Notothenia rossii. Next base: position 48,502,865 of record NC_136912.1, on the reverse strand, counting down.
AGGGGCGTAGCTGGAAATTCTGGGCCCCATGAAAGAATCTATTTGTGGGCCCCCAATCCATGCGAGTGCGCATTAGCGCGCACGCTAAAAAAATGTTGGCCATTTATTTATTGATGAAAACGCATAATATGGTTTTTACCTATACATTCGGATCAGCAGTTCAGCACCAGTTCAGGATGTCGCATTGCGTTCATCTTCAATGAATGGACCAATGCAATAGTCTACCAAACAACCTTGAGTTGCACTAGCTAGGCATATTTTCCCCTATTCTTGTGACAATGTTTTCTGATACTCAACATACAAAAGCTGTTACTTGTCCTGTCTCTCTGTAATCCCATCTCCAACACAAATAGTCTACTCAAGCACACTATTAGGTTGACAGACACTTACATTTTGATGTGCTCTGTAGTATACAATCGTTCCCTGCTTGGATATACCTTTTACGAAGCAGATTTTGAACTGTCGCGGGCAGAGCACTAGCTTTTTTGCTGTAGCGGCCGGGTTGCTGCCTTTCTCAGCAGAGTGCTAAAGCCCTACCTGTTACACGCGCAAGTAATTCGAGGAGGCGCGAGTGACAAGTGTTGAGTTATTGGTGGGGACAATTCAGGATTCTTGGATACTGGTGGGGTCAGAACCTTGCGTCCACCCCCAAAACGACACGATGAAACCCAACCTCGAAAACCCTGTTGAAGTTAATGAACTGTAATGGACTGCAAGAAATCAACATGCACTGACTATCAACTTTATCTTCTGTCTATTTAATTGAAAATTACACCCAATACAGGAATGAACAAACAAAAAATCTCAACATTCTTTGACTTATTAAATTAAGATTTGAACAACACAAGGACAAAAGTATAAATTAACTGAAGATTTGAACATAATTATAAAACAATAAACTCTCAGGACATGAACACACTTACAGCAAACAATGAAAAATGTAGTGCGAGAGGACTATGCATCAGATAGTAATTGTTCACAATGTGGGCTGTAGCCTGTCAGCTTACTATAGGGAAACATCCCACAATCCTGTCATAGACTGGATTTTTATTCCTAAATCCCGAACGCCAATCGCCGGACCTTCGGGGTGGCAAAATCTTTTACGAGCTCTTTGAAATCAAGTGACAGAGCCAGCTTGCTTTCAATCGATAACATTGCAAGGCTGTTCAACCTCTCTTGCGACATGGTAGATCTTAAATAGCTCTTGATAAGTTTCAACTTACTAAATGATCTTTCACCACCAGCTACGGTAACTGGGAGCGTCAAGAAAATTCTGAGGGCAATGCAAACGTCTCCAAAAATGCTCTGGAGTTCCATCTTGTATATTGCATTCAGTAGATCAAGAGAGCTACAATCAGGGGGGAAAGTGGCAGAAAATATTTTATTGAGATGCCTTATCTCACTCTCAAACTGATCTGTGAGATCCTGTGAGTATTTCTCCCTCAGTGGCTGACACACAGAAGCCATGACACTGTCACTCAACTTCCCAATTTTAAGTATGGCAGCAAATTCTTCAACAATATTTGCTGTTGTTTGGAACCGAGTGTCCAAGTCACTTATGATCTGGTCCATGGCAGTGAGAAACACAGTGTTACGGAATGTTGTTTCTGGCCTATCCTCCTGACCTGTTCCTTCAGCAGTTTCATCATGAAACCTCTTCCTCCTCCTCTCACGGCAAAGTTCTTTTTTGAAATGAGGTGGAACCTCCATTTCCTTAGCTACCATTGATGCCTCAGACAGAATAGCATCCCATCCATTTCTGAGAGTCTGCATCTCATCTCTTAGTGCAGCAACATTACCTGCCTCCACCTCTATTGAGATTTTCCCTGACTGGAGTATCACATTTCTGTCATCAATAGATTGCAATACTTTCACCCAAATGGTGAGAAGGACAATGGCATCAAATGACATGAGGTAGTTCCTCAGACCAACAGCTTCAGATCTGGCCTCACCTGTGAGACTGCATGAGCTCAGTATGGTAGCAAGGGCTTCAATGACACCAGGTAGGTGCTTTGCTACAGGTTTCACAGCATCAATTCTCGCACTCCAGCGAGTGTCAGATAGCCTATGTACAGAGCAACCTGTTTTCTTTTTGTATATAGACCAACGAGATGGACTGGCACTTACAAATGTGTAGAGGCGGTTAATGTAACCAAAAAAGTTGGATACTTCAGGGCTCGATTCTGCAGCATGCACGCCTACCAGATTCAACGTGTGGGAGGCACAAGGTGAGAAAGTAGCAAGATTATTCTTTTTCAGTATTTGTGCTTGGACTCCCTTGATTTTCCCTGACATATTCGCCCCATTATCATACCCTTGCCCCCTGCAATCACTAATGTCTATCCCTAGATCCAGAAGCACACTCTCCATCATGCCTGCTATTTCACATCCTGTTTTTCCGTTGAAATCTTTGAATTCAATAAATCTTTCAGTGATCTCCCATTCGCCTGTGTCTTCATTATAATGTACATATCTTATGAGCACAACATTTTGCTCGGTGTGGGAAATGTCAGGCGTTGCATCACAAATGATTCCATAGTATATGGCATCCTCCCTTTCCGTCAGAATGGTTTTTAAAACCTTTCCCCCACACAATTCAATAAACTCGTTCTGGATGTCTGGGCTCAGATAATGAGTTAGCTGGCTTCCTTTTTTGGATGTCCTGATTTTGTCTAAGTGGTCTTTCAAGAGTGGATCATATCGTGACAAAAGTTCTAGCGTACCTACAAAATTTCCATTGTGGACATCGCCCAAAGCATGCGTTTTACCTCGGAAAGCTAAATTCCTCGTTGCCAAGTGCAGAGTGACATCAAGGAGTCTCTGCAAGATAGCTTTGTTTTTCTCAATTTCAGACTGTAGCTCTCTCTGCAACTGATGATCAACGCCACATGCAGTCATAACCGAACACTGTAGGTGTTTCCATCGCAAATAACAGTCCCTGTGATTCCTACTTGTTTCATGGCTTGGGAATTTATCATACATGCGACGCCACTCGACGTCACACATCTTGTATCCCTGGTCACTACTCAAAGCACTAAGAGAGGGTATTTTTTGCTCCTTGGAGAAAAGAACACATGGTATGCAGAACAGTGCATTTGCACTTTCACTGTGAATCAACCAGTCCCTTTTCACTTTTCCCCTACCCTTATCTGCTTTGGTGTATTTCAAGTAATCTGGAAATCTCTTTCCCTTTGAATCATGTGGAATTTCTTGATCTGTTTCTCGCATTGCTAATTTCTTTACAATAGTTGCCCTGTCCTTGTCACTCATCCTAGCTGGGAACAACCCTGGGTCAAGTGATAGCAGATCTTCTACCTCAGACACCACTACAGGTGGCTCAGTATCTGTGGCATCCTGTGTCGGAGCCTCACTTTGTCCCTGACATTGACTGTCCATAGCTGCTTCCTCCTCATCTGTGCTGCTTTCATGGTCCTCGACCTCTTCTTGTACTTGTACCTCTGCCTCTTCACCTCTGCTCTCCTCGTTGGCTGCCTTGCTCGAAGGCCCTGGCTCTAGAGTATCCATAGTGTACATAATTTATAAAATGCCCTATAATAGTAATAACACAGTACAGCTCGAGCTATCTCTTAATTGTTATAATAATAATAATAATAATAATAATAATAATAATAATAATAATCATTTGTATAGATATTTTTCAATTGCTCAAATCTAGCTATAGCTACTGTAACAACCTCAATTTAATGTGCCAGTGGTCAATGGTATTGCAATTACTGGAAGAACTAGAGTAACTAAATGTGAATATTACCTAAAGTTGTATTCAATGCATGGTAAGCATATTTAAAATCTGTTTGTTAACCCCAAGCCCTGCTGCTTTACCTCCCTCTCCTTCAACTGGGAACCGGCCTGAGGGAAGGGGTACTGATCCTGAAGCCGCATCTGTGCATTAGAGCAGATGTGATTAGCATGTAACATTATACAGGTTAGGTTAGCTAGCCATAGCAAAAGGGCATAGCTGCTGGATACAAATTCACTGGGCTCATCGACACTAATTTTTGATAGCAACAGGTAGCTAACGTCAGCCACAAAATGTTGGCTAAGCTGTTATGGGCTTCAAAACAAGTTCTGTGAATAAATACCTTTCTTGTGAAAATACTTGGTGACTATCTGTCGACCTCTTTTATTATTTTCCTCTTGCTGACGTTTTTTCTTTCGTTTCTGAGCTCCTGATTCATGAGCTGTAGAGGACATTTTCCTGTCAGTCTGTTCAAGCTGCAAGCTGCTGGTGCACTGCTGTGCCGCCTAGTTATAGTTGAAAGTGGGGGTGCAAGATTAGTAACTGGCAGGCAAGGGGTGGTTTGGATTGGGTCAGGCACGACCACCTCCATGGCAGAATTGTTTTAATTTAATGAACACCTGTACGTGCAATTTCCTGCAATATAGAGCACAGAACTGTCTCAAAATCCTATGGGATCCTAAAGGATTCCTATAGGGTTCCAAAAACGTATAGAGATTCCTATAGCATTTTTTGACTAGGGATGTTATCCTAGGTCTCTTTCTCACTTCCTCTGCCTCCTCCCTGAGTCTGCACAGTCACCACATCATTCTACATTAAGGAGAGCAATACACTTATGAGTACACTGAACTGGTTTGAATACACAATCTTTATGCTACTCTGTAAAGAAAGGGAGAGAGGGGGGAATATATTATCCAAGTATTTGTGTCTTAATTTGTTATGTTATCCTACACTTTAAGCTGACTGATATTTCCATTACCTGTAACTCTTGTGTCTCTTTCTCTCCTTCTCTGCCTCCTCCCTGAGTCTGCACTGTCACCACCACATCATTCTACACAGGAGAGCAATACACGTATGAATACACTGAACTGGGTTGAATACATGATTTTTTATTTTTTCTGCCATGTTCTACCTGGTTGGCTGGCTGGCTGGCTGGCTGGCTACACACACACACACACACACACACACACACACACACACACACACACACACACACACACACACACACACACACACACACACACACACACACACACACACACACACACACACACACACACACACACACACACACACACACACACACACACACACACACACACACACACACACACAGTGTGCAGGTTAGTTACAGTAGGAGATGGGCTTCTATCATATTATCTTCTATCATTCTATAATTCATTCTTCTTTTATTTTCATTTCAGGTAGTTGTACCTTAAGAGAATTGAAGGCTGGCATCTGTAAATGCAGATAGATATAAGTACTTTATTCTTATTTTATTATCATTATTTTCTTTCCAATGAAATGAAATCAGAAAATAAGTGGTATATGATGGAAAATATGAAAGTCAATGCTTGAAGGAAAATGGACTTCGGAAAAGTTTTTTATTTTGTATTTACTGTTCTGTAAAAGTCTTGTCGAATGCAATGTTTTATGTTTTGTGTGGACCCCAGGAAGACTAGTTGTTGTCATGCAACAGCTAATGGGGATCCTAATAAACTCAAACTCTAATGGGCTTCGATCTACCAGGTAGCTAGCTAGTCAAACACACACACTGGTTGATGTTACTAGCTAGCTAGCAAACGTCAGCTAACCGCTAGCTAACATAAAGAGTGACCTGTAATTCAATGCAGCGAAAATGAAGAGAAGGTGATGATTATAAATGTGTTTTATTGTATTGAGTGGTAGAAGTAAAGACATGTCTAACATATTCTTTGTTTGAACAACTTACTGAAAAGGTCTGCCACCAATGACAGACTGTTCGCGGTGATTTACACTCAGCCTACCTGCATCAGGACTGCTGTGGGTGGGAGGCAGTTGATCAAACCATTGTGAGCGAAATGCGGGGGGGGGGTCACAATCTTTGGAAACTTAAAAACTCGCTATTAAGTGTCTATAATCAGCACAAGTTCTTTCATTGCGTATTATTAATTCGATTGAAATTACACACTTATGTTTACAGTGATATATTGGGGGGGAAATGTCATATTTTTCATATGATCAAAAAGTGGGGGTGCAAAAGCACACGTTTGCTCCCCCAAGGTCAATTGTGGGGATGCACCTGCTCCGCTTGCTCCATTGCTCAGGCGCCCATACCATGCAATGAATGAAGGGAGGGGTGCTCATTCTGTCAAACAGAGTAACAAGCACCTGTTTGTTTCTTTTGGGACGTTTTTTTTTAATACAGGCAATTATACTTTTGAGTCATTTACATTAACTTACTTTAGGATAATAATAAAACCATATAAATAAAAAGATAATAATAGTGTTCTCTGGGCCCCCCCCCCCAGTGCTGGGCCCTTGGAATCATCCTAACCTCCCCCCCCCCCAGCTACGCCCCTGACGATAAGTAATAAGGGCATTGCTACCAGTGGCGTTTTCTCCTGGAGGCCAAGGGAAGCCAGGCTTCCCCTGTTTTTTCGGATTGTAGTTATCATTTTAATAAATAAATAAAAACACTTCGTTTAGTTTCGGAATTTTTTTGTTGTGTGTTGCTGCCGGCCCGTCTCTCCCCCATTCTCATTGAGTATTTTACAAAGAGTGAAACAGCGCCCCTCTAGGTGTTATGGTGAAACAGTAGATTGCACTCTCTGTTGCGAGAGGAGGCCAGCCGAAATTTGCTTCCCTTGGTGAAAAAAAATGGAGGGATTGACCAATCAGATGAGGCTCACGTCATGCCCCTGCCAACCTGTGATTGGTCAGGGCCATGCCAAGGGAAGCCAGAGGCGGCTGGCTTCCCTTGCCTCACAATCCAATCAAATCGCATCAATTTAGTGGTGCAGTGACGCGTCCCAAAAAGCGGAAGTAAGCTGCGCACGGTTTCCCTAGACAAAATAGCAATGGGATTTCTCCATAGGATTTTGGAAAATAGCTCGAAAAAAGGTCAGTGGAAAACGAACCTGTTAGGTAAATGCACGTTTTGTTCATTCGGATAATATCCACATGTCTACCCTACTTTTATAATTTTCGAATCATAAATCTAATCGATAGAAGATAGATAGCGTCACTGCACCACTCTAACCGCCGTTAGAAAGTAGCAACCAAACTGAAGCAAGTGCAATTATGGAGGGTGGAGATTTGGAATATTTAATCAAAAATAATTGTAATAAACTTCCGCTGCAGCAGCAACAGCAAATACAATCTGATGACAATGCCCAATGCCCAAACTGGAGCTGTGTACAGCGAGGAACAAAGGAGCGAACCGGACGTAAAACGTTAAAGGTCTCCTGATTTAGTTTGTGAATGAATGCTTATTAGAGTTTCGGCTGGAGAGTGCGTGCGGACCTGTCGGTCAGATAACAGGCGTGTGTAAGTCCTGCATCTGTATGATACAAATGTGTGTAAAATGATACCGGGCGCTGTAATCACTCATCTGGTTACGTTATTACATTGAACACCACCCCCCCAAAAGAAAGGACGTATTATTGGCTTCCCCTAATTTTTTCCCCACGCCACGCTACTGATTGCTACCGTGAGTGCTGTGCAAAAGTCCGTTAGCATTAGTTAGCATTTTTTTCGCTCCATGCTAATTCAAAGGCTTGGTATTACTCTTGTGTTTCTTTTAGCTAAAAATTGTTCATATTGTCAGTTAGCTGAGTTTCTTATCGTTAAAAGGGTATGGAACATAAATAGTTTCATAAATGTTAAGAAACCCTGACACATAGTCTCGTAAAAAAACGGTGGGAGGGGTCCACTGGGGGGACCCTCGGGCTTAAGAGGTTAAAAAATCCAGAATATGATTTATATTTGAGATTCTTCAAAGTAGCCCCCTGTTGCCTTGATGACAGCTTTGCACACTGTTGGCTTCTCTCATACCTCATTCACACCAACACAACTCCGGTTCAAGCTCCGTGCTAGAGCTTTTCAGGTTCAGAACCGGTTCTTCGGTTTAGCTCCGGCTCTTTTCACACTGCCCAGAGTCCATTGCGTCATTGTTTGCGTCATGACGTAACCGTTTGCGTGCCTGCTTCATAAAGCCAAAGCGCGCGGAAACCCCTCACAGCTGACACCGACAACAATAACAATGGCCGATTGTGCTCCAGCTTCCTCTGTACCTCTTCAGAAGACCAGATTCCCAGTAGGTAGCTGGTCTCTTCAGTGGACCACTGCTGCTTGTTAAGTTTCTCCATCGTTGTGTACAAACTGGATAAAACGCCGGCTTTTTGTTGTTGTTCGGAGTTGATCCCGTCTCTGCCCCCGCCTCGACGTAAGCGTGACGTATGTGGTGCTTTTGCTCTGGCCGTACAATTTTTTGGTGCTCGAAATGAACCGGATTCCGGAGCTAAGAGGCTGCTCCGCTGCGGTGTGAACAGGAAAACCCGGTGCTTTTCAAGCTCCAGCTCCAAACCGGCCCTGAAACACCTTTGGTGTGAATGAGGTATGAGTCAGCTCCATGAGGTCCTGGAATGCTTTTCAATTAACACGTGTGCCTTGTCAAGAGTCCATTTGTGGAATGACTTGTGTTAGAAAAATATCACTCGTCACCGGCTTGGTCTTCAATATCAGGATACATATATTTATTATCCTTGCAAGAATGGAAGTAGTCATCCCACACAGGGCTGCATGGGACAAATAGTTCCCAGAACAGTGTCCTTCAGATGCGTATATACAAGAGAGGGTGTTATTCAGTCACAAGATACATGTATACCAGTTCAAAGCAGTATTCTGTGCTTAGTTCAGATTAGCTAAGGCCCACGTAAGCAATAAACATAACAGTCATATGTCTATCTCCATAGAGGCTGAATCATCATGTTAATCGTTGTCACATATCATATGCCTAAAACAGTGTGTCCTGACGCTCTTCTATGTAATCATACATCTGGTTATGTACACAGCTACGTAGTATGGGGGTTATTCCCTATCTTTATTCAAGAGCGTGGTATTTAAATTTGAGAGCATACTTTATTGATTTCTTTCCCTCAAACCCTGTCCTCGCACCCTCGTACCCGCAAGGACACCAGGCCTCCTATTGGTTGAGGGATTTTGACAGGGTTGTTGCACAAAAGATCCGAGCGCGCACAGAAGAAATCTGAGAGCAGACCATGGGCGTCGCCTGGGGTAGGCATCCGGGGCTTTAGCTGTTTAGATGTTTTTTCTTTAGCCCCGGACAAATTCTCCCTCAATAATATAATACATTAACCTACTTTACCTATAGGACGGACGGCAGAATTGTAATTTACTATGTTGAGTGAATTCAACACAGAGGCAAGACGACGCCACTAGACCAATCAGAGAGTTGCATGGAAATAAACGTGTTTTATTGGCTGACAAGTAAGTACCTCTCCTCTGTGACAATGTTTAAACTTTAAACTGTCAGCCACGGACGCGGAGATTCTGAAGATGGACATTAGACATTTTTTAAATAAAAAATAAGGCATATCTCAAGTGGTGGCTCACACAACAACCCCATAGCCACCACCTGAGCCAGGTGAACAGGGTATGTACCTGTCAGTAAACTTACAACTTATGCGAACATGTAAGCAAAGCATAAATTACAGCTACGTTGACGTTACTTTGAATCGCGCAGGTAAGCTAAACCGTTAGCAAGTAGCTATAGCTAGCCAGATATATTAAATAAACACTTTGTCATACAATATAACTGTTGTGTTTTTTAGCGTTACTTGGTGATTTCAAAGAAAGCTCTCTGGGAAATGTTGACTTACTGTCAGTGTTCGACATGAAGCTAGAAGTTACCTTACAGTAGTACACAGTTGATCCTGATTCCTGAGTCCTGTCAGTTAAAGTGTTTCATAGTTAGCTTAGCTAAGCATCAACCTAGCACTGAAATATATGGATGTTATGTGACAGTATTTCTGAGAAAAGTCAGCTGAAATGGTGGTATAGTTGCCACTGGTTTATGTGTTGACAGCACGTTTGAACGTATTTGCAGCAGTAAATGTGGCTGTTTGGCCACTGACGTTGCCATAACAACACCTGAATTTAAATGTGCAACCTCTTTTTGTGACAGATTTTGCATGAAAATATAATTCTTCTGATTGATATTTCCTATTGACAGCTAGTTTCTATGTGAACATTATGAGATGGACAGCCAGCTAACAAGCTTTTTATACAAATATTTCAGATCAAAGCTAATCCAGTGGGGCTCCTGAAAGGTTGCAAGGGACATATGCTCCCACATATTAAGCCTTGACCCCCATCTTAAAATTGATATGATCAAAAAGTTATCTGCATTGTCGGAGGCCTTTTTTCCTCATTATCATGTCAAATTGTACAGCTTTCCTTAGTTTTGAATGCAGAAAGATGACTATATTAGAGTATTAAGTGAAAATGACTATAGTCATTTTAAGTAAATTTTAAGTAAATATATTAAGTGAATTACTCAAACTGCATTTGTATAGGAAGGATTCTGTCCTATTGGCAGATAACAACTCTTGACAGTGATATCTAAAAGAGGTTTCCAATGTAAATTTAACTATTTTCAATTGGTTAGTATTACATTTTGTGACAGTGTGGTGACACTCATTTTAATGAAGACAAATTTGTGTATCTTGAAATTCATTTATTTGACAGAGCTGGAAACTGATTGACTTAAAATACTTGTTTGTCTTTACCTACACAGTCATCACAGATGAGCCAAACAGAGTAGAGGATGAAGAAAGGAGAACAGGAGAAAGGGACAACAATGAACAAGAACTTTCAGAGGGCACAACGAAGCAGCAGAGAGTGATAACAAGGGTAATTTTATGGAATGCATGAAGCTTCTTGAAAACTTTGATCCTTTTCTGAAAACATATAAGCCACCTTCATGTGTGACCTACCTCTCACCCTCATCACAGAATGAGATGATTGAAAGCACCGCCAACGTTATAATGGCAAGGATAATATCTGAGATCAAAGAGGCAAAAATGTACTCGGTAATGGTGGATGAAGCAAGGGATAATCACACAGAGCAGCTTGCATTGTGTGTGCGATATGTAAGTCCACAAGGCTCAGTGAAAGAAAGGTTCCTTGGACTTTCTCAGCTTGCAGCATTTGATGCTAAAACCATCACGGACACAATAGAGCAGCTACTTGACAAACATGGAATAGGACATCTTAAATGTGTTGCCCAGAGTTATGATGGTGCTGCTGTTATGAATGGAAAAAGGAGAGGTGTACAAGCTCGGTTTAGAGAGAAGCATCCAGAAGCACTTTATGTTCACTGCTATGCCCATGAACTCAATCTTGTCCTTTGCGCCACTTGCAAAGCCATCCCAGAGGCACGTGACTTCTTTGATCTCCTGGAGTGTCTCTACTCTTTCTTCTCCACATCTCTTGTCCACCATCAGAGATTGGAAACGTTTCAGAAACAGCTAGAGGTAGGCAGGGGCGGATCTACCGGGGTGACATGGGGTGGCAGCTGCCACCCTAAAACACATCCTTGCCACCCCAGCTGCCATTCCAGTTGGCAGCTTTGTTTTGAAATAAAAGTTGTGGCTCATCGGACATTTATAGGAAAAAATCTCTAATGTCCGAGTGCAAGTGAATGCAGCACAAGACACGAGCCAATTACCCCCGTCCCTGGCGCGAGCTGAAATGTGATTGGCGGCGATTTCATTTTGAACGGGACAGAAAAAATAGAGAAGCATTCGGTGAAGTAGACGGAAGGAATGAGGTAAGACTGATCAACTACGTCTCCTATGAAATAAGTGTAAAACAAAGCTAGTAGTATTATTCATCCCGCTTCCATCACATTAGTATGCATAAAAAAGTGACAGGTCACACCTCCCCCCATTATGCAAATGAGCTAAGTCCCGCCTCCCCTTTGATCGAGGTGTGAGATCTCAAGTAGGTGTGATATCCCAAGTAGGTGTGAGATCTGTTGATAGGACGGGGGTGATGTGTATTCACAGGTGTGAAAAGCCCCCACTGTTGCGCCTTATGGTGTATCATAAAAAATGTTTCAATCACATTAATAATAATAATAATAATAATAATCCTTATATTTATTATAGCGCTTTATCAATGACTCAAAGCGCTTTTACAAATACACATTACATATACAGATCATACATACATGTAATGGTCATCTACTGTGGACAATACCCACAGGAGCAAGTTCAGGTGAAGTGTCTTGCCCAAGGACACAACGGCTTTACAGACGCAACAGCGGCGGGTTTCGCCCCCTTGATCAATGCACTGCGCCACACCGCCCATCTTCACACCTCAAAGTCATCGAGGCGCTTTTACAAGTACACATTGATATTATACATGTACTGTGGACAATACCCACAGGAGCAAATTCGGGTGAAGTGTCTTGCCCAAGGACACAACGGCCTGAAGCAGTGGGGCGGGAGCGGGTTTCGAACTGGAGTTCCCCAACACCCCCTTGATCTGATGATCAAACGCACAGACCACTGCGCCACCCGTCCCGTGACGTCACATTAGTATGCATAAAAAATGACAGGCAAGACACAAGTGTGTGTGTGTGTGTGTGTGTGTGTGTGTGTGTGTGTGTGTGTGTGTGTGTGAGTGTGTGTGAGTGTGTGTGTGTGTGTGTGTGTGTGTGTGTGTGTGTGTGTGTGTGTGTGTGTGTGTGTGTGTGTGTGTGTGTGTCGGGGGGGGGGGGGACCTTCACTCCTGAATATAATTACTCTCTTGTTAAAAGGCAATGAAGTTTGCAGCATAAGCCAGCCATCAGTGTTCTAGTTTTTAAGGCTTTGCATACCTCAAAGTGTGTCTAAAAGTATCTTGGCAAGAGAAAAAAAAGGCCAAAATTCGCCTAGGCCATTAAAAAGAAACCGAATTGCTGCTAAGAAATAAGTTCAGAAAGCTATGACTCCAGTGGAACACTGTTAGAGTCAAAAGTAACTCTCTTTGTATTCAGACAGAGTATGCAGATTGGGGCTGATCAGAACAAAGAAAGCACCTTCCTCGTCAAAACTTAGTCACACACTCCCTTACTGTCACCCTTACCTCGTCCTATGGCTGTCAGGCCTTTTGGTGTGTGTGTGTGTGTGTGTGTGTGTGTGTGTGTGTGTGTGTGTGTGTGTGTGTGTGTGTGTGTGTGTGTGTGTGTGTGTGTGTGTGTGTGTGTGTGTGTGTGTGTGTGTGTGTGTGTGTGTGTGTGTGAGTGTGTGAGTGTGTGAGCCTGGCCCTGCCCCCTCCTCCCCCCTTCCTGCTATCTTATCACTAGACAGAGGGGGGAGGGGTTCTCTCTAAAACAAAGTGTCTGTAAAGGTGGGGGGAGACTGTCTCCCCCCTTCCTGCCATCTCTCTCTCTGTTTCTGCTGATGTGTAAAATATACAAAATAACGTTTTATATACTTACTCTCTTGTTAAAAGGTGATGAAGTTTGCAGCGTAAGCCAGCCATCAGTGTTCTAGTTTTTAAGGTTTTGTATACCTCAAAGTGTGTCTAAAAGTATCTTGGCAAGAGAAAAAAAGCCAAAATCCGCCAAGGTCATTAAAAAGAAACCGAATTCCACGTTTTACAAATGAACAGACACAAATGCAGACTTGACCACTTGGCAGTTGATTAAAGCAGATGTGTCCTTTTTCATCTCTCAAAGGTTTGGGTCCTGTTCAACACTGGGTACAGAAATATATTCAATATACAGTCATTTGCACGTAAAGATTTTTTTAAAGTTGTAAGCACTTAGAAATATAAATTCGATTGCATTTAAAGTGGCTGTAGACAACTTATCATAATGAAGTAGTTGATTGCACAAACTTGTAATGGATGTAGAATAAAGACGACATTAGCATTTAAATTGGCTCCCTATAAGACTCGCTTTCTCTATGAAATTATGTCTGGTTCTGAGTAGTGGTCTCCCTTTCACAATAAAAAGCCCAAACACAATACTTTCTGAATCGCTGCAGGAAGTAATGTGCTAAAATACAAATAGCTTACAGTAGCTCCAAATTAGTTGAACAATTGGAAAACTGCAAGGACTGTGGAAACACCTACTGGCAAAGGATTGTGGATGCAAATTATGCAAAGAGGAAGAAAAAAACATTCTATCTAAAGCTAGATAACACAATCTGCATATTGACAGTATGAGTACAACAAAAACAGTATGCATGTTGATGCAAACGACGATGTTCAGTAAACGATCAATCAAAATCGAAGGATCCAATGTATTTTTAAATGGAGCAGAAATAGAACTAGTCTCCCAGTGCAAGTATCTTGAACAGGGAGTGTCATATTGGACTCGCACTTGACTTTTTAAGAAACATATCCAGAAAGTATCCAATACCATTCAATTCAACTTGCAACATTTTAAACAAATTAGACCTTTTTCTTAACTGTCAATGCTGCAAAGTCATACCTCCACTGTATGATTCTATCCCACATTGAATACTGTTTTACAAACTGGTCGTTTTGCTTGTACCACACACCTGAAACCCATAGAACAGCTGTTCAAGAGAGCTATCCAGGTGTTTGACAGAAAGCCACAGTCATACCACCACTGTACCATCCTCGAAAATCACAATTCTTGAATTTTTGACAATTTTATGTCTTTTAAAAGTATGTGTTTTTTAAATAATATTTACATGGACTGGCCCCCCTACCCTTGGGGGAATTCATCCACAGAAAACACACTGGACGCAGCACTAGGTCAGAAACCAGAGGAGACTGTGAAGTCCATCACAGACGGACCACCTTTGGACAAAATGTCCTCACCATTAAAGGCAGCTCATTGTGGAATAGCCCCCCAACTGAAATACGGGATGGTCCCACTCTCAATAGTTGTAAAGGTCAACTTAAAGAATGGTTGAGCAACAAACAGACGTGTAATCACCGCTAAATAAATGCACTTTAACACAGGGGTATCTCCTCTTGCACTTTATGTAGCACTTTTTTTATCTTGCACTTTATATATCATAGCTGCTGCATTGTACTGCCATGTGGTAAATGCTTGTATGCTGCTCATGCTCTTTCTGCATATCATGTATTTTATTTTTGCTGTATATATATAAATGTCATGTTCTTATATGCTGTATGTGACGGGACTATAGATGGAAATTAGCTCAAAGCTAAAATCCGGATCATTTACACTTGTAGGCATTATTTTTGTTTTAAAGTGTTCATCAATGTGCACTACGGTAGCCCTGAAGAAAATTAAACATTAAAATATGTTATCGATGTCCCCATTCCCAGTTTGTTTTGGGAATAATTGCGATGTTTACTATGTTTTTGGTAGCTCTTAACAAAACAGAATTTTTGTAAAAGACTGCGGCTCTAAAATGCAAGTTTTGTGATTTTAACACTGTTTTTGATGAAACAATACATTATACAATATTACGACTTTTTGCCATATTTTTAACACAATCTTTTTTTTTTTGGGTTGTAGGGCCTCAAGATATTTTGCATGTCATGCATAAACACGGTGTCATCTTTTTCCTTGAAACTGACGTGCTGCCCGTTTTACAAAACAAGTTATTTTTCTGCTTCTTCATCCTCTGAATTTTCCTCCCCCGTCCCTCTTCCTTCAGCCAGCACAACAAGAATCAAGGTGGATCTGTGAAATGAAACACCTCTTCCCAAAGCGTGACTTCCCTATTGAGAGCATGCGTCTAGGGCAATGGGGTCTAAACCGATTGGCTAGATATACTAACATGCAGAACGTACGGTATGTTTGAAGACTAACCATTTATCCAGTTCAAGCTGTCTTTAAGATGTGACATTGCGCTCTGACTATTCCCCATAAAATCTTGACAAACTATTACTTATTCTTAAATGTTGACCTCTTGCTGCTTGGTTGAAAATTATAGATAAAAAATAACTTTAAAAAAAAAAAAGACTCAAACAGCGAGGGACATTATACTGGTGAAAAAACTCTCAATTCTACAGATGACTCCCCCCATTCAACGCAATAAGTACCTCCCTCCACTCAGCAAAGCATCTAAAACTAAGGACCCCACTAAGACGACAGTTTGAAAATTAGCTATGGATCTGAGAAAAAACAAGTCTCCCCCCGCGAGTTGCAGCCAGGAACAAACTCCTGGACTACCATCATCACCACCATTCTGGACACCCGAATCTTGCAGTACTACTGCTGCTTATTTTGCTCCTTGGGCCAAGACGTCTCTGTTTATGGACACAGTGAAATCAGTGTTGGTTGATATTGTGGAGGGGGTGATACATTGGTACAGAGAAGAAATATGCAACGGATGCCGAGTCAGTCACCCCGGCCAGAGGCAACACGATTGTCTGAATGACATGCCCGATTTTTTTTTTCCGATACATTGACTTTTTCTTTAAAGTAAAATAAAAATGGGGAACTACTATGCAAAACGCTCGGTATATATTGATCAGAATGTAGTCAATGGAGTTTTTTCACTTCAGTCAAAATATTCATGTGTATGCTGTTTTTGACACAAAGATGCATTACATCTACAAACAGAGCATACAATGAGAGCACATGATACACTTTTGATGTTTGTTTCATTTCTTCGTTAATGTTACAGAATGTTTCGGAAAATGAAGATTCCAGGACCACTTTAAATGTTTCGTTTACAATCGTTTCCCAATGACCAGGAATAGTACTGCCAGAACGAACGATATCCAAAATGTCTTCTAGTTTACAAACTTCAGCCATTCTGTTTACACGGGGATCACTATTCACTCTGTTTTCAATCGTCCTCATCACCACACTTATTAAAAGGGTATTGACTACATTCTGATCAGTATATACCGAGCGTTTTGCATAGTAGTTCCCCATTTTTATTTTACTTTAAAGAAAAAGTCAATGTATCGAAAAAGAAAAAATCCCTGGCTTCAACCAACGGTTATTACCAATCAACCAATGGTTATTAGTCTTCTCCTTCTCCATCCAACTCGGCATGGATCTTTTCAAGTCTCTCCTTGAGGCGTCTACAATTTTTGAGATTGTGCAGAAAAGCCTCCGAAGCGCCTTGGATCCTCCAATCATCCGTGAAAATGTCTTTATCAATAAGAGTCTGGTCGATCTCAGTAATGAAGTCGGTGAGCCAGAGTCTTTTCATTAACGCGTTGTAATTGTTTTTGAAGAAAAAATCGGGCATGTCATTCAGACAATCGTGTTGCCTCTGGGCGGGGTGACTGACTCGGCATCCGTTGCATATTTCTTCTCTGTACCAATGTATCACCCTCTCCACAATATCAACCAACACTGATTTCACTGTGTCCATAAACAGAGACGTCTTGGCCCAAGGAGCAAAATAAGCAGCAGTAGTACTGCAAGATTCGGGTGTCCAGAATGGTGGTGATGATGGTAGTCCAGGAGTTTGTTCCTGGCTGCAACTCGCGAGGGGAGACTTGGTTTTTCTCAGATCCATAGCTAATTTTCAAACTGTCGCCTTAGTGGGGTCCTTAGTTTTAGATGCTTTGCTGAGTGGAGGGAGGTACTTATTGCGTTGAATGGGGGGAGTCATCTGTAGAATTGAGAGTTTTTTCACCAGTATAATGTCCCTCGCTGTTTGAGTCTTTTTTTTTTTTTTAAGTTATTTTTTATCTATCATTTTCAACCAAGCAGCAAGAGGTCAACATTTAAGAAGATGTAATAGTTTGTTAAGATTTTACGGGGAATAGTCAGAGCGCAATGTCACATCTTAAAGACAGCTTGAACTGGATAAATGGTTAGTCTTCAAACATACCGTACGTTCTGCATGTTAGTATATCTAGCCAATCGGTTTAGACCCCATTTCCCTAGACGCATGCTCTCAATAGGGAAGTCATGCTTTGGGAATAGGTGTTTCATTTCACAGATCCACCTTGATTCTTGTTGTGCTGGCTGAAGGAAGAGGGACGGGGGAGGAAAATTCAGAGGATGAAGAAGCAGAAAAATAACTTGTTTTGTAAAACAGGCAGCACGTCAGTTTCAAGGAAAAAGATGACACCGTGTTTATGCATGACATGCAAAATATCTTGAAGCCCTACAAATGGAGCACTGAATTTCGGACTCCAGCTTACAGCTTCCTGCCTACGACCTGCCAAAGACCAGTATAGAGGAATGTTAAGCCCTCCCACTATTTTCCAAGAGGGCGTTGCCAGATTTTCAATTTCAGGTTTTAACCAGGAGATGGCGCTTCATTCACAAATACAGAAAGACAAGTTTCATGGACTTTCAGTTGTGTTTTGAAGAGCATTTGAACACAAGATTGGGTCACAAGCTGGAGTTTGAAGCACACAGTAAGTGGGAAAACAACAAGCATTTGCTCAAACAGCATTTTCATTTGAACACCATTATTACTAATGATTACTGGTAATATAAAAGAAAACAACGTAATAAATGGACTTTGAATCTTATAGAAATGAAGAGGAAACGTGGCATTGCAAGTTTTTTCTCACCAAAGAGGATAGAAAGTCAGGCTGAGCAACAGGGAAGTGACAAGGTAAATGACCAGGGAAATGAGGAGGTGGAAGGAGATGAAGAACAGCAACAGGAAAGTGTCAGTGATGAGATAGAAGGAAAAGATGAACAGGGACAGGAGGAGGAAGGAGAACACAACAGAGAAGAAGAGACGGATGAGGGAGAGCATCACAAAGACAAGGTGCAAGAGGGAGAGAGCGAGAGACAACAAGACAGCATGCAGAGCTCAGACAGTGAGGGGGGAAAGGAATATTCCTAAGCCCTTGCAACCAACGGCCAGTCGAGTTGGTCCATATGGTATGAAAATTGTTAATACAAAGTATAATGCATCTGAATAAGATGCAAAAATCACACAAAAGGACATTTTGCAAAACAGTTTATTTAAGAGACAGGGCTAGTCTAATACATATATTATTAATTCAAAAAAAATTATGTTCGCTTTCCTTAGATAGTTTTGAGTATGAGGAAAAGGGTAGATTGTGAGTATTTTGTGTACAATGTATTTTAGACCTATTATAGCAGCTGAGGTTGAAATTCTAAAATTACCCAAAACAATACACACCCAGGCCAAAATGTTGTGCTGCACGCATTAACACAGCCAGTAGGTTAAACACATATTGAATAAATGACAGCTCCAAACTGTGTTATAATTATAATGTGTAATCAGTTAAGCTCTATTACCGTTTGAATATGTTTTACTCCCATTTTCTAGACATATCCAAGTCCAGGTGTGAGGAGCCAGCTCAGTCGACACGGGAGAGTTTCCCCAAGACCCTTCAGGGAGGCGCCAGAAGAAGCTTCAGAACGGACTGGTACAAAACTCATTCATGGCTTGAGTACTTATAGTCCAATGATTCAGCGTATTGTTTCCCCTGTAGACATTTCTCTTTACCTGATGCCCCCAAGACCGTTTTCACCTCAATTGACGAGTATCGTAACTGGAAAAAGGCCACAATGAAAGACAGTGGTTTCTGTTCTCATGCCCGATCTGAAAGCCATGTAAATGCAATGTTTGCATGGGGAGAAAGCATGAAAATGAGTGACAGAAATACCTCAATGATGGGAATAATGGATGAGCAAAATAAGAAACAGGTGATTGAAAATCAAAACTATATTAAAACACTAGCTGAGATTCTGATTCTAACTGCCACAGAAAACACAGCCCAGCGGGGTCACAGGGAGAATCCTGACTCAGAAAGAAAAGGTGTTTTTTTAGCTACAGTATGTTGGATTTGCTGGGAAACCATGATCCTATGATTAAAAAAAGACTTGAAAAGCAAGCTAAAAATGCAACATACACCAGTAAAACTATCCAAAACGAGATACTGGAATGTTTGGCTGCAATGGTTAAGGAAGAAATAATTCAAGAGGTTAAAAAGAGCAGGCAGTTTGCAGTTATTGTAGACGAAACTAAAGATCTTCAGAAAAAATAGCAAATTTAATTTGTTCTGAGATACTATTACAATGGTGTTGTTCACGAGGGCTTTCTGGAGTTTGATGTGGTAGAAGGCCTGGATGCTGCTGCGACGTTGAGTGGTAAGATTATTTGTTTTCTTGAGAAACATGGGCTGGAGTATAAAGAAAACCTTGTCGGTCAGGGCTACGATGGCGCTGCAGTGATGAGCGGGGCACATGCTGGTGTTCAAGCGAAAATAAAAGAAGTAGCCAAAAAGGCCTTCTATGTGCATTGCAGTGCACACTGCCTAAACGTAGTCATAGTAGACTCTGTCAAAAGTGTAACAGATGCGGGAAACTTCTTCTCATTGATGGAACGATTGTATGTGTTCATATCTGGGTCTTATGTACACAACAAATGGCTGTAAGTGCAGCGGGAGATGTTTGATGGTGCACCAAGGGAACTCCAAAGGCTTAGTGATACACGTTGGGCGTGCAGACATATAGCATGTCGCAATGTTATGGATAGGTTACCTGCAATAGTACAGCTGCTTGAAGAGATTTCCTCTGAGAACCATCCACATAGAGATGATGAAGCCAGGGGGATATTGGTTCAGATTGATCTGAATTGTGTTGGATGCCTTGTACTGTTCCAAAAGGTCTTGAGTGACTCTACATTTTTGTCAGATATGCTCCAGTCTAAAACATTGGACTTGGCTAAGGCCGTGGAACTAGTTGAAGCACTTAAAGAGACACTGGTACAATACCGCAGTGAAGCCTCCTTTGATGAAGTGTGGAGTGAAGCACTTGTTTTGTGTGAAAGAAGTAGCATTGAAACAACTCAACGAAAGCCAAAGAGGTCAAGACAGACAACAAGGACCCTTCAAGATAGTGTCACCCCTTCCACTTTGGGACAGCATGTAGTTCCAAATGGCAAACACTCTTTTTGCGTCAATGTGTACTATCCAGTTATGGATAACATGATTGGAGAAATAGAAAGACGCTTTTCTCACACAAATTGCAACATAATGCAAGGTGTCCAGGCACTAAATCCCTCAAGTGCTACTTTTTTGAGTGAGGAGGCTGTTCTTTTATTGGTTAATGCCTATGATTCTAATATTGAGGATCTTAAACACGAATTACATCAGACGAGGAGAGTACTAGAAAGAAAGAAGAAGGAAAAGGGGAGTCCTAACACTCTGATGGATTTTGCTCAATTTTTGGACCCATACCAGGATGTTTTTTACGAGTTGTCCAGATTGTGTAAAATAGCAGTAGTTTTACCGGTGAGCAGTGCATCCTGTGAAATAAGTTTTTCAACTCTTAGGATCATTAAGAGTTATTTGAGGTCTACAATGACAGAAAAGAGACTGTCAAGTTTGGCTGTACTCAGCATTGAATCCAAACGCAGTAAAGCTTTGGATCTCAATACGTTTGTGAGGCGTTTTGCTGAACAACATGGAAATCGCCGCATTCATCTGTTATAGCAAACTTGATGCTCTGCTCACGAATGACTCAATGAGCATAGAAAACTGTTAACGTGATAAACTTGTGTTCAGGGAAATGTGTACATTTGTCCTCAGTTGTTAAATAAATATATATATATATATATTCTATATATACTGTACTCAAAGTCACAAAGGGATGTCAAAGGGATGTCATGTTATTATTGTACCACTGTGAGGCAATAGGTGTTGTTATTCTAAGTTAGCTCGGCTGAGCGAAAGGATGCACCTGCAGTGCAGAGTAAAATAAACCATGCCTAAGGACTTAACAGTTCATCGTCTCTGTCTCAACTATTTCTCTCCGAGTGCAACGTATGAGGAAGCTGCCATCCTTAAACTCTTTTTGGGGGTCTAACATTGATTGTTAACATTGATTGATATGACTGCGATTAAATCAGCATATACTTCTGCCACCCCTCAAAATCTCCTGCCACCCACTTGCCACCCCATGAATATTTTTCTAGATCCGCCCCTGGAGGCAGGGGACAAACAACTTGTTCAGCTGTCACACACTCGCTGGGCATTTCAAATTGAGTCTGTGAATGCAACCCTAAACCTCCCTGCTTTGATCCAGACTTTAGGGAGCCTTTCAGCCCCTCTGGCAAAGGGACTGGAAAGCAAGCTTTGCAAATTCAGTACCATCTACATGCTTGTTCTGTTCCAGACACTGCTCTCAACCACTCAGGGCCTGCACAAATACCTGCAGAAAGAAACAATGGACTTGGTGCAGGCAGTAAATTACAAAACAGCAGTTGAGAACACACTGAAAAGTTACCGAAGTGACTAGAAAGCACATGAGGTCTATGACAAGACCAAGGCCCTGTGCAATGATCTTGATATTCCCAAAACTGTGACACAGAGGAAGAAGCGTAGAAACATGGAAGACTTTGTAGTTGAGGCATCATGTGGAGCAAGGTCAGACCTGACTACAGGAGATCACTTGAATGGGAGAATCTTCTTTCCAGTTCTCGACAGAATGCTGGAGGAGCTTCAAAACAGGTTTTCTGGAGTTGGGGAAAAAATATTAATCGGCATACAGGCATGTCACCCTGCTTCTGAGAATTTCCTGAATGAAGAGGCACTCAAAAATCTTGCACAACATTACAGCATCCACTTACAAACTGAAGAGGTTGTTGTCGCAAGACAATACCTTGCCAGGATAGAGAAAGACATGCCAAGTATCCAAAGTGTATTTTCCCTTTTGGATGAGGATATGTTCCCCTCTCTTAAGGCCATCTTCCAAGCTGCTTTGACAATCCCAGTCACCAGCTGCAGTTGTGAAAGGTCCTTCAGTGCCCTGCGAAGGCTACACACTTGGCTGAGAAGTACAATGGGCCAGGTGAGGCTTAATCATTTGGCCATAATTTCCATTGAGAAGGAGGTCTTGGCTAATGTGGCCCATGGAGAGGTCATCGACCAATTTGCGAATGTCAAACCAAGGCGATTCAGCCTACAAAACAATAAAGAGTGTGAAGATAGCGAGTGATGATGGGGAGAAAAAACGAAGCAAATGAAAGGTAATGTGATGAAAGAAGCAACTGATGAAGGAAGCAGCAAGTGAGGAAGGACGCAAGTGAGGAAGGAAGCAAGTGATGAGGGGAAACAGCAAGTGAGGAAGGAAGCAGAAAGTGATGAAGGAAGCAAGTGATGACGGAAGCAGCAAGTGATGAAGGAAGCAGCAAGTGAGGAAGGAAGCAAGTGAGGAAGGAAGCAAGTGATGAAGGAAGCAAGTGATGAGGGGAAACAGCAGGTGAGGAAGGAAGCAGAAAGTGATGGAGGAAGCAAGTGATGACGGAAGCCGCAAGTGATGATGGAAGCAGCAAGTGATGAAGGAAGCAAGTGATGAAGGAAGCAAATGAGGAAGGAAGCAAGTGATGAGGGATTATTATTTATTTATATTATTATTATTTCCTCCTTCCATCCCTTTTTTCTGTTTAATCTAATTAGTAACAACTTCTAATAATTTGACTTGAAAATCAAGTGTTTTTAAATAATAAACCCGTTTCTGACTTTTTACATATAGGTGTTGAGAGATGTATCCATAGATCTCTTAATATTGCTCTCGAAGTGCACCAGATTGATGCTTTTAACTTCAATATTTAAAAAAAATCTTCCTGGGGGAGTACCCCCCAAAATAGTACTTTACCTCTGCTTATGTAACTCCGGTGTATTGTCCCCTCGGCAACAGATCACTCACAGTTGGTGATTACTTTCCTGCATTTCAATGGACAGCATATAAAAAGGACATGTAAGCTTCATTGCTTAAGAGATCCTCACGTGCTATCTCTTTTAAAAAATAAGTCTCCAGTCAACAACAAAATATCAGTGATCGTATAGTGATAGTATATTTTTCATAAGCGCTGTGAAACATTCAACTTAAAAAAACTCTGTGAGGACCTAAGATATTCTACAAAATAATATTTAAAAACATTTTAGTTATATTTTTCATTAGTTTTACCAAAATAACTTGATTTAATTGTATTTAAAATAACATTTCCAAATAAATAAATCCTTCGAATCTGCCTATTCAGTTTCTGTTGGAATGTGAAGGGTTAAATGAAAGAAGCCCCTCTCGGCGAGTCTGTGAAGACAGGAGCTGTTGGACGTCCAGTTATCAATTCACAGAGGGCCCGCTATAGTAACTAAAACAAGAGAGTAATGTCAAATGACAGTACAATTGACCAATCATATCTTCCCTCTAAATGGGTAGGTGTTATTATCGCGGACTTTATGACAAGTTCCGCCCGCTACTGTGACATAATAACTCGAGGGAAGGGGTGGGGGTCAGAGGGCCTCGGTATAAAAGTCACGGCTCGCCACTGCAAATAGCCAATCACACAAAAGACATGTTGCTGTGACTGTGAGCTTTAAACAACTAACAATAAACACATTTTGTCCATAATACAGGCACCTTACCCTCAAGAGATCCTCACGTGCTATGAGAATCTCCCACAATCCATTGCCGTAACAAAGCTAATGCAGGCATACGTTTGTGACACTAGATGGCGCAATTGTGTATGTGCGTAAGGGGAGTCTTGTAGTAGAAAATTCAACTGTAGCGCCCCCACTGTAGGCTAAGCCCCGAATGTTTCCAGGTACAGGCGACGCCCCTGGAGCAGACATTTCACGAGCGCACAGAAACAGCCTGAGTGCGACGAGAAGGTTTTAAGCTGGAACACAGGAAATCTGTAAGCAGCAATATATCTGAGTGCAAGCATACAGTTTGAGCAGAAGCAGAGCAGATCTAAGCGCAAGCAGGCACTATTTGAGTGTGAGGACAGGGTTTGAGGGAAATAAATACATATTCTGAACATGAAATCAATAAAGTATGCTCTCAAATTTGCTATGCTAGTGACACTGTTGGGGATTTATTCAGAATTCAAGGCACACTTAACCAGCATGGATACCACAGCATTCTGCAGTAGCCAGCTAAATATAAATCATATTTTGGATTTTTGAACACTTGTTTGTTTACTAGATGATTCCATGTGTTCTTTTATAGTTTTGATGTCTTCAGTATAATTCTACAATGTAGAAAACATTAAAAAAAAAACTTTGAATGAGAAGGTGTGTCCGAACGTTTGACTGGTAGTGTACATTTTCACATTTTCAGGTATTTAGTTTATGCAATGCTTTAGGTTTAGAGCCATGAACCATTAAAGCTGCTCCTCCCTTTTTTTAAATTAGATGCCAAAATGAGTTGAGGGGACTACAAAATTATTATAATTGATCAAATGCATGCCAATCAACATCCCGAAAAAATCACAAACACAGTATTATTAGGGTGGTATGTTAGGAATTCAACTTTTCTATGAATCACAAGTGACAAATGTCCTGAAGAAAACTTAAACATTTTAAAACAGAACTAGATCTCTGAGACAGACTGCCAAACAGCACAAGAGCAAAACTCAGGCACAGCTTTGACAGACAGAACAGGCTGGATCTCCTGCAGGTCAAACAACATATGTAATGAAGGCAGGAAGATGTGTGGGCTCCTTCAGAATCAACTCTGATTGGTCTTCCTGCAGTGAGTGAGGGCTTGAATGGGACTTTGATGATGGAGCAGCAGTGGTTGGAGGAAAAGAGGTGGCTGCTGGTGGCTGTGCTGGGACTGGAGATGACCATGGGAATTGTGGGAAACTGTCTGGTTCTGCTGGTCAAAGTCATGGTAAGGTATTATAGTAACCTATATTCCTGTCACATGTCATTCATGTTAGTTGTGTCTGTGAACTCAGACACAACTAACGGCTGGTTTAAAATGATTCCATGATTTGCTTTTGGAATGTCCATTAATATGTCCACTGTCTTTTCACAGTGCAGGGACCAGTTCTCCTGTCGTTACTGGCTTCCCTTCCTCAGTCTCACCTTGTCAGATTTAGGTACACTTTACACTGACACACCAAGTGGTATATGTTGTGATCTACTGTCATAATATCAGTCGATTCTAGTATAGAAACACGTTAGTCACAATGTTTGATGTAGTAACAGTGCAGTCATCCTTTGTGATAATGAACCACTGTGTTGTGAAGGATGCTCCCTCCTTATCATCTCCGGCTCACTGGTAGCCATCTTGACTGGAGGTCAGAGGTCGCCGTGGTGTGAAGTCGTCAGCCTGCTTAAATTTGCCTTCATCACCTCCTCTTTAGGGAGCATAGGTATGTCTCCAAACACGCTAATGTCATCATGAGTAAGATTCTCCATACAATATTACATAAAGGGGTACGTTCAACTTGAGAATAATTATTTGAAGCCTTGGAAGGCATGAACCTTAGCAAATCTCCTGTGATAAATGGCATCCCTCATGAATGTTATTCTCAGTTTTTGTCTGATTTAGGAACATTACTGTTGGAATGTTTTGGGCCAACATCACTTCTAAATTCAGAAATTAAACTCTATGCTAAAGTCATAGCTATGAAAATATGATTCTTGTCAGATAACATGTAAAGACTGTTACATATTCCAAATGCTGGGTGACATATCCATTCCCAACCCAGTCTCACAAAAAAACGTGTAATATCTATGTTTGTTTTCCCAAATAATCCTCTCAAAACGTGACAAGCCTACAATATTTTTTTCCTATTCATTTCTGAGGACCAGTGTCCATGTCACGTGATTGACAACTTTCCCAGCGTGAAAAAAAAAAATGGCGGACACCCAACTTATTTTTAGGGGAAATCCAAAATGTTAGCATATTTTGGCCATTAAAATGCTTTTTGATTAAATTTTTTGTGAGAAGTGTATATTGTACTTCTAGAATCTACATCCAGTGGATGTGTGGGATCTATAGTTTAATAAATATTACAACGTTTATTGGAGGTCTCACCAGGAGAATGTATATATACTACGTATTTTACCTATAGAGGTTGCTCTGCGTGCCCCCCCCTGACATTTTGAGATTGCTACGTCTTTCCCCCTATTCATTTCTATTGACCAGCGTCCATGTCAAGTTATCGTCAACTCTCACAGGGTGAAAACAGTATTTCCGGTCTGGTTGCTAGGGACGCATATTACAACCGGAAGTATTCCCCTCAATGTCAAATGATTTTACAGTGATATCTGCAGTACCCAACAACTAACAACAAAGTCACCTGTGACCCACTTGACACCAGCTACATAGGCCGGCGTCATCAGAGGATCTGTTCCCAGAATCTTCTCGCGAGCACACAAGAATTCTTAGTGACAGGAAACTCTGGCGGTCATCCGGGACTCATAGAACCGTAGTTACAGCCGTAACTATCGTTCTATTTCGTCCCTACTGACCACCAGAGGTAAGTAAGTAAGTAAGTAAAAGTTTATTTCTAAAGCACCCCTCCCAGCACGAATGCACAGAGTGCTGTACAAAATATAGCAGTCAAAACAATTAGGCCAATATGGCACTAAGGCATAATAATAACAAAGCATAACATGACAGGAAAATAGAATAAAAACTTAAAAACAATATACAAACATGAAACCAAGTGCAAGAGGACCAGTGATCGACAGTGACAGGACAGTGACGTGATGAACGGCCTAAGACTGCTCAAACGCCTGCTTAAATAAGTGCGTCTTTAGGTGTCCCTTGAACAGGTTGAGGGAGGGAGCCGATCTCAGGACCGGGGTAAGTGCGTTCCAGAGTCTAGGGGCGGCCGCCCCAAACGCCCGGTCCCCCCTGGTCTTTAGTCGGGTCCTGGGCACTGCCAGAAGCCCCTGGTCAGAGGACCTCAGCGAACGAGTGTTTTGGTGTGGTGGAATGAGCTCGCTGATGTAGGCTGGGGCTTGGCCGTTTAGAGCTTTGTATGAGATAATCAGGATCTTGTACTGGATCCTGAAATGAACTGGTAGCCAGTGCAGGGAGGCTAGAATGGGGGTGATATGGCAGGATTTTTTAGACCTGGTGATTAAGCGGGCGGCAGCGTTTTGAACCAGCTGCAGACGGTGAACAGAGGCTTTGCTGAGACAGGTGAAAAGTGAATTACAGTAGTCTAACCGGGATGATATGAATGCGTGGACAGCCATTTCAAGCTCTGCATGAGACACAATGGACCTGAGTTTAGCGATGTTGCCGATGTGGAAAAAACAGTTGCGGGTCAGTGAGGAAACATGTTTGTCCATGTTCATAGCCTGGTCGAAGAACACCCCAAGATTTCTGATGTGGGGGTGAACGTTGGTGGTGAGGGGCCCCATTAGGTTTTTTACCTTGGCTGCTAGGGAGTCTGAGGCAATTATAAGTACCTCTGTCTTCGCCGCATTTAGCTGGAGGAAATTTCTCCCCATCCAGCCCTCAATGGCAGCTAGACAGTCCAGTAGGATGTTAATTTTCTGCATGTTTTGCGGAGTGAAGGACACATACAGCTGGATATCATCAGCGTAGCAGTGGTAGGACACACCCTTAAAGCTGCTGATGATAGAGCCAAGGGGGAGCAAATATAAGGCCCAGAGGAGCGGGGCCAAGATGGAACCCTGTGGTACCCCACAGGGTAGGGGAGCAGGGTCAGAAGTGAACGGACCAACGGCCACTGAGAATGACCTTCCTCCGAGATATGAGGAAAACCAATCTAGGGCTCTCCCTGAAATGCCCACCCACTCTCTAAGCCTATCCAGCATGATGCTGTGGTCCACAGTATCAAATGCTGCGCTGAGGTCTAACATGATCAGCACAGCGCATTCACCCGAGTCTGCAGCCATCAGGATGTCGTTAGAGACCCTGAGGAGTGCAGTCTCAGTGGAATGCTTCGTGCGGAAACCAGATTGAAATGTATCTAGGGTGTTAGTGTTGGCCAGAAAAGCGTTGAGCTGGTTCGCAACAACCTTTTCAAGCACTTTGGATGTGAAAGGCAGCTTAGAAATAGGTCTATAGTTTTTTGGGAGAGAGGGGTCCAGGTTAGGTTTCTTAAGGAGGGGCTCGACAACCGCCTGCTTAAAATATGAAGGGACAGAGCCAGATTCAAGAGAAAAGTTAATGATGGAAACCAAACCGGGGCCAACAGAGTTGATTGCTTCTTTCAGGATGGAGGTGGGGATGACATCTAGTGGACTGGAAGAGCGTTTCATGGAATTAACTATGTCAATGAGATCTTGAAGGGAAATAGGGGCAAAACAGTTCAAAGTTGAATGCCTGGCTGGGCAGGTGGGGAGGGGGGAGAGGGAGGGGGAAATGCTGGCTCTCACATCCGCAACCTTGTTTACAAAGAACAAGAGAAAGTCATTACAATCCTCATTTGAGAAAACAGGGATGGGGGGGAGAGGAGAACTAACAATGTTGTTGATGGTCTTAAACAGGATGCTAGGATTGTGCTTACTGGATGTAATGATATCAGAGAAGTAGGCTGCCCTGGCATCTCTAACCATGTTGTTGTATTCAGACATAAGGTCCTTTAGGTAAAGGCGGTGCACCTGGAGATGGGTAGATTTCCAGAGACGCTCTACTTTACGGCATTTTCGTCTAAAATTGTAGATGTTTTCATTTAACCAGGGGGAGTGGTTAACTGCTAACAGCTTTCTAGTAACCATGGGGGCGACCTCGTCTAGAATACTAGAGCAGTGGGTGTTAAAGGAGTTAACCATGAGATCTATGTCGACATGGGAGGGGTTTACTATGTTGCTGTCAAATTTAGAGGCGAATTTATTCGCTGTCAGGCTGTTGATAACGCGCGAGCATTTAACTCGCTTCCCCAGAACAACGTCATTATCAAACAGTGTGTTAAACAGGACACAATAATGATCAGAGACAGTCAACTCTTCAGTGCAAATCGAATTAATCTTTAAACCAGTAGTAAATACAAGATCAAGCGTATTACCTTTTGCATGGGTGGGACCAGAAACATGTTGCGTAAAGTTAAATGATTCTGTGACATTCAAAAAGTTTACAGCAAAGGAGTCCGAGCTATCGTTGACGTGAACGTTAAAATCCCCAACCATCAAAACTCTATCAAAGCGGATGATGGAAGCTAAAAAATGTCCGAAATCCGTAATAAAATTTGCGTTTCTGCCCGGAGGGCGATAGATCAAAATGCAGTAGAAAGTGTTGGCGCGACCAACTTTGGAGACTGAGACCTCAAAAGTGGAGAAATTTCCGCAGCTCACTGAACGTGTAGAGAAGCCGTCCCTGTTTATTATGGCAAGGCCCCCGCCTCGGCCTGTTGTTCGCGGGACACAGGAGTAAGAGCAGTCCGGGGGACATAGTTCGTTGAGAGCAGCAAATTCCTCGGTCTTCTGCCACGTCTCCGTGATGAACAGAAAGTCCAAGTCCTTAGATGTGAAGAGATCATTCAGAGCGAACGATTTGTTAGCGATTGAACGGGCATTCAACAGACCCACGCTGATGTTATCGGAGCCGGCCCTCCCGATGGTGGAAGCCCGAGGTAGAGAACGCAGACACCCAGGCACTGAAGCCACACTGGAGAACACTGCGCGTCTTCTTACCGGGACGAAAGCCGGGAGCTGCATCGAGGAGGCAGGTAGAATTGGACGGAGACAGGACGGTCTCACAGTACAGCCAGCCGCCGTGGATACGGCGAGGAGTGCAGACCAGGGACGATCACAGGTGAGATTTCTCAGTCTCACCGAAACGCCCGCTCGTCTACCCCGTCTTCGCGTACGCTTCGTCCGGGTGCAGCCAGGGCAGGGAGCCCAGACAGCCCGAGGCAGATGTTGGCGTAGGGCGCCATGAGCGCTCCAGAAATCATAGTGGTGTTGCACGGGGGATAACGCTGAGAAACCGATATCCAGCAGAGTCTGACGAGCATAAACTCTAGCCGATTTGGCACTTTTTAGAAAGGACGTTACAAACAAAACCACGAAAAACAGAAGAGGTAGGAAGCGAAAATGACGAGCTGCCAACACAGGCGCGGCCATCTTGCTTAGAGGGTAGAGTCCCTTGTGTGTCAACAAAGACACTGTATCCTAAAAGATCTGAGAGGTGGTGCTTTAGCACTGGATGACCTATACCAACCATGTCATGAAGAATCCAAGCCCTTGCTCACTACTGGAACAGCGGAGCTTGGCAAAAGGATCACGCCCAAAGAATGGGGAGTGGCGACATTAACCCGATAACAACTGGAGAATGTGCCAGAAGACGCCCACGATGCCGCAGCGCAGATGGTCTCCAGGGGCACCACTCTCAGGGCAGCCCAAGATGTTGAGATGCTCCTTGTAGAGTGGCATCTCAGCCCTGATGGCAGGGGGCGGCCACTGGCCCCGTAGGCATGTGAGATGGTATCGACAACTGTTGGAGCACCACCCAATCGAGTGGTTGGAAGGTTCACCTCTGCTCCGCGCGTCCCTTGATGAGCTGGTTAAATTATAAGAGAAGGAATTTGAAACACCAGAATAAAGGTTAAACAATAATCTGTTTTAATGGTAAAAAACAACAATACAAAATACAGAGTACTCTGCAACAGTACAAAATACAGAGCACTCCAGGATGAATTCTACCACCGTGTGATATACTTATCAGGACGGTCAGTCAGAAGACAGCCCCGTGTATAAGAATATCATAATATTTATACACACAAGTGGGGAGGAGTTGTGTCGGTTGCTCCTCCCTTGGGGTCATCTTATCGGGAGATACAAAAACGATGGCCTGCCGCAGCGAATTAGCGCGAGCCAGCCGAGGCGACCCGGAAACAAGAGTCTCTTAAGTTTGAGGTAAAGCAGACACATTTGGTGCCTGGTACGAACTGCTCCGAATAACAAGTTTGTTATCTTGCATCTGGCAGCCTGCACACACACACTCATGTTGCATAGACTTCCTTCTCTCCGGCCCCCTCCCCCATCAGTTTAATACACACACAGTTTCACATACTTTTGGCCTCTTTAAGATATGTTTAAGATATAGTTGTTTATAGTTGGCTAATACAAGTAATACACGTAAGTTACCTTAATATCAATAATAACGAGGAAAACATTACCTCTGCTCTCAAGCAGTCCTACAGCAATGCTTCGAAGTAGTAGAACTTTACAGCATGTTTAACGCACACACCTTTTACCATGCAGCCTTCCAGATGTTTGACACGCTGTATCCAAATAAGGATATCTCATCTCTCACATCTCCACTACTCATAATACAAATGTTTCACTTCTCATATTTCCAGCTTCTTGTTATGCAGACTACTACTATTTGATACAAAGTAATTAAGCACACACATATGTTTAAGCAAAGTATATCTGGACACTGGGAACACAGGTTACTTTACAACCCAGTGGGCCAGTCGCAGGTTAGAGGGCACAACCTCCTTTTGTGCCGCCATGGCAAACGAAGAGCTGCTCCGACTGCCGTATACAGGCAGTAGCCTCGATATAAGCCCTTTGGGCACCCACAGGGCACAGCAACTTCAACGTGCCATTCTACTGAATGTCAAAGCGTGCCAGCTGGGCAGGCTGATTGAAGTGGGTTTGTTGAAGCACCCTGGGCAGGAATGCCACATTTGCCCAAAGGGCAACACCTGAGAGTCCCACCTCGGGCATGTATCGCTTACGGAGAGGACATGCTTTAACTCACTTCCCTGAGGCTATGGCAAGCAGATATGCTGCCTTCGTGGGAAGCCACCTAAGCCCCACCTGGGCAAGGGGGTCGAAAGGAGGAGATGATAGGCGGAGCCCTCTGGGTGCTAGGGGGACGCTGCCGTAAAGCCCCTCTCAGGAAGAGGGACACCAACCTGTGGCACCCCACCGTGGCGCCGTCGACCCGAACATGTCAGGCAGAAATAGCAGCCACATAAACTCTCAGAGTGGAGTGAGAACATCCAGTATCTTGAAAAGATAAACAATGAAGCTCACCAGAACACGGCAGATGTTAGCCAAGCGGGCCGCTGCTAAAATTCAGAGAATTACGTTACAGGGGGCGGGAGCGAGAGCACTGCCTTCACCAGCTGAGTTGAATAATGAAGCTTAACAGTACATGCAAGGCGTTAGCCAAGCGGCTGCTGCTAACAATCAAGCGAGATCAAGTCAAATAACACAAATGTTTAAGACCAGAAAACTAGCTTCTAAAGAAGAGAACAGCACAGAGCCGTAGTTACAGCAGTAACCATGGCAAGTGCTTAAACGGCATAGAACCGTAGTTACAGTAGTAACTATGGCCAGTACTTACACGGCTTAGAACCGTAGTTACAGTAGTAACTATGGCCGGTGCTTAAAAGTGTCAGCCAAACGGCTGCACACTAGATAATATAATATTGGGAGGATGAAATCCTCTTTAATGGCCACACATGCAGAGCACACAGCACACACAGTGAAGATTGTTCTCTGCATCTACTCATCCTAGTGCTAGGAGTCTAGTACTTGGAGCAGTAAATACAACGATATAGCACTACTGCAATCAAAACCATACGTTACCGGGAGCGGGAGCGAGAGCACTGCCCTCACCGACTGGGTTAAATAATGAAGCTTAACAGCACATGCAAGGTGTTAGCCAAGCGGCTGCTGCTAACAATCAAGCGAGCAAGTCAAAAAACAAATGTTAAGACCAGATAATTAGCTTCTAAGGAATAGAACAGCCCGCATAGAACCGTAGGCCATGGTAGCAGTAGTAAACATGGCCAGTGCTTACATGGCATAGGCCATGGTTACTACTGTGACCATGGCCTACGGTTCTACTAATGTAACTACGGCCAGTACTTACACAGCTTAGAACCGTAGTTACAGTAGTAACCATGGCCAGTACTTACAAGGCTCTCTGCATCTAAACAAAAAAGCGGGCAAAATATGGCACACTGGGCTTTCCATACTAAAATGAACGAGAGACGCAGCTAAAGCTGGGAACTCAAATAGTAATGATAGCTCGGGCACAACGCCACAAGCAGAACTTTCAAAAGAGCATAATAAGGGCAACTTTATGGGAGAGGAAGTGGGAACACTGTCGTCACCAGAAAGTCTAAGCCAAACAATAAACAAGACAGCAATCAGGACAACTTAGCTGGGAGAGGGTGCGGGGACACAACTATCACCAACAACAAGTTGACACAGCTACACGGCCACAGCTCCTGGAGGACGCGTTAACAACCCGTAGCTCCGACTGTCAGTCGCGAAGCTGCACGCGGCCAGCTGTTTGCAGAGAAATCCCTCAGATCAAACGTTCAAACCTGAACGCTGTAGGCTACAAGAATGTAACCGCGGTACTCTCGCGAAGCGGGAAGATGAAAAGGAGCCGATCCGCTAATGACGCCGGCCTATGTAGCCGTCGTCACGTGGGTCACAGGTGACTTTGTTGTTAATGGTACTCGAACTGCGCATGCGTGCGATGGATATATCCAGTGCTAAAGCACCGCCTCTGGCGTTCAGTAGGGACGAAATAGAACACCCTTTACTTCTGGTGCGCGCAGTTTTATCACCTGTCACTGGACTTCACTCCACATAAATCCCTTCAAACCTGGAATTTAGTTTCAAATTGAAATTATTTCTTCCATCTCTTCCATCCATCTCTTTTATTATAGTTTTCAATGTATTATTTGTTTTTCCAGGCATACCATTTCATTTAAAGATCTCCTATCATGCTATTTTTAGGTATATATTAAGGGTCTCAGATATATGAAAATATATAAAAAAATGTAATAATAATACCAAACAGATCATGCATTTGTGACATCCCTCATATCCCTGTATTTCAGCCCTGTTAGAGAAGGGCCGATTCTGTGAGTGTAGCTGCTAGCCCCACCCCCTTTGGAGCATGCAGGCAAGCTGTGAGCTCCAGAGAGAAGAGAGAGATTTCTACCGGCAGATACAGCCAAACACTGCCTTAAACGTCATATCATGTTCCAAACCACATCAAGGATTATTTCTGAAACAGTATGCAGCTCAAATGCTTTTTCTCTTGCGGGTTTACCACAAGGTCAGTTCCTTTTATTATTTCCTGCTTTTTTACACATACTCTCTCCAGTAGGCTCCTACAGGTTAGCTCTGAGTGTTAGCGATGCTCGCTAGTGTAAACAAAGACCATATCACGTCCAAAACACGTTGCGCATTGTTTCTGATAGCGACGTTTCTGATAGGGCCGTGGGTGTAAAGCCAGCAGTATTGGGTGTAACGCATTACGTTACTAACATTGCGCGGAAAATTGCTAGATTCTCCCTTTGACAGACTAGACCAGGGGTAGCCAACACGGTGACCGCGGGCACTTAGTCGCCCGCAGGGGCAACGTGAGTCGCCCGCGTGGCATGTTCTAAAAATAGCTCGCCAAGCAAGTTCATGTATAAAATACACAAAACAAAAAAGGAAATGTAATTAAAAGAATCTACCCTATGCATAAACAAAACCTAAATCATAGCGAACTCTATCCACTTAATATAACTCTATATCTATCTAACACCCCTCCTCCCGCCACCCCCACAATGAATATCGACCAATCACGTTCTTGCTTGATTTGATGGTCCAGAGTTGCAGTCGGGAAGAAAAGCAATGTGGCATCTCCCTGCTGATTTTCCTTCTGGCAGAATCTACATAACACATCAGCCCCATTGAACAGCCGAGTCGTGCCAGCCTACACAGCACATGAGGGGCAGAGATTTACTCTGTGTGTTGCAACTTGCATATATATTTATTGCACTTGACGCACACACACGCATGGCGTAATTTCCACTGGGTACAGGGGGGACATGTCCCCCGCTCTTTTCGAAATCCCGTTTGTGTCCCCCCACTTTACAAATATGTGTATTATTATTTTTTAACGCAAGCTGTCATCGCCACAGAGCAGCACACAGCCTCTGTGAGCGAGCGAGACAGAGGGAGAGAGAAAGCGAGCTAGGGAGGGAGGGAGAGAGAGCGAGCGAGAGAGCTGGGAGAGCACACCTTTATCTATTTAATATAGATAAATTAAGAAATTATTCCAATGTGTACTATAGGACAGTAACAAAAACAAAAAACAGTTTAAAAAGGGAGTGATTAGTAAAATATGCATAAATAAAAAGAAAGAATGCTAACTAGGTAACATAAGATAAGAATAAACCAGTTTAAATGATTTGTTATTGGTTGTGATCATATTCTAAAGATGATTGGATTATTGAAAAGTATACAGCTCCCTTTCATATGAGTATTGAAAGCTGTATCCACAAATTCACCAGAATTTATGGATACACCAGAGTGCACCAGCATTTCAATTCAACATTTTAAAACACATCTTGCCGGGGGAGCACGCCCCCGGACCCCCCTAGAGGAGCTGAGGCCCGTCCACCCCCAAATAAAGCAGGTTAAAATAATTAGATTGCAAACATGTTCTTTTAGTAAACACTGAAAACGGGTCCCACAGACCCAAACAACACACAAAGGTTAAAGGTAAGCATATTAACGTTAAAATGTGCTAAATATACTGCAAAAAACAAAAAAAGAGGAGTAAAAGTAGCCCCCGATTTGCTTTATTTTTTGAAAGTAGCCCTCACCCTAAAAAAGGTTGGTGACCCCTGGACTAGACTCTAGTAGTTACTACATTATTCAGAAGTTTACAGTAACTTCAATAATAACATAGGAATAATAAACGGAACCTCTCTTATCCTCTCTCCCTCTTTCTCTCTCCTGACAGCCCGTCTGTATCTCATGCAGCCCGCTGATCCAGTGAATAAGTGACCCGACACTACAGTAAATAATAAAAATATTTATAACTAGTTTAGCTAGTTCCAGGGGTAGATAAGATAGGTCTAACTTTTAACAATTTCAAATAATTCTAGTCACTAGAGGGATTTCCACCGCAGGTTTATATTTGCGTAACATTTGAGCGACTTTTCCACATGCAACTGTCACAGCTGTGCTGCAGTACAGAAACATGGCGGAGTCATCAACAGCTATTACTTTCGAGGGGTGGAGGTATGCCCACAGCAAAGATGTTTTATTGAGAAGATGATCACTACATGACTGAAGTTTTCCAAACCGTTTATGTTCCCCGGTAGTTTCAGTTCAACGCCTAATGCATGCACAGCGTTAGAAAATCGGGCCTTCAAACGCGACCCACCAGTTGAGAACCACTGCTCTAATGGCTCCGACTAGAATGACAAATAGCGTTAGTTCCGCCTATTCCGTCAGCCAAGAAATAATATAATCATAAACTTTTTTTTCTTTTTTAAGGGGGCCTGTGCAGCTCGGGGCGGAGCTTTGAGTCGCGAGCACTTCAGGGGGGGAAACTGTGGCGCGCATAATTGCGCCGCATTTGCGCGTAAGATGAGGCCCTGTGCGAAAGATGAGGCCCTACGCACTCTGCGTACTCGATCGATTTCCGGTTCAAGTCACTGAGGAGAGAGGAGATAGGAGGGTCCTTGGGATGAACCTATTCCTTCCAGTACAGCGTTAGCTCTGAGTGTTAGCGATGCTTGCTAATGTAAACAAAGACCATATTACTTCCAAAACACGTTGCCCATTGTTTCTGATACAGCACATCAGAGTCCTGCATGGGTCTGATTTTCAAGACCCGCTCCCGCCCAGCATCCGCGAAATGCAATACCAAACCCGCCCCGCCACCCGCACATATTGCCAATTAGTTCTGCAAACCGACCCTATCCGTCGGCACAAGATCCGCAAACCGACCCGAACCCGCATATCCTATGAGCAGTGAAAAGGTGCAATTATTAACACACGCAGTTGCATATTTGCCTCAAAAAGCGTGGGATGTTGGTTATTTTCTTCATCTAGGACACTGGTTCTCAACGGGGGCG
This sequence comes from Notothenia rossii, assembly GCF_949606895.1. Classification (NCBI taxonomy): domain Eukaryota; kingdom Metazoa; phylum Chordata; class Actinopteri; order Perciformes; family Nototheniidae; genus Notothenia; species Notothenia rossii. The sequence continues at coordinate 48,465,581 of NC_136912.1, read as the reverse complement.
GTACCACCCCCCAGGGGGCGTTCAGAGAACATCGGGGGGCGCTGGAAGCAATATTTTTGAAAGGGGGGCGTTGAGGTGTTCTTGGGGGGCGTTCACGCATAATGTCTTTTTGTCATGAAAAACGCTGGCCACAGCGTCTTTTCCTGTACAAAAAGCAGCTGTCAGCATCTTTTGTTGCTATAGGAAACCACAACTCTGCTTGCGATTGGTCAGCTGTCAGCAGTGTTATTACGGGTACGTTCGTAAATGCACGAACGGTCAGTCCGCTCGGACAACCCGTCTGTTCCGCCAGAGCACCCAGCTGTGAGCGCTCAGAGCGCAGCCCTCTGGACTGTGGAACGGGGACGCTCGGAGCGCTCTGAGCGCATTTACGAACGTACCCTACAAAAAGCAGCCGGGAGCGGACCGGAAGTCGTAGTAATTTTGGGATCGCGACTGTTAATAATCTGTGTCACTTTGTTAAATTTTGATATGTTTTGATATGACAAATTCCACTGACAGATTCAAACTAAGTGGTCAGTTTATGAAAATAATACCCGTTTCTATGTCTGCTACGACATGGAAGAGCTGGCTAGCCAGGCTGCTCCACACAGAGCTCTGTTTGTTCAAAATTACAACGACTTCCGGTCCGCTCCCGGCACGATGTCTTGTCATGTCACCAGCTAGCCCTCTAGCGTTTGCCGCCATATCGTGACACTACCCCCCCCCCCCCCCCCCCCTAAATATTAGCATCATAAAACAACAAAAATCATATCACATCAGCAAAATGGCCGCGAAAAAAGATAAAATGCAGACAGTACTCTATTGAATATCTTAGCTATGGCTTCATACCGTCTCCTACCAATGCACAGCTCCCAATGTGTTTACTTTGCGAACATGTATTTTCCAATGAGGGAATGAAACCCTCACGTTCAAAGGAGCACCTTACCAAGATCCACCCGGATAAGGCAGATAAGGAGCGTCCGTTCTTCCAGGCCCTCAAAGAGAAACATGGTAGGAGCACCATCAGCAGTCTCTTCGCTAGGAAGACCACCCAGACTGACAGCGGGCTAATAGCGTCATATAACATCTCCTTGCTGATAGCCAAATGTGGGCAGCCGTTCACAATCGGAGAGAAGTTGGTACTCCCTGCCATCAAAGAGGTCATATCTACTGTGATGGAGCGTGATCCCACACAGGTGCTGAAATCCATCCCACTCAGTAAGGACACCGTAGCACGCAGGATTGATGAAATGGGTGCTGATACAGAGGAGCAGCTGTGTGCCATCCTGCGGGAAACTCCATTCCGCCTTCAGCTGGATGAGACAACCACTTCTGACAACAATGTTCTGTTGATGGCCTATGTCCGCTATAGCACCTCCAACAGTCAGGAGATGGCTGAGGAATTTTTATTTTCCAAATATCTGGTCACAGACACCAAGGGCCAGACCATTTTTAATGCACTGGATGCTTATCTACAGGAGAAGTCAATCCCGATCAACAACATCCTCGCATGTGCTACTGACGGTGCCCCTTCCATGGTTGGCAGGTACCGTGGCTTCACCACTCTGCTGAAGGAGCAGGTCCCGCATGTCCTCACAGTCCACTGTGTCTTGCACCGCCACAACCTTGTGGCCAAATCTAAAGGTCCACGTCTCCACGAGTCTCTCAATATTGCAGTAAAGGCAATAAACAAAATAATAGCCCACGCCCTGAATAACAGATTGTTCCGACAGCTGTGTCAGGAAAATGATGAGACCTTTGAGCGTCTTCTTCTCCACACTGATGTCCGCTGGCTCTCAAAAGGAAACTGCCTTGCTCGTTTTTGTGAGCTGTTTGACAGCATCGTGGAGTTCCTGGAGGAGGTGGATGCAGCTCTCGGGGAACAGGTGTCATCCAGCCGCTGCGACATCATGTACCTCGCAGACTTCTTTGGAAAAATGAATGAAGTCACGCTGAAGCTCCAAGGAAAAGGAGTTACTCTGATCCAGAGCAAGGCGGTCATCCACAGTCTCACCTCCAGGCTGGATCTATACCGGCAGAGCATAGGCAGGAGGCAGTTTGCTCATTTCCAGCTGTTGACCAAGGTGATCCAGCCTAGGCTACTAAATAATGATAATAATAAATAATACATGTAATAAATGTAGGCTACTCTATGCAACACTATATTTGTGTTCCTGGTTAGTATAAATACCTTATGTTTTGAATGTATTATGAGAATAAAGAAACATCAATTCGTAAACTAATTAGCAATAAAATAACCAGTTTAAAATCGGATGGTAACATTCTGCACCGATAACAATTTCCTGGTTATACTCATTGCAGGTGTTTGAGGCTCTTACCGATGAGCGCCTCCTCATTTACACAGACCACCTGAGGATGGTGAATGCCGACTTGAAGATCCGCTTCAGAGATCTTTTGGACCTCGATGTTCCCACCTGGGTGGTGCAGCCCTTTCAGGCGGACGTGGCGGAATGCGAGCCAGCAATACAGGAGCATCTCATCGACATCCAGAGTGACGATGAGGCCCAGGCTATTTTCCGCACCTCTGGCTGGGGCAACATGTGGGTCAAATACTCTCAGCGTTACCCGGCTCTCTGGGAGAAAGCGAGGCTGCTTCTTCTGGCTTTCCCAACCACATACCTCGTGGAGCAGGGATTCAGCCAGGTCTTCCACATGCAGTCCAAGTACCGCAATCGCTTGAACTTGACGGCCTCAGGTGCACTGCGACTGAAACTAAGTTCTCTGCAACCCGCAGTGAAGAAACTGGCGGAGAACCACCAAGCGCAGGGCTCACACTAACCTTCCCCCCCCCGCAATTTGGCGAAATGCAACACCTTTCCGACCTGTTAGTTCTGTAGGCCTAATGTACAGTTTTGTAGCCTACTGTTTGTTCTGCACTGGACATGTTTGAAATTGCTGCTGTTCCGTAGCAGTCTGTTTGTATTCTCTGCTCTTGTCTGAGTTTGTTTAACACTCATAAATATCATTTTTATTCACATTCACATGGCTTTTCTGCTCTCTGGTAAACTAATGATAATGATATTCCAACTGCCCAGTTAAATCAAATCTATTATTTGGCATTCAGTGACATGGTTTTTAAATGATATAACACAGAATATTAGTCAACATTAATATTCAGGGAAGAAAATAAGTCTACTTTTTTTGATGGGGGGCGGTAAGAGACCTGGATAATGGACAGGGGGGCGCTGGCCCAAAAAAGGTTGAGAACCCCTGATCTAGGAGGACACCAAAAGCCTCCCAGACGTTGGATTTCGCTCTTGGGGAAGTGTTATTGAAAATGCTGTATTCTCCGAGCTCCACCTTCACCTCAGCCATTTCGAATGTGGCGCGCTCAGCAGCAGATTGATGCGCTGCACAGGTTATGATTATCCGCGGGGAGAGGTCTGAAGATTTAAACATTAAACTAAATTATTATTATTTTAATATATTTATTATGGAATACCCGCGAACCGAACCTGGAAAAAAGCGTTGGAAAAAATACCACCCGTGAATCACTTTTTTTGCGGGTCACCCGATGCAAGACCCAATGTTTACCGCTAGAACAGCACCAACTTCACTCTAACGGCCCGTCCACACAGCGGCGTGCGTTGAAATTTTCACCATTCACTTTGAATGGGGTGACTTCACTTTTCGCCAAACTGCATTGTGGGAAGCGAAGCGGAGCTTTGCTGGCGTGGCTCGCTGCAAAAGTTGAGCAATGTTCAACTTTTGAAGCCTCCGCAGAAGCGTCAGCCAAACGAATCATATGCCAGTACAAGCTCTTGCCAAGAAAACCGCTGCTTGTGTGTCAGGGGCGGGAGATTTATGTGATTGGTTGGTCGAGTTTCAGACACGCCCGCCGGCATGCTTCAACGCACGCCGCTGTGTGGAGGGGCCGTAAGGGTCTCTCGTAGACATCCTGCTGAATACACAGACACACAGCTGAGGGAGGGGTTTCAGCTAGCGACTGTATATGGGGACGATAGGTTGGGAGGTGGGGGAGACGTTACCGGGAGTTCAACGTAAAGCCAGCCCACATTTTAGTTCTCAGCAAATCTGGATAAGCTCCGTTGTATCCCCGTTTTTAGAGATGTGGGTAAGGAGGAAAAGAGAAAGGGTTGCATTTTATGACTCTTTGTGAGTGTCCTTACACACCGGACACATATTTATTTATAAAATACATTAAAAAGTACATTTTGCATAATAGGTGACCTTTAATATAATTGTAAATTAGGGAGAAAAAAGGATGTTCAGTCATTTAATGGTTAGAATCCACAGATGCATCTCCCATCGCCTAAAACTCCTGACTATTCTCTCAACTCAGTATTTACATCCTTTATTGCAAAGAAAATCAATAATATCTTTAAAAACTACAAGTCCCATTTTATCAGCTGTGCACCGTTGCGCAAAACGACACCACATTTTGTAGTTTGATTTTGGTATGCATAAAGGTGTTAAATACAGCCTATATACTGATTGAATCACATATAAAAGTCAGCCGAATTACTATTGATACTGCGAGGAGACGTATTGTGTGAAGAGAAATGTAACGGTACGTCCACACAACAGATTTGAAAAAATCTTGAAAATCTTGGAGCTGGGCGTGTCTGAGAGCTTGGGGATTTTTCGCGAGCAACGCGACCAATCACATGAATCTCCCGCCCCCGACATACAAAGCAAAATACCCCGGGGATTTTATGCCAGCAATATATAAACTCCCCAAACAGGCGAAAACCTACCAGTTTCACCCACTGTCCCTGCCACCTCCCTCCATGCCTGGTTCCTCCGGTTTGTATCCCGGTAAATAGTTCTGGTCGTAAAGAACCGGGTGATTTGTTACTGTAATTTCTCGTTTGGAATATGAGGAAATTAACTGCGGTCTTTTGAATCCTGAAAATCCTGGAAATCCTGGAAATCTTTGCTTTGCTTCCCCACAATGCAGTTCGGCGAAAAGCGAGGCAAAGTGACGTCACTCCCATTCAAAGTCAATGGGCAGGGAAGCGTTGGAAGCGTTGGAAGATTTTTTTAAAGCTGCTGTGTGGACGTACCGTAAGATGTTTAATTGCGGATATATTGATATGGGAGTTCTTCCGGTTTGTCCAAAATTCAGGGTTTAGGGCTCTATAAATAAAGAACTACAGCAGATGTGATATATTTAATGCAGCCGGAATAAAGTATTATTTTATTTTTTAAATGTTTTTTGTATTTCTTATCGCATAAACACCACATTCCAACGTGCATTGCGCCATCTAATCATAGAGCTTCAACGATAGCTGAAGATTATGGGTATTGTAATGTTTTCGGCTATCCAAAACTCTGAAAAAATAAATGTGTCTCTCAGAAACTAAAGGGAAAAACACAAAAGCATTGTACACAATCTAAAACAATTCATGTTGTGAAATCAACAAGGACAATATGATGTTTTTTAGTTGATGAGTACTGCAGATGTCACTGTAAAATCATTCAACAGTAAGGGGAATACTTCCGGTTGCAACATGCATCCCGAGCAACCACCTTAGCTACTATGAAAATGCAGAGACCGGAAATACTTTTTTCACGGCTTGAGAGTTGACAATAACTTGACATGGACGCTATTCAATAGAAATGAATAGGGGGAAAGACGTAGCAGTCTCACAATTTCAGTGGGGTTCACGCAGAACAACCTCTATAGGTAAAATATCTATCAAACCATAGATCCTACACATCCACAGGACGTAGATTCTAAAGTACAAAAGTACAATATGCACTTCACAAAAAAGAAGTTGGGTGTCCGCCTTTTTTTTTTTCTCACGCTGGGAAAGTTGACGATCACGTGACATGGACACTGGCCATTAGAAATGAATAGGTAAAAAATATTGTAGCCATGTCACGTTTTGAGAGAGTTATTTGGGAACACAGTACGTTTTTCTCTGTGGACCACCGTAGATATTACACGTTTTTTTGTGAGACTGGAATGGCATTCCACATGCTGCATTGTTACAGAATGCTGAAAAAGCTTTTGATAGTGAAACAATATCTTCTAACCACTTAAACTTGGACATGTATTGTTCTCTGCTATGTCCCTTAAAAAAAAATTACTGGGTAATTGTTGAAGGTGTCGAAAATGAGAAATTGTTCCTGATGTAATGGACTACGGTGTGTGAGTGTGTGTAAATGTTAATAGCCCTTAGCAGATGCAGCGTATGGCAGCCTCTATCTCTGTATGAATGTGTGTGAATGGTGAATACTGACTATATACTGATCCTGTACTAAAGTAAATGAATTACTGGCAGGTTCTGCCACTTCAAATACTGAAATATCAAATGATTTGGTACAAGTCCTTGCATCACTAAAATGCGTTATTAGTAACTTTTTTATAATATGTATTTATTTTGATTCAGTCACTTGATGTTTTTTTTTTATCCCTTAGCTATTCTTTGTGTGCAACGACTGATCGGCATGGCCTCCACAGGAAGTGCTCTCTTTGTTGTCATGGTGACAGCCTGCTTGGCTTCTTGGGTGACAGGGCTGGTGTTTGGGAGCGTGCCTGTGGTCTACGCCTGGATCAGGTATGTCATTTACTCAAAGCTTTCAGGTGGTGCTGCTTCATCTCCATCATGTCTCCTCTGCAGGTACGACCCCGCAGAGATGCTGTGTGCTGTCTTCTGGGAGAACAGCTACTCAGACATGTTGCTCTACATCCTCTGTGCCTTCTCCCTCTGTATCTTCCTCCCCTGCGTCCTCATCTTTTTCTGCTCTCTTCTACTGAGTGCCAGCAGCTGCCACTCCATCTGGAACAGGTGGTGAGAGGAGATTTATTTTAAACAACACAAGCTGGAAACTGGTCACGTGATATTTTAGTCATGTAAAAATACAGCCATTGATGTGATGACAGGTCAGGTCAAATCAGAAGTTAAATATGCATGTGCACAGAGCAGACCTCAGCTGAGACAGTGACTCCATTGGTCAAGTTTTTCAGTCTTACTTCAACCAAAAATGCCAAACGTTGGTTCCTGCTTGATCGCTTGTGAGGATGTGATGCTATTCCTTATCATTTTGGGGGAAGGGTGGGGATGTTTGCCAAAAGATCTGTACTCGCTGATACCATGACTAAACCACCTGACACAGTCTTTCTCCTTCTTAACTGAGCATCCCTAACTTACCTCTGATATAGAGCTACCTGTACTCCGTAGTGCTATGTACTGTGATAGCTACAGAATAAAGCATGTTCTCTAAAGCTGAGAGAAGTACAAATACAAATAGGATTTCTATATGCATTCCAAGTTCCTGTCTCCATCTTGTTCTCTCTTTGTCTCAGTGATGATGCAGTAGACCTGTCTTCAGTCAGTCCTCTGCTGGTGTCCTTCTACATGCTCTGCTACACTCCCTTCTTTGTGTCTGAGGTGAAACACTCACTAGTCACATACAACGAACAACACATGAGGTTCTGTATGCATGTACACACAGATGCTAAAGCAATCGAGTGAACACACACTTGGCCACTCACACTCTGTTTCTTTATTTGCATCCCCTCTCCTTCAGCTGATCCTGCTGGGCAGGAGAGACCTGTCACCGGCACCTGATTGGTTAAGGACACTGTCCTCTGTGATGTCATACCTGGACTGTGGTCTGAACCCTCTTATTTACTGCTCCCATCAGGACTTTCGGGAGGCGGGCCTAGCCCTGCTGTGGACCAATAGAAAACCATCGTCAGAGCCTGTCCTCACATCTATCACCAAACGTGTAAATGTGTGAAGGCCTCCACATTGTTCCAGACATTTCAACTATCTAACAATGATGCATCTCAGAAGGATGCATGTTTCAGGGTTTCAGGGAAATGAAATGACAATTATTTGTTATCCTTACAATATGTACTATCAAGTCATTTGTCTTTTATACATTTTCTATACATGTTTAAATCAATATGATCCAGTAGAAACCTTTTTCACTCGGAGTTTGTAAAACAAGGCCGTACTCTCCTATATGCTCTTTATATGGATTGTATGAGAACAGGATCCTTTATTTATCATATCTCCTTTACTATATATAACTTTAGTAATAATATTCCCAACCTTACCCCTCTGTTGCCTACATGTTGAAACATGAAGCAGGAAGTGGTAGGCCACTAGCTGTGTAATGTATTCTCTGCTGTCTGCTAACAACCTAATGTAAGTTACAGCCAACTCATGATATGGTGTGAAACTGCTGCTTTGGGGGTCACTGGGGGTCATTGGGGGTCACTGAACAGCATGTGCGCACATTAAACACTGCAACCACAAACCGTTTAACACTTTCTTGCAGTCAAAATGTTAATGGTGGATGGTAATTTGTGGATTATATTTTCCATACAATAAAATATTTTGGCATATATTACAGTTATTTTTAACTTAAATTTATAATTGATAAATTGTTAATTTTACTTTTATCATTGATTAAACTCAATATAATCAATCTACCCTTTTCCTCACAACATAAGCAAAATCAAAAGGAATCCAGCATAATACAAAATAATCTGTTCATTGTAAACCAAACGGGTCATGTCATCAGCGAAAGTACATAAAGAGAAAAGTTTAAGTTCAAACTGACAGGTGTCTTTGTTCTGCAGGTAAAGAAGTTTCACAGGCCTTAAATGGGGGGTTTGATAACCTAGGGGAGGGGAGTGGTCTGTAGATGATTGACAGTCTCTGGTGATGCAGTTAGGGAGGACATATATTCATATATTCAATCTCATTTGTTCACACCCTACTATATTTTTGTTTACTATTTGTTTGCTAAATTTCATTCAGCCAAGTGTTATTTTGATATGCCTCATCAAAGGCTCTCAACACACTGACATAAGCAATATTACATCATTTATAATTATTTTTATTTCACTGGCTCAATAGTTGTCAAGTGTAACTTGTAAAATATCATAAGACTTTTGTGGGAAATTATCAAAAAAAAGTACAAGTTATCTGAAAGTCACATGACTATATGAAGGTAGATATTAGCTCAATCTCTATTAAGTTTGAACAACTCATTTGTGATTTTTTCTTCTTCTTTTGAACACCCCATCCATCTCTGATTTACAGAGAGGCATCAGCGAGTGAATGTCCATTTTAATGGATCAGGCTCATTTTCTTGCAACATAATTGAATTGAACCTCAAACTTGAAAGCTCAGAAAAAAGCAGGGTGGAGATGTTGGTCTACTCTCTCTCACCAGCAACAGTTGTGAACAATGTGTAAGATTGCACACAAAAACATACCATTATGACTGTAATCCTCATTTTACTGGTTGATGGTTCAATTTATATAAAACAGTAAACTGACACAGTTTCAGTCCGATTATAACAAATGTTTTTATTTTTTGACTTTTAGAGTTTTTATCCTTTTTACATCTCAATTGTATGAGTCCATGACATATTGAATAGGTTTTTTTTCCACCCAAGTGAATATTTTTGACAGGGTGTTGTGTTTATCAGGAGTAAGATAGCTACCCCAAGATAGCTCTACCCCATTTAACAGAAAGTACTTATTTGACAGTGTAATAGCCCATTAAACTGCTAAAACATCTGAGAACGAAGTAAAGGTTATCCTATATTCTGTTCCCCTCCCCCCTCCCCCCTCCCCCTGTGTGTGAGGGAGGTGAGGAAACAGAAGCTGAAGTGGAACTGCAGCACGCCACAGACTTTGGTGTGACCACGCTAGTGGTCTGCGAGCACCGGAACCTCGAAGCGGCGGATAAACTGTGACGCGCTTACACTTATTGTGCCGCATTTGCGCTTTAGATGAGGAGGTGAGGCCATAGATATAAACACTAGATGACTCACCCGCGCTGCTGGCCAATGGAGACTGACGTTGCCACATGGCCGCCATCTTGCTACAGACAGTGCTCTCATTCATAACATTATGGTTTACTATTTAACTAATCATAGCTTGCTCAATTTTCAACCAATTTTCAAACGGTTTGGTTTTTTATAAACATCAAAGATGTAGTTATGATACTGCATACTTATAATGATGGACTTTTTTATGAAAATAACATTAAGCAGATAAAGCAATAGCTATACACACACACACACAAGGTATTTATATTAAATATTTGCCGGTGTATATATTTCCATTTATTTTATTATATTGTTAATATTTAAAATAAATTATAAAATTAAAATATATTTATATTTTATATATAAAAATCGGTCTCATGTTACCACTCTGTAAGCCAAGAGTTGTTAATTTAGCAATGCCTTAGCTTGAGGAACAGGGACACAACTAATGACAATAGAGAGCCGAAGTGACACGTCCTTAAACCCGGAAGTAAACTTCTTCCGGTTCCTTCGTCAAAAACCAATGCAAATTCTCCATAGGATTTTGGAAAATAGCTCGAAATAAGTCTACAAGTCCACTACAAGTCAGGACACGTAAAACAGTGCAGCCTAGATGAAGGTGTGCTTACCGGTGTTGTCAGGGCTAGCATGAGGGACAAGGTTTATAGTGTCGGTGAGTAGTGGTAAAAAGAGTGCCGTTAACCTAGAGTTAATTTATTCACATTAATTCCCATCAACAAATCCATTTTATGTGTCACATGAAATCTTTATTACAAATATTACACACCAGAAAACACAAAAATATCCATGAAATAAACATACAGTAGGCTATAAACAATTAAAGGGATGATTGGGAAGGCATTACAAATGTAAATATATTTTAAATAATAAAAAAAATCCCCCCACCGCAGGTATCTACAGGAGAAGAGGGAATTCTCTCCACTAAATGTGAATGCCCACGCGGAGAATGGAAATGCAGTCATGCGGCTGCATGAGCCATCTTTGCCATCCACAATTTCAGCTGCACTGACACCCCCTGTCAGTGGAGGAAGCCAAAGGCAGCTAAACGTATGCATTCAGTGGAGGAGCTATTTCCTCCAACCAATAACTAATTTAACCCGCTGACAAGAGAGCCCACCTCCGAAGATCGTGACTGGCTGAGGGACAGAATCGGGGGCAGGTTCTCAGGAATCTATTGGCTTCTCTCCCCCGAGCCAGAAGAGGAACACTACAGCTTGGAAACACTTACTGTTCCTGAAATTATCAAATCTGTTGGGCCTCAGGGACCTGAGGCAATTGTGGCAAGCATGGCATTGTCTGAGGAGCAACAGAGGGCAATTCAGGTGGTTACCACTGGTCAGCGAACCAACCCAAACTGGCATTTGTTCAGGAAAGGAAGGTTGACTGCCAGCAACTTTGGAGCTGTCCTGAGGTCAAAGCGTGTGACTGCTTCCCTTATTACCAGGGTGCTAGGGCAACAACAGGCCCTTGATGGTGTTTTGTCTGTACAGTGGGGGACTATGAATGAATGTGAGGGCGTCAGGGCATTCACCACTGCAACCCAGATGCAGGTCCATGAGTCAGGATTGTTGGGGGCATCTCCAGATGGTCTGGTAGGGTCTTCCGCTGTGCTGGAGGTAAAGTGTCCCTACGGAGCCAGGGAAATGACAATTAGTGAAGCATTGCAAATCAAGGGCTTCTGTGTCAGTAAGGAAGGAGAAACATTCAGCCTGCGTGAGGAACATCCTTACTGGCACCAAGTGCAAGGTCAGCTCAGCTTCACCTCACTGCAAGAAAGAAGAAAATTAAAAAATTGTGAATCGTTTTTAATTTACATTTACTCGCCTTTGCAATGTTGTGGTTGTTAGAGTGTTAGGTTTCCTGTCAGCTCGTCTGTTGGGAAGATATAAAATATTAGTTTCATGGAAGTCACACCGTCACATATAAGAGCATTAAGACATACAGTACATAGGCTAAAACCAAACATCTAAAGATATAACCTTGCACTTTGATAAGTCTCGTGAACATTTTCACTATTTTGACATTTTTATAGATCAAAATTGAACTAAAGAAATAAATGGTAGATTAATCCATATTGAAAATAGGTGTCAGATGCTACACTAATTATAATAGTTATATTTCTTAATTAATTAAGATAAGATATTACTTTATTGATCCCAATTTGGGAAATGTTTGTGTTGCAGCAGCATAACAAGAAAAACAAAATATAAGTTATTATATATACAAAAGTATATGAGGGATGGAATATTAAATTGAATATAAATTTAAAATGTACATGTGATTTTACATCCAAGAGAAGCTATGGAGCAGAGAGTTCTCTGCCAGCCAGAGGTGATTTGTTATTAGTTCAATATGTCTAACTGATTTCCCTGACTACAATCTTTAGTTACATGGTGAAACGTTATGCTGCTTGTACTAATTAGACTTATCATATAAGCCACACAGGTTTTAATAGGATGTATTCATTATCTTTACTTATGTTGCGGTCTTTTCAGCAGCGCCATCTCTAAAACGGCGACACAGTCACTACCCATCATTCACATTTCACCGTGACATGGACAAAAATGTAACGTCAGCTTACCTCATGGCACGAATCCAGACTCTCCTTTGGAAAACATTGGCCGGGAAACAATAGAACAAGCACGTTTCATGCGATGTATTTGATGTCGTAGAACAAACGTGATTTATCTCTTAAATTTGTGTCAATCACAGACCTTATTTCGAGCTATTTTCCAAAACCCTATGGAAAAAATGCATTGCTTTTTGACGAAGGAACCAGAAGTGCTAAAAATGCTAACTTACTTCCGGGTTTTATGACGCGTCACTGCGGTTCTCTATTGGATATGGTGGTATATTATTTAGATATTCACACCTTTATCAGAAGAACCAAACCAACATAAAATGAGCTCACAGACAGGCTAGTTCTGTCTCATTTATCACAATTATTTTTTACATCAGATCTTCATAATTTCCTAGTTTTGTATTTAGTTTCTAGATTTGTAAACAAATCCAGAACCTTTGAAATACGTTACCACCTCACAGCACGGTGCGCTGAGTTCTTGTAGTCGAAAAAAGCCCAAGAATAATATAAACTGTACCCTGTGTCATTTTGTGTCATTTGTAGTCCATTTATTGTTGTTTGTCTTGTCTTACCCCGGCTGACATCTCACTAAATCCACTGTTTTAATTGTTCCCTATATTGCCCCTATGCCCTGTAAGGTGTCCTTGGGTGTTATGAAAGTGTTTGCACATGTTTATTCAAGTGTATGAGTGACATAGAGCAAGTGAGATGGCCAGTGGTTCTCAAACTTTTTACACAGAGTACCACCTTAAATTATATTGGGCTCTCCTAGTAACACCATCATAGACCTTCCTGGGTACCATCGAGATAAAGGATTTAATATGACAAGCCATATGATGCTCTCATTTGTTAGTGACATTCCACATGCATGAATACCAGTTCAGTATTGTCTAAGTGCACTCCCAGGTATTTGTAGTCCTCCACAACAGCCACATCCTCTCCCAGAATGCACAGGTGTAGAGGAGACGTCCTCACCCTTCTGAAATCAATGACCATCTCTCTGGTCTTGGCCACATTCAGAATACTCACAACATTAGGCTGAGGTTCATCTTCCGCTCTTCTTGAAGTGGTTGTGCTTCTTGTTGCTTCCGGCTAAAATAAACATAATTAAAGACATTTTGAGTGTTTAAAATGTGCTGTAATACACAACACATTATTTATTCCTAAACTTGCAGAAAGGAAAACTAAAGTGAGACATTTAATCACTTATTTATATATAAATCTTATACACCTTGAATTCTTGTTGGCCAATGATACACATACCCTTTGAAGATGAGCTGGGAAATTGAATACTATACACCATCTTTAAGCCGGACAGTCTGCCCCGTCCTGTCAAAGTCCTCACAACTGAAGTGATCACTGCAGAGCAGTGTCCTGCCACAGGAAACAAAACCGTCCCTTCTTAGGGCAACTTCCCACTGCAACTTCCCACTGCTTCCTCCTCTCTCCGGTTTTGGGAAACCTTAAAAACATGAAAAAGCTAGCCAGATATATAAATTATTGTCAACATTGTCCTCCCTTCTTTCCTTTAACATTAAGGGTAAGGACAAAAATACACACCGAAATTATCATATTTTTCAGGTAATTGTATGTATGTATGTATGTATGTATGTATGTATGTATGTATGTATGTATGTATGTATGTATGTATGTATGTATGTAATGTATACTTTAAGAATAAGAGACTAAGAGTTATAAAAAAGGTGTCCAAAAGAAACATTAAATAATTGTGTAAAGAGATGGTAGCAACATATTCTAATGAGGCTGGGTCAACATCAATCTTGCAATACTATTATCTCACATAGCCCCACTGATCCTGTGTAGCAGGACTTGTAATGTACATACATCCACTAAGTAATTAATGATTATCCTAATTATAGTCATAATATTGTCATATCTTACACGTGGAAGGTGATTCCACGGGTTCTTGTTTGCAGACTGCGGTGATTAGAGCATCCATAGGCTGCACAAAAGTCAGGCATAGTCAGGTACTTCTGCAAACACAAAGCCAACAATTTCCTGTATCATAATATATCTAAAATGTAAGATATTTTTAACAAGCCAAACCACTTGGAAGAAATCATGTGTAACTTAAGTTATGTTGAAAAGAAAGAGCAGTTCTGCCTCTCCCACTGGTGTAAAGTTGCTGGGTCAACTTTGTAATACTAGGTCTCACTCACAGCCTCTTGTTATTAGCCAGCTAATAAATACAACCACGGCACATACACAACGAAAAGCTGCAATTTCAACATGTCCAAGCATCCTGTATCATAGCCATGCTAATAATGTTTATAATAAACCAAACCGTTTGTAAATCAGTCAAGATTTCAGCGATTTAAGAGTATTTTTGTGCAGATCACTCACCTTACAACAGCTACCATAGCGCGTACCAGAGTAGCTGTTGACAGTAGCAAGATGGCGGCCAGTGAGCTACGCTGGAAAATCTCCCATGAGCCATATATCTATGGTTGAGGCCACCCCCGTGAGGTGAGGGCCCACGCAGTCTGCGTGATCTGCGTGTAGGGAGGTTCTGTCTACCTACATTAAGAATGCTAAACTTAGCCTATATTTATTTAAATTACGATTTATTGATTGGTGTCAGTGCCAAGCGGCAAACTCTGTGGAAGAGCCGGGACGCCAATACTAGGGGTGGGCGGATCGATCCCAAAATATCGATACTTCCGATATTACGTTACGTTTCAAAATATCGATACTAGAGCCAATAGGATCGATACTTTTATACTTTTTTCCCCGTCTCCTCTACTCGTCAATTTCTTCAAAAAACTATGTGCAGACGAACACAAGTATATGCTCTTTTCTTCTTTCTCCACTGCTGTCCTCCTCTCCTCGAGGTTCAAGCACGCGCAGCACGCTCCCTGCCTGAACGCTGATTATCAAGTTGACTGTCAGCAGCCGGCAGGGCAGCAGCAGCAGCAGCCGACAGGGCAGCAGCAGCAGCAGCCGACAGGGCAGCAGCAGCAGCAGCCGGCAGGGCAGCAGCAGCAGCAGCAGCCGGCAGGGCAGCAGCAGCAGTAGCCGGCGACTCGCGAGTGCAACACACACACGCGCTTGATGGCTGAGAGAAAGAGCAGCGTTGTGTGGAGCAATTTCACAACTGGCAATTAAACCTTAGTGAACTGTGATGTGTGCAAGAAGACAGTTCGCTACTCTGGCCACTTTGTATTGTTATTTTTCATGTTTGCACTTTAAATTTGCAAAAGTAAAACGTTTATTTGTCTATAAAAACTGTCCGGTCTGTATTCATGAATTCAGATTTAGTCTATTTATGATGATTTCAGCTCAAAGATCATGTCATGTGTGACCCATACAAAGTGTGTGATCACAATGTTATGTTTATATTTAATATCATTTTAGAAACCTGTTTAACAATGGACAGCAGGGGGCAGTAGATGGCAGGGTAACACTGCCGTAAAGGGGTTTGTTGTGATTTGCGCCTGCCGTAAACGGACTAATGTGGAGACGGTGCTGCCGTTGGCTTGCCATTTTGGCAAGACCCGCCAAACGAGCAGCTAAGGATTTTGTTGTTCATCATTTCTCCTGTTTTGCAGGTCAGTTTTGTATACATATTGTCACAAGTGTTATAAATATCCACGGTAGTGTTGTTTCACGATGTCCTAGTTTTTGAAGTGGTGTTTGGACGTTGTTTATCGTCTTCAAATCTGCGTAGGAGACTGTCGTGGTTGCTGTGTGCGCGTGTGTGTGTAATGGCGGTCGCTATTTTAATGTAACATAAGCTCTTTGATCAAAGTGAATGCAAGTACATGTAATTGTTTACAGCTCCTGTACATTTTGTACTTACATATTTTCTGGGTTTATATCCTAAGTATTTTGTGTGTGTGTTTTGTATTATCTGTATGTGTTCTATGGTCAGAGTTAATACATAAATGCTTGTGGGATGTTAATGCTAGCACAGATTAGATTCTGATGCTTTACCTGGGAAGGTATTTAAAAGGGTTTGATTACAACATCAATATCTGAAGAGAGAAATTCTTATTTTAAGTCATGGTGTTTATTTCAAATATATTGAAGACATGAATATATATATATATGGACAAGTGTTTATATTGAAGACAGAAAAGGGCAATAACAATTGTGTGTGTTGTGTCAAATGGTTATGGACATTAACAATTGTGTGTGTGCCAAATGAATAATAAATTCTGGCAAGACCCGCCAAACGAGCAGCTAAGGATTTTGTTGTTCATTTCTCCTGTTTTGCAGGAATACTATCTGTCATCGCGCCCTGCATAGCGGGGCCTGTTACAGATTCTTGGGGGCTCGTCCGGGATTAGCATCATTTGAGACCACCATATGCTGATCCAGTGATATTGGACCTAAAGGACCGGACTGACGACGTGTTGCCGGAGTGGAGGTGCTTCCAGTTAACGACTCAAGAGGTAGAGAGACCAGATTAAAGGGGATCTACGCCTAGGAGTGCAGAACTGTTTGCCACAGTTGCCCACAACACACAGGATGGCTAACAACGAGAGGAAGAGACTAAGCTGGTCCATCAAGAAAGGACTTCATCAGCTAACAGCTATGAAGTTGCCACACACCTCGATCCAGTGGAAGGACTTGACTCATCAGAGCTTAACAGGGACGACGAGGAGGGCTGTGTTGAGTATATTGCTGCAAATATGAACAGTATGACTCTACTAAACCTAGAAGATGAGGGAATGTCAATGTTGTTGTGTCTACAAGATACTGTTGATTTGATTATAGCAAACCGTAGCAGTGGTATAGTGTGTTCAAAAGAGGGTGAAATTGATACATCTGTTAAGTCACCCATGATGTTATTAGCTACTGTTAACGCTAATCAACAACTTGAGCCATTAGACAATCCAACTGAGACTGGCATTCATGACACAGACATACAGAAACTGTTAAGGGGCTTAGAGGAGGTGCAAAACAAACTTCTACACAGTGTCACCACACCTAGTTCAGATACACCGCAACCTCACTCTAGCCAACCCAGTAAGCAGCATACACCTAACTCACCAGTTTTAGCTTTTACTCTCAGGTATTTGAATTTGAACCACGAAACAAAAGTACTCCAAAACACAAACCGGAAAATGAAGGGTAAGTTTGTACTTATTTTTACAAAATAAGTAATTTATCTTTAAGTGGATGATAAGAATAGGCCACAGCATTTTCTCTGGTGAACATGGATACAAAAATACCAAACATGTCATGTTTAATCTAATTTCAAACAAAAATAATCTGTTATTTATAAATCTTATGGTTCCTCCTACCTCTAAATGTTACTTAAAACTCAACTATACCCTGTATCAAGTTAATAATTTTATCAATTTTATCATGTTTCAGGAAGGCACTTGGACATTCATCCACAACTCAGCCTGGACAGGTATTGAGGCAGATCATGGAAGCCTGATGTTTCTAATGTTCAGTGTTGTTTTGTTACAGACATTTGTATTTGTATTTCAGATAGTAATATCTGATACTGAGGATATGGGTCCACCCAAAACAAATACAGACAAGACTACTTGCTACAGGTAAGTACAAATGTTAGTAACTCACTTACACGAGAAAGACATTTTTGTTTGTAAGATGTTTTAACATGGGAATGATCACTTCCTAACAGTACATACACAGACCTGTATGCACCATGTGTTGAAGAAGAGGACGAAGAGCTGGTTGCAGTCAACATGACGAGTTTATTGGACACTGAAATGTAAACGGACAGCTATTACAGTGGCATTACATTTTTTTTCTCTGTACAATATTTCTGGTACAACATTTTTTTTTAAAAACTGTTTGTGCACTCTGGAATATCCACTAATAAGGTCACTTTTTTTCCTTTACAGGGAGGAGATGAACATTACATTACCTGCCATTATTGCTAACCTCTCACAGCCTATTGATCATGGAAGAGTCAGCCGGTTCAACATTTCAAGGGCTAATGTTTGGGATGGAGCAGTCAGAGGTTTCAAGCGTACATCGTATTCAGAAAACTGTGACATGCTGGTAAAATTCACTGATGATGCTGGTGTTTTCGAAGAAGGAATTGACTCAGGTGGTCCCAGGAGAGAGTTGTTATCTCTACTGATGAAGAATCTGAAAGACCGGCCCATTTTTGATGGGCCAGACGGACGCCGCTTCTTGGTCTACAATGCAAATGGTATGCATACGGTTAGAAGTGTACTAATACAATTGTTCATCCATCCATCCATCTTCTCCCGCTTATCCGTGGTCGGGTCGCGGAGGTAGCAGTTCCAGCAGAGAGCCCCAAACTTTCTTTTCCCTGGCCACATCAACCAGCTCTGACTGGGGGATCCCAAGGCGCTCCCAGGCCAGAGAAGAGATATAATCCCTCCATCTGGTTCTAGGTCTACCCCTTGGTCTCTTCCCAGCTGGACGTGCCTGGAACACCTCCCTAGGGAGGCGCCCAGGTGGCATCCTAACTAGGTGCCCGAACCACCTCAACTGGCTCCTTTCGACGCGAAGGAGGAGCGGTTCAACTCCGAGTCCCTCCCGGATGACCGAACTTCTCACCTTATCCCTAAGGGAGACACCAGCCACCCTGCGGAGAAAACCCATCTCGGCCGCTTGTACCCGCGATCTCGTTCTTTCGGTCATGACCCATCCTTCATGACCATAGGTGAGGGTAGGAACGAAAATGGCCCGGTAGACAGAGAGCTTTGCCTTTTGGCTCAGCTCCCTTTTCGTCACAACGGTGCGGTAAAGAGACTGCAGTACCGCTCCCGCTGCTCCGATTCTCCGACCCATCTCACGCTCCATTGTTCCCTCACTCGAGAACAAGACCCCGAGATACTTGAACTCCTTCACTTGGGGTAAGGACTCATTCCCTACTTGGAGTGGACAGTCCATCGGTTTCCTGCTGAGAACCATGGCCTCAGATTTGGAGGTGCTGATCCTCATCCCAGCCGCTTCACACTCGGTTGCGAACCGATCCAGTGAGTGCTGAAGGTCGCAGACCGATGAAGCCATCAGAACCACATCATCTGCAAAAAGCAGTGGTGCAATCCTTAGTCCACCGAACTGCAGACCCCCTCCCCCACGACTACGCCTCGAAATCCGATCCATGTATATTACAAACAGGATTGGTGACAAAGCGCAGCCCTGGCGGAGGCCAACCCTCACCTGAAATGGGTCCGACTTACTGCCGAGGACCCGGACACAGCTCTCGCTTTGGGAGTACAGAGATTGGATGGCCCTGAGTAGAGACCCCCTCACCCCATACTCCCGCAGCACCTCCCACAGTGACTCCCTTGGAACCCGGTCATATGCCTTCTCCAAGTCTACAAAACACATGTAGACTGGATAAGCATACTCCCAGGCACCCTCCAGGATCCTTGCGAGAGTAAAAAGCTGATCCGTCGTTCCACGACCAGGACGGAATCCGCATTGTTCCTCCTCAATCTGAGGTTCGACAATCGGCCTGACCCTCCTTTCGAGTACCTTAGAGTAAACTTTCCCGGGGAGGCTGAGTAGTGTGATGCCTCGGTAATTGGCACACACCCTCTGATCCCCCTTTTTGAAAAGGGGAACCACCACTCCGGTCTGCCACTCCTTCGGTACTGTTTCCGACTTCCACGCAACGTTGATGAGACGTGTCAACCATGACAGTCCCTCAACACCCAGAGCCTTCAGCATTTCTGGGCGGATCTCATCCACCCCCGGGGCTTTGCCACTGTGAAGTTGTTTGACGACCTCAGTGACCTCCCCCCGGGAGATTGGTGTCGATCCCCCTTCATACTCCAGCTCTGCCTCTAACATAGAGGGCGGAGTTGTCGGGTTCAGGAGTTCCTCAAAGTGCTCCTTCCAACGCCCTAACACTCCATCAGTTGAGGTCAACAACGTCCCATCCTTACTGTACACAGCTTGGATGGTTCCCTGCTTCCCCCTCCTGAGGTGTCGGACAGTTTTCCAGAACAACTTTGGTGCCGCCCGAAAGTCTTTTTCCATGTCTTCTCCGAACTTCTCCCACACCCGCTGCTTTGCCTCGGCCACGGCTGAGGCTGCTGCCCTTCGGGCCTGTCGGTACCTTGCAACTGCCTCGGGAGTCCCCCGGGATAACAAATCCCTGAAGGCCTCCTTCTTCAGTCGGACGGCTTCCCTGACCACCGGTGTCCACCAGGAGGTTCGAGGGTTACCGCCCCTTGAGGCACCTAGGACCTTGAGACCACAGCTCCCCGCCGCGGCTTCGGCAATAGAGGCTTTGAACACCGACCACTCTGGTTCAATGTCCCCAACCTCCACAGGAATGCCCGAAAAGCTCCGCCGGAGGTGTGAGTTGAAGGCCTCCTGAACTTGGGCCTCCTCCAGACGTTCCCAGTTCACCCGAACTACACGTTTGGGCTTACCAGGTCTATCCAAAGGCTTCCCCCGCCACTCGACCCAACTCACCACCAGATGGTGATCAGTTGACAACTCCGCCCCTCTCTTTACCCGAGTGTCCAAAACATACGGCCTCAGGTCCGATGATACGATAACCAAATCGATCATGGACCTTCTGCCTAGGGTGCTCTGGTACCACGTACACTTATGAGCATCCTTATGTTCGAACATGGTGTTTGTTATGGCCAATCCATGACTAGCACAGAAGTCCAGTAACAAACCACCACTCCGGTTCAGATCAGGGGGGCCGTTCCTCCCAATCACTCCCCTCCAAGTGTCTCCATCATTGCCCACATGTGCGTTGAAGTCTCCCAGCAAGATTAAAGAGTCCCCTTCAGGAGCCCCATACAGGACTCTTTCCAGGGTCTCCAAGAAGGCCGTATACTCTGAACTGCTGTTGGGTGCATAAGCACACACAACAGTCAGAGTTTTCCCCCCCATAACCCGCAGGCGTAGGGAGGCAACCCTCTCGTCCACTGGGGTAGACTCCAACAACGAAGCACCCAACCGGGGACTTGTGAGTATCCCCACACCCGCCCGGCGCCTCACACCTTGAGCAACTCCGGAGAAGAATAGAGTCCAACCCCTATCCAGAAGTAAGGTTCCAGAGCCGACGCTGTGCGTAGAGGTGAGCCCAACCAGATCCAACTGGTAACGCTCCACCTCCCGCACAAGCTCCGACTCCTTCCCCCCCAGAGAGGTGACGTTCCACGTCCCCAAAGCCAGCTTCTGTCGCCCGGGTCTGGTCCGTCGAGACCCTCTGCCTTCACTGCCACCCTTCTGGCAGCGCACCCGACCCCATTGCTGTTTCCCGTAGGTGGTGGGCCCGCGGGACGGAGAAGCGGAGGTGTTGCCCACGTTGCCTTTTCGGGCTGTGCCCGGCCGGGCTCCGTGGCAAGCCCGGCCACCAGACGCTCGCCGACGAGTCCTCCTTCTGGGCCTGGCTCCAGAAGGGGACCCCGGGCTTCCTCCGGGCCGGGTATCCTCACTTCGTGTGTCGTCTTTTGAACCAATCTTAGTCTGGCCCCTTGCCTGAGACCAATTTGCCATGGGAGACCCTACCAGGAACACAAGGTTCCAGACAACACAGCCCCCAGGTTCATCAGGGCACACAAACCTCTCTACCACGGTAAGGTGCTGGTTCTTCAGAGAGGTAATACAATTGTTAATGATCATTAACCATATATATCATATGACATATGATTTGTTGCTTGAGCAATTTTTCCAAAACGTTGAGTTTCATTACAGTGCATTAAAGTATATAGTAAATAATGTTTTAATTTTGCAATATGAATACATTTATTCACAGCTGTTAGGGAGGATGAATACCACTTGGCAGGAAAGATGATTGCCGTGTCAGTTGTGCATGGAGGTCCAGGGCCACATTTCCTGTCAGAAGATCTTGTACATTATCTTGCAGGCCAGCCTTCATTCAAAGCAACAGTTGATTTAATAACTGATGAAGAAGTAGGGAAAGCTTTACAAGAGGTGAGAATTGCATACAGCAACAGTGTGGTAGGGTGGATTATTATGTAGTTCCTGCAGTGTTTTGAGACATCTTTACTTTACCTTTATCACATACACCGAATTGGCTTCATTTTTTGTTTTGTGATCAGAATCAGAGTACCCTTATTAGTCCCACAGAGGGGACATTTACATTGTTGGAGCAGAATAGAGCCAAAGACAGCTTAATGTTACCTAAGAAGAATGATAAAAAACTAGTAAAGATACACAAACACAATTTACAAAAAACACATCCTCTAATAGAGGATTTAGCAGCCAGGTATATATTGCACAAGGATAGTAGTAATAGTAATATATAAATCTTGCAATGGAACAAAAATGGCAAGAATATACAGTACTTGCAGTTATTGACTGGATTGTTTATATCCATTTTATAATCTTCAGATTGAGAATGCTGCCTCAGTGGATGCCTTGCGAGAAATGACCATGAGACACAGCACAATGTTACACACAGCAGGTTGTCTGAGACATGTGGCTTCTGTTGAAGGAAAGATAGATATTGTGTCAGACTACCTCCAGTGGTACATTATTGGCCGAAACTCCTCTGTAATTGAGAGGTAAGATCATATTTGTATTCATGTGATTTTTTTTAAATGTATGTAAGAATTTTTTGTTTAAAATGCCTCATGGTCCCCCTCTTTGGTTTATTCTATGTTTATCTGTTAGCAATTAGTCAGTGTCAAAATGTGTGCCTGTGTAGTATAACTGATATGGGACGTCCGTCTCTCCTTTCCCTGCCTGTCTTGTGCCAATCTTTAAGTGCTCATGCCACCCCCCCTTGTTTTAGGTATTAGGTTATTTAAATGTGACTTTGTGATGAAACATTTTTTTTGTTCACTCTTCAGATTCAAGGAGGGTCTTTCAGCCCTTCAGTTTTTAAACGCACTACAGCAGCACCCTACTCTGCTGGCCCCGGTCCTGTGCCACTCTGAAAAGCGACTTACTGCTCTGGAACTTGAGCGACTCTTCAAGCCTGACCTCAGTCCACCAGGGAGTAACAGGAGGCTTAGGGAAAGTCAAACTTTGGGCTACTGGGCAGACTATCTCCTCGATTGTGAAGGTTTGTAAATCGCTGTTTTTATAACTATTTCAGGAAACACATTGCCAAAATGTATCTGAACATGTCTTCTTTGCAGAAAGCCAGACTGCTGTGTCTTTGGAAGATGTTTTGATGTTTGCGACTGGGCTGACTTCACTTCCCCCATCTGGATTTGAACCATCGCCAGGAATAGAGTTCCTTGATGACTCTCCATTCCCAATGGCAAACACATGTTCCAACCCATTAAAACTACCACTCCTTGACGCATACAATGTGTTTAAGTCCCAAATGGACTTTGGAATGCAAAATTCTCCAGGATTTGGCTGTTTTTAAGTCATGTGACTGGATGACCCATAGAGTACAGACTCGATGAAGGTTGTTCATAGAGTAAACACTCTATAAAGGTTGTTCATATAGTTGTTGTTAGATGTGAACGTGTTTTTTTTTCTCTCACAGCTCATGTTGTCCATTCAGTTTGGGACAAAATCAAAGTATTGTTCTATACCTATACAATTTTTATAAATACTCTGAACTTTGCTATACATATTCCACATTGTCACCCATAGCTTCTTTGTTGTAAATCAGTCATTCATTCTCAGGTTTCCAGTGAGTCCACATGGTTGAAATAAGACTTATACAGAAATGTTCTTTCTGCACACAATTACGCACACAACATAACCTTGTTTGTGCTTGCTAATTGGAGCGTTGTTTGTTGTTATTCCAGTTATATTTTATAATGATTAAGATATTTATGTTATGACTATGCTGTGATTTGGTGCTGTATAAATGACATTGAAACAAATATGGTGATTGGCTGGAAACAATGTTCATTTCAAAATGCTGTTTTTATTTAAAAATGTATGGGAATATCTTTTTTCTAAATAGGACCAGTCTTCGGATGAACAGGTACCATAATCATTTGGATACATCACAGGGGAAAGAGTAAATGCAGTCTGACAAACCATGAAACCAAGCATTGTTGAGCCCTGAAATCTGATTTGGAGTGGTGAAACAGTGCTACTGTACTTCTGAATACCTTTTCGATTACTTTATAACTGAGCATATTCTTTCAGCTTCATGTACAGTTCTGATGCAGTCTCCCAGTTCTCTGGCTACTGTAGGTCATTGCGCTCCATAGCAAAGTCCAAGTACTCCTGCATGTTTTGGTCCCCACATGGAGCTATTGACAGGCTTGTCTCAGGAACAGTATCCAATTCTGCCTGTTCAATCTCAAATCCACAGTCCCTGGAGCCAAATCTATTTTAAATAGAAGACATAGTATTTATTTACATTTAAGATAAAAACACAAAGAAGTATCAATCCATCACCAATGTATTACCTGTGTGGCAAGTAGTACAGTTCATTGGGCACTCCTCCTGGACATGATGCTGTTCTGGAAGGGCGAATCCTGTGACTGTTCCACAGTCTCACACACTCATCCAAGTCCTTCTGAATAACATCAACGAAGCAGAATCTCAGAAGGCACTGATGCTCGTGACTCCCGTTGAAGTATCCAGCATCTCGGAGGTATGCAAATAGCTCCATCCAGAACTGAGACCTATAGAAATTGATATATTTTCAAGTGAATTATTAAGCAATATAGAACAATTCTACAAATTACATTAAAAGGTTACCAGTAAAATCAACAACAAATCATTGAGTGTCTATTTCATAATTTATTTGCTTCACAACCTATAGAGAGGCGAAGTCCCGCCCATCTACTTCTGACCCATGGGACCCCGGAAGCGGAAAATTATACATTGACGTCAATGGAGAGAGAAAAGTCATCTTTCGATCCCGTTTGAATTGTGCCACGAATGACACATATGATGTTTGTCAAATTAAAAGAACATTTTACAAGTCAAAAAAATAAAAATGTGTCCTAAAACTGTGAAGTTACAATTTTTTTTTTGTGTGAAACCGCTCAGTGAACTACAGGTCTCTGGTCTCGCACAATACGCGTCACCATCACAAAGATGGCTGTCACGTTAGTAAATTTCACCTGTTTCTTTCAGAATGAGGCGAAAAAGTATAAAACGAGGTGAAAATCACTACAAGTCTGGGCATGTTGAGAGCTGTACATACACGAAAGGGAGCGGTTCTGTAAGAGCCAGCATGCGGGACCGGCTTTACAAGGTTTCAGTGAGTAATATGAGTGCAATGTTTAAGGTTAATGTCAGCTAGCTAACAAGGTACACTAACGTGTTTTGTTTTAGCAACTAGTTTTCTCCTTAAGAACATTGTGGTGTCTGTGTATGCTGTGGATAACATTAGTGTTCACAAGAACAAGATACACTCCCGTGTTTTGTTTTAGTTGCTCTTCAGATTGAAGCGGCCAGTTCTATATCGACTATATGCAGTGTTGGGTGTAACGCGTTACAAAAGTAACGGAGTTACAGTAATATATTACTTTTTGCTGTAACGAAGTAATGTAACGCATTACTAATGAAATGTGGGTAATATATTACCCGTTACAATGCTCAGTAACGCAGTTACAACAGATTTTAACCCGAAATTAAATGGTGTTTTGTTTTTTAAGAATGTACTAACATAGCGAGAAATTCCGACACCGGACAAATTGTGCGGGTAGATTAGTAAACCTGGTGTTTACCCTTCAGGCTTCGCGTCGAGATCTTCGGGGAAGTTGAACGTTATGCAACCATTCAAAAAAGAGAACGTAGCGAAAAATACAAACAACAAATTGTGTCAGGTGCGCGTGACCTGCTCCGTTGCGCGTGCATCATTTCCAAAGTGCTTCCACAGCAGTGACACACATCTGATCTGTGGATAATCATTTATACGAAAATGGTTAAAGCAACCATCATTAAACGCCAGCAACACTGCATCTACTGCAGACAGTAGCAACAGGTCAGATGCGGACATCACGTTACCCTCCATTGTGGACACTAGCTTACTCCCGCCTGACTCGCCAGCCCCGGAGCAGCAGTCTTCGTCGCCCGAAACTACGCCGCCCCTCTGCGGCCCGCAGGTGCCAGGTATATTTAAACAACTACCCACCTGTACAGTGGGGTAAGGCGGTCATTTTGCAGCTTTTGGTATAAAAATAGACAATGGCTAGAATATTAATGTGAAAATAATACCATATTCTGACATGCCTGTAGAAATGTTGGGTCAAAAATAATGCATACAATAGCACAGATGCCTTCACCACGAATCGCTACAAAAATATCTCATATCCTAAGCTTATTATCAACGAGCTGATGTTGCAGCTGAAATGTTCTCCAGGTCACAAAGTCAACCTCACATGATGATGTGATACCAGTTTTCAAGCACAGTAAATATTCTCTTCCCAGCGTATATGATGGGACCAAGGTGATGATGTAGTAGGCTACATGGTTTTAATAATACTTTTGCCTTTCAATGTTTGCCATTTCAAACCATGAGCATGGTTTAAATAATATTTGCCTTGATTTACAATATGTTAACCTTCATTATAGTCCTTGACAGCGGTTTGTACTGCTGTATTAACAACGTGTCACATGTTAAGAATTTACAATCAGAATGGAGTATTCAAATAAGCCGTGTAATACAAGTTGTTAGTAGCCTTAAGGGTCTACACAGTTGTTATGCTATACCACATTGCCCTTCACTGGATGCATAATGAGCTGCACTAAACTACATTTTAGCATTTAAAATACCTAGCTATTCTTTTGCGGTTATTTTGGTGAAACTAAAGTAGTGTAACTCATTACATTTCAGAGACAGTAATATTGTAATGTAACTTATTACTTTCTAAAGAGAGTAATAAGTAATATGTAATATATTACATTTTGGAAGTAACTTGCCCAACACTGACTATATGTGTGATCTCCTTTTTACATCTCGTTGTGTCATTTGAGTTTATTTGCTGTGTGTAGATTCAAGGATTTTGGTTATCTTGTCCAGGGATGCAAACTTGTCACCTTTCGGCGAAATTCTCCGTTTTGAATCCAAAATAGGTCGTTTTTGTGATTCCTGTAGATCTGCAATAAAAATATTTTTGGGGTATGGGAGGGGGTCTGGGACCCGGATTAATGTGCGGCCGCGAGCTTTTTTTTATATATTATAATGAAGCGCAAGCTGTGTGCTCGAGTCTTCCTGCCTGTCGGCTCTGCTCATGATGTATAATAAGCCTCTGCTGCTCGGCGATGATGGTCTAGCTTCAGCAGCTACATTACCTACGTAGTGCGTTCGTTAATATTAACTGTGCGTCCGGAGTCCCTGTGGCACAGACTGGACCGCTGGTGAACAGCTGTTAGAACGGGCCGTTCAGGTGGTCACAGTAGAGCTCCCTGTCGGAGCGGCAGAGCGTGATGTGCACTGAAAAGTTTTTTTTTCCCGTCGCAATATTATCGGTGAGCTAGCTAACTAGCATACATTGTCACTATCTGCTAATGTTAGCTTTAGCCTTCGTTTTCTAATCGTTTTTTTCATAGGCTATAAACAGAGGGGGTATAAGTATATATCTTGTAATTGATTAAAAGTAGAAGTACTCAGT
This sequence comes from Notothenia rossii, assembly GCF_949606895.1. NCBI lineage: Eukaryota > Metazoa > Chordata > Actinopteri > Perciformes > Nototheniidae > Notothenia > Notothenia rossii. The sequence goes on along the minus strand of NC_136912.1, from coordinate 48,437,753 downwards.
TCTTGTACTTGAGTAAAAGTAGAAGTACCAGAGTGTAGGAATACTCTGTTACAGTAAAAGTCCTGCATTCCAAATGTTCCTCAAGTAAAAGTAGAAAAGTATTATTATCAAAATATAGTGAAAGTAGCGACAGTAAAAGTAGTCATTTTGCAGATTGGTCCATTTCAGAATAATATGATATGTTTTATAATGACTGATCATTAAAGTGTTATCAAAGCTGGTAAAGGTGCAGCTAGTTTGAATGACTTTGTATACTGCAGGCAGGGTAGCTTTTGGATTTACTCCAGGTGGAACTAAAGTCTGATTTAACACTTGATTATATTTCACATCATTCATCCACATCTGTAAAGTAACTAAAGGTATTACATACATGTAGTGGAGTAAAAGTACACCATTTACCTCTGAACTGTAGTGGAGTAGAAGTACAAAGTAGCAAAACATTGAAATACTTAAGTAAAGTACAAGTATCTCAAAATTGTGCCCAAGTATAGTACTTGTTGAGTTTATGAACTTAGTTACTTTACACCAGTGGCTATAAAGATAGAAAGACTAAGCCTTGCACAGAGGCATGAAAATACATTTTCAAAATGCTCAACAGTGCTGCCAAAATTATAAACTGACTGCTACACAATTAAAATAAATGCTTTTTATATATTTCTATTAGATGTGACTCTATGGCGTTTCTGTTAATAATAACACTGCTGCTTTAGTTGTTCTGACTGCTAAAATCCTCTTGTTATTCCTCATTTTAAAGCCGATATTCTGTGGGGTCAGGGGGCTCGGATCCTTGTCACCTTTTGCATACCTGATGAGTTTGCATCCCTGTTGTCAATTTGTTTGGTTATCTAGGCACAGCTGTGTGTGACTCCCTCTGGTACACTGGTATGTGTTTTCCTAATGTAGAGAGCATTGATTAATTAATAAACTACACACTGACTCTAGATCCTGACCAAATCCTTATTTTTTGATCAAATGTTTTTCAAAAAAATGTATTGTATATTATATAACAGCTGCACATCACAGACCGGAGTCTCTGCTACTGTGGACCACGAAGGAGGGGATCATCATCCCCATCCCCAAAGACCCTGCATGGCGTGGAAATCTCCTCCTCCTGGAACAATTCTACACCCAGCATATGCTCCCTGTGTTGGCCAGTAGAGAGGAGGACATTTAAATAAACATACTCTTAACACCCTCGGACTCTGCGTTGTGTTTCGTATGTGTGATGGGGTGTTATGCAGAGGGGAGGAAAACAGGACACAGCAGATTGGGATTGTGGTGGAGATGCTGAGCAGTTATTTAATTGTTGCTTGTAATTATTATTATACTGCGTGCTTCTTAGTTATTCCATCTTTTGCTGTAACATGGATCTGTATATTTACTTGTTATCTACCACACTTCCTTCTACATCATACACCATAATTATACATGATGGTGTATATAGGATATATATTTATTTGTATACATATCTGTAAATTGTATAATTTTATTTTTCGTATTTGGGATTTCTCTTTTGTCCACTCAAATACACTTGACCCTTTCTCTTTTCCATGTGGAAAATGGCAGCTGAATATTCTGCTTTTCTCATCTGCTCCCTGTCTGCTCATCTACGATGAGAAAATTATATAATTAATTACTAATAATCATTTAAACCTGTTATGACCAATATTTCACAAATTCTTCATGTAAACTTAAGAGTACAGCTGTATGTTGAGTGTCAACTTTGCTTGGTTCATCTTACTGGGGGGCAGCTACATGGATGTCAGTGCAGTCCACAATAATTTTGCAGCTGAAGGCAGAATGAATTTATTATTGACTCAGAATGAAGCACAACTTCATGTCATACAATACATTGACTTTATTTGTAATTGTGTAAAAAAAATATGAATATTGATTAGCAAGCAGGACCTGCAGGAACAGAGAATGGTGATGGATGGAGCTGGGAAGAGAGAAGAATAAAGAAAACAGATCAACTTTATTATCGGATATTAAAAATTCAATTTCAAAACAAGTTGCCGCTCCTACAGTTTTCTAGTATGTAAAGATGATTTCACATGACCAATGCAAAATATCCCACTCAATACATGTGTCTCTGACGGGTGCATTGTGCCTTTGATGTATATAAATAATATACCATAACCAAATACTATTACGTACAGTGGAAATCAGGTTGCCAGAGCAGGTCAGACCAGTGTGCATGTTCCTCAGGGTCTCAGCAGTTACAGGTGAGGTAAAGAAAATAAAAGAGAAAAAGGTCAGTAACAACACTTTAAAGTAACAACACTGAATAATTATCTCTTTTAATAATTTTCTCTCAGTAATCACTCAACTACTGTCTTTCCAACAAACAGATTGACTCACTCTCACTATCATCACAATGAAACACGTCCAGAAGAATGTCATGCAAAGCTCCCTGCCTGCCTTCCTTCCTTCGACTCTCCCTGAACTGCCTGATCTTTTAATGGTCAATGTTAACCATTTGTGCAGATAGCATTTAGTAGAAAAGATCGCTGATACTAATGTGGCGTTAGCCTACCTCCCGCCCCCTTAGCACCTGGTGGAGGGGGCGATAGGCTACTCTTCAAATGTTTCACAAAATACTTACCATCATGACTACTCTTACTGTTTAACATTTTGGTTTACTTCATGTTAAGGCTAATACAAATGACAAGGCTAAGTAATGTAATATAATGCTAACTAACATGCTCGCTACTAGCTAGGTAGCTAACTTGAATATGTTCCATGCAAAACATGTATATTACCTGATATGTTTGGTCCAACGACTCCTGGTCCTTTCATCAGACGGGAAGCGATAGAACGAGCAAGTGGTATGATCTCTTTTGTGATTACAACCTCGTACAAAGCACACAGGCATCTTGTAAAAGTGAATTTATTGGAGCAATCTCTTATATTTATTGGAGGGAATAAATCAGTCTTCTTCTTCCTCTTTGCTTTGCGAGTCACAACCAGTCTTGGAGCATTATCGCCTATGACATCACTTACGCGACCCAGAATGCATTTGGGATTTGTAGTCTTTCTAGTTGCGTATTATTCATAGTCTTATATTTCAGCATTTTTACGACAAACTGTGACTTTTTTTGCATGGAAATTATTGTTTAAGATTGACAAACATCATATGTGTCATTTGTGGCACAATTCAAACGGGATCAAAAGATAACTTTTCTCTCTCCATTGACTTCAATGTATAATTTTCCGCTTCCGGGGTCCCATGGAGGCTCCCGGAAGGGGAGGGACTTCGCCTCTCTATAGGGCCTAGGTCCCCTCAGGGGCCGCTGTTCAATCCAAAACCCACGCTTAGATGTTCACAGTTTCTAACTTTATTTCTGCCAAAAAGAAGTTCTAAAGAAAGGCCTTGTATAGTCTGGGTCATAGACTACAGGCTATATATTATATCTATTATAATAAAAACTGATACACTTTAGCTAAGCAAATGTTGTTTGTCTGACAGGGTTGGCAAGTAATAGAAAATAATGATAAACACTTACCTTTCTTAATATGGACCACCAGGACTCAATGCGCTGATTAGTCATGGATGTGCCATACATGTGGCTGGACGCTCCAGAGTAGTAGTCATGGTGATGGTGACGTAGGGTACACTGAATTGCAGCCATAATTCCGTTCTCCGTGCCACAATCAGTCCGCAGCCTCATGGGGATGACACCGAGGTTTCGCACACATTTGAGGAAATATTGAGCGATAACTCTTGGGTTATTGTTTGTTGGACCACATTCAAGCCATAGTACTTTACGTGAAAATCCATCTATGCATCCTGAAAGGGCCACACCGAATGGCTTAAGTTTGTCATAACCGTCAGCATGCCACATATAGTTTGGTCCCATTGAGTGGTAGGTTCTCCTTATAAACCTTCTGCGAGATCTCCTATCGCAGCCTCGATGGTTAAGCTCCCAGAGCAAATTCATAACATCATCTTTCTTCACTCGAAGACTGTACTTTTGTTTTAGTACCTGCCACATCGTTCGGTATCCAAACAATTGTCCAGGTCTACGAAGTTCAAACCTGATGGCATTAATTACAGCGATTTGAGAGGAATAACCCTTTCTGCGGTAAAACCCGGCTTGATTCAGTTTGCTTTTAAGAGTCCGCAAACTGATTTTTACACCGTGAAAGGTAGACAAAATGTCCACGATTACAGCATACGAGTGACCTTCATTAAAATATTGCACGCAATGATGCAAGATATCTGGTCCTTCTGTCTGGTCCGTGTCCTTTAAACACTCCAGAGATCCTCCACACGAAAGGCAAAACCGTGTCACTTGTTCCAGGTTGTTTCCACAAAACGGACAAAACATGTTTACCGAACGTAAACACACCATAGACTGTATATGAAACACACTCGCACCTTCGGTCTTTCCGCCAAAACAAATTTAAATTTGAGCCAATCACGTCACGTCCTATGGTCACGTCACGTCACGTCACTTCCGGTTTGATTCTGGTTTGTAAATGTGTTTCGGGAAATGTTAATGTGTTTCGGGAGATGTTAAAGTGTTTCGGGAAATGCTAAAGTGTTTTGCATTTTGTTAATTTGTTTTTGTTAATGTTAAATTGTTTTATCCTTGGTAAAAGTGTTTTTGCTAATGTAATTTTGTTTTATAAAATGTACATTTGTCTCAAGCTTTGTTAAAGTGTTTCACACTTTGTAATTGTCCATTGCACTGACGACGAGATCATTAGAGCGGTGTTACGCATAGTAAAGGGTGGAAACTTTAAAGACATGCTGACAAACAAGGAAGATCTTACAGTCACCGAGCTGAAGAGTTTCCTGCAGTCCCACTTTGGCGAGAAGAGCAGCACAGAGCTCTTCCAGGAATTGATGTGTGCTAGACAGCATGAAAATGAAGCTCCACAGCAATTCCTATACCGCATGATAGGACTGAAACAAAAAAGAATGTTCACCTTCAGGCAGGCAAATGCACTTATTAAGTATGATGCATCTACACTGCAGGGTGTGTTTTTGAATGCAGTCTATCAAGGCATGGAAGAGAGACATGAGGATGTCAGACGGGAGCTGAAACCACTGCTTGCTGACCCCACTGTTTCTGATGAAGCTCTGTTAAGGCAGGTTATCAAGACTACGATGGAAGAAAGTGAATGAAAGCGCAGACTGGGACGCAGTTCCAACCGCAAGTTAACTCAAGCACACAGCATACTCGCTGAACCTGAAGAGATACTCAGCAGTGTGGGAGAGACTAAAATCAAAAGTAAGGATAATGTCATTCAGAGATTGAGTGCTCAGGTTGAGGCTTTAACACAGGCAATGGAAACACTGAAACAGCTATCAACAACGACCCAGGTGCCTGAGGCGCGACATCAAACCACCCACCAGTGTTGCTCTGACAAAACCAGACCAGAGAAGAAGGCCAGGAGACCGTAATGGTGCCCACAATGCATAGCTCAGGCTCAACCAAACTGTAGCCACTGCTTTTTCTGTGGGGAGGAGGGTCATCGTGCTGTAGGCTGCTTGAAAAGGCGGGAAACGGGCACCGGTCAGGGCAACGGGACGACCACTGAATGACCCAAAGGACAAGTCCCACCCCCAGGAGGTTGCAGCAGCAAGACAAAGCACTGGTCATACACCTATCAACACGCAGAAAAATAACGAACAACACCCAATCAAAAAGATAGCTCCGCTAATTGGCCGAAAGTCGCTATTGAGATGTAGCATGAACGGTTACGCCATAACCGCTCTTTTAGACTCTGGGGCCAATGTGAGCATAATAAACAGTGCTTGGAAAGATAGATACTTACCTGGACAAGATATTAGACCCCTCAGTGAACTCATGGAGGATGATCTCTACGTGACGGCTGTTACAGGAGATGCAGTACCTTATGAAGGATGGATTGAAGTGGTAGTAAACCTGCAGGGAAACGATGATCCAGACTTATCTATTCGAGTGCCTTTCCTAGTGAGACGAATAAAAATAGACAGACCAATAGTTGGTTTTAATGTCATCCAGGAACTCTTTAGGAGTCATGAAAGTAGACCCAAAGTTATATCTATCCTTATAAACTTGCTTACTGGTGCTTTGGGGATTGACAGTGCTATGGCAGAAGCTATGGTGAGTTACATAAAGACTGAGCAAAAACAGGAACAACAGAATGCTGCAGTAAAGATAGGCAGGAAAGAAGTCACTATTTATCCTGGCCAGGTAGCTTATATTAAGTGCAGGGTACCAGTAGATATTAGTGAATCTGACTCACTTGTGCTTTTCGAACCCAATCCCGAAGCTACACCACTGGCACAGCTGAGTGTTGGAGAAGGACTAATGGCGATCCAACAGACAGAGAGACCTTTCGTAAAGGTGCCTGTGTCAAACCATTCCAGAAGTGCTGTGACTCTGCCCAGCTGTACTGTTCTAGGCAACATCGAAACCATTGATAGAGTGATAGAGACAGACAACCCAAGAAGCAAGGACAATCAAGGCCAGGCAAATATAGCCAGTTCTTCCACATCACCACACTCTAACAGTGACAAACCCACTTCTGCACTGTGGCACCCACCTGTGGATGTCAGCCACCTGAGTGATGAGCAACAGATATAGGTGGAACAGGAATCGGCAGCCTTTGCTAAAGATGATGGGGACATAGGCTGCATTCCCAGCCTGCAAATGTCCATCAACTTAAAGGACAACATCCCAGTTCAGCGCACATACAGTGCAGTGCCCAAGCCCCTTTATAAAGAGGTTAAAGAGTACATCCAGGACCTGCTTGTAAAAGGGTGGATAGTTAAGTCCAAATCTCCGTACTCAGCTCCTGTTGTCTGCATCAGGAAAAAGGATGGGTCCCTAAGGTTATGCATCGATTATAGAATGTTAAACCAGAAAACAGTACCAGACCGTCACCCATTGCCTCGTATCCAGGAACTCATCGACACCCTAAAAGGCCAAAGCTGGTTCAGCATTTTAGACCAAGGCAAGGCCTACCACCAGGGCTACATTGCTGAAGGATCCAGACACATGACGGCGTTCATCACCCCTTGGGGGCTGTATGAGTGGGTGAGGATACCTTTTGGACTCTCCAACGCCCCTGCTGCTTTTCAGCGCAGCATGGAGGAAATGTTGGACTCTCTGCGTGACAACTGCTGTATCCCTTACCTCGATGACATCCTCTGCTACTCCGACTCCTTCACAAGCCATGTTGAGGGAGTACGTCAAGTCCTGAGAGCCTTGCAGTCCCATGGTGTCAAGCTTCGACCAACAAAGTGTGAGCTGTTCCAGAAAGAGGTCAGGTATGTTGGGAGGATGGTCTCTGCAGACGGTGTCAGGATTGACCCAAAAGACATTGATGCCATCATGTCCCTGAAAGAGCAGAGGCCAAGCACAGTTGGAGAAGTGCGGAAGTTACTGGGTTTCTTAAGCTACTATAGAGCCTATATTCAAAACTTCTCAAGCATTGCAAAACCAGTTTATGATCTGTTAAAAATGAAAGGAAACTCTACCGTGACACAGGGGAAACATAAGGTTGGAAAAGGAGCTCAGCTGCCCTCAAGGACACCTGTCCTGTGGACTGATGATCACCAAAGGATCCTTGAACAGCTGATTGACACGCTTTCACACCCACCTGTGTTGGCCTATCCAGATTTCAAACTGCCATTTGTGCTTCACACTGACGCCTCTCAGCAGGGACTCGGCGCTGTGTTGTATCAACGACAGGATGGAAAATTGAGAGTCATCGCCTATGGTTCAAGAACTCTGTCTCCCGCTGAGAAGAATTACAACATGCACTCAGGGAAACTGGAGTTTCTTGCCCTTAAGTGGGCGATATGTGTGAAATGTAGGGATTACCTGTTCTATGCACCCCATTTCACAGTATACACCGACAATAATCCCCTCACATACACGATGAGTACGGCCAAGCTGAATGCTGTGGGCCACCGATGGGTAGGTCTGCTAGCAGACTTTAGGTTTGATGTCAAATACAGGCCAGGAAGAGTGAACATAGACGCAGACACGCTCTCTCGTGTCCCTCTTGACATTGACACCTACGTCAGAGAGTGTACTGAGGAACTCACAAGAGAAACCATCCAAACCACATGGGATGGTTGTGAGTCTGCAAAGAGGCAGGATGTTGCTTATGTTGCTGCATTGGACCTGGCTTCATGCTCAAAGTCACCTGTGAATGTGTCACCCCTTACCATTGACCACAGTGAGCTCGTCAATGCCCAAAGGAAGGACCATGCAATCGGTGAACTTATCAAACTTAAAGAGGCCAAGACAGTATTGACCAATGAGGACAGGAAGAGAGCCAGTGGTACACTCAGAAAGCTCATGCACGAGTGGGGAAAACTGCACATGGAAAATCAACTGTTGTACCGGACAGCCAGTCAGCGGCAGCAGCTCGTCTTACCATCACAATACCACCCCCTGGTACTAAAGCATCTCCATGACGACATGGGACATGTTGGGGCTGAAAGGGTCATCCACCTGGCTCGAGACCATTTCTACTGGCCTTTCATGAAAAAGGACATTGAAACCTATCTAACCAGAAAGTGCCCCTGTATCAAACAAAAGAAACCTGTAACACACGTCAGAGCACCAATGGGCAGCATCACTTCATCTGCACCACTTGAGCTTGTGTCTATAGACTATATGCACCTGGTAACTAGCAAAGGGGGCTACGAGTACATTTTAGTAGTTGTAGTGGCCGTTTGTCCTAAACTTAAACTCAAAATAAGTTAAAACCTTCAAACGGATCACTTCTGGCACCCTGCGCAGGTAATGTACGCAGTGTAGAAAGTCAACCAATTTCCAGGCATGGGTTCTGTCGTTGAGGCTGGTTTTATTGTTTTCTCGGTCACAAACAATTCTTTCTCCTTGTACAAACAATCCTCTCTCGTGCTGGTAAAAAACCATGTGGCCATTACCCAGGTGCAAAAACAGGTGGTCTGCCACTTCCTGCCTATATACACCCTTACCTGTGCTCACCACTACCCCCAGGTATCTAAACCAAAAATCACACTAAATAAATTAACCCAAATAAAGACTAACATATAAAGCAAAGAAATTAACTAAACAAATTATTATTAACTTAACAGAATATTACCACAAATATATACTTCTAATGTGAGCAAAATCATAATAAACAAATTAAATGACAAACTACAATTACAATATGCAAAAGACTGTGTAGCTCTAACACTCCGGCCCCTAATTGGGCATTTATCACAATTACTAGACTTAAAAAACATGGAGCTACACACTAAACATGCATTCTCAGGCACTGATGTCTTCTCTGGCAAACCTATGAAGGAAAGGTGTTATTGATGGAAAGAGACAGAGAGAGAGGCAAAGAGAAAGATAGAGAGTCCATGCGGTCACAGTGTTGCCTCCAGCAGCAGGCACAGCTTCGTCACAGGCCTCTCCAGGATACTGGTCTTTGTTTGGAGACGCACAGAGCGCACATGGCCATTCACATCTGCTCTGACTTCTAAAACTCTCCCCATCATCCAAGATCCTCTTGGGGCTGTAGCGTCTGCCACAAGAACAACATCTCCAGGTATGAGGTTTCTTCTTAGTGCTGTCCATTTTTGTCTCTGTTGCATCAATGGCAGGTACTCAGAAACCCACCTCTTCCAGAAGAGTTGCGCCATGTACTGTATCTGCTTCCATCTTCTCCTAACATACAAATCATTTCTGTCAAACAGTCCTGGTGGCATAACTGGTTTGTTTTTCAACAACAGAACATGATTCGGAGTAAGGGCTTCCAAGTCATTCGCATCACCTGAGGCCTTTGTGATAGGTCTATCATTCAATATTGCCTCAACTTCACAAAACATTGTTTGGAGTCCTTCATCGTCCAAGGTTTGCTGTTTAAGGACTGAGTTAAGCACATTCTTCACTGAGCGAATCAGGCGCTCCCAAACACCACCTTGATGTGAAGCTGATGGGGTGTTGAATCTCCATTCTATGCCGTCCTGAAGAAGGGCTCCTTGGATTTTGTCATGATTCAGAGCAATCATATTCTCCTTGAGCTCACGGCTAGCTCCAATAAAGTTGGTTCCATTGTCAGACCTGAGAGTGGAGACTGGGCCTCGTCTGCAGATGAATCTTCTCACTGAATTTATACAGGAGTCCGTATCCAGCGTGTGTGCTACTTCCAAGTGTACAGCGCGGCTGGTCATACATGTGAAGAGCACTCCATATCTTTTGAGAAGACCCCTGCCTCTTTTAACTTCAATGGGCCCAAAATAATCAACGCCAACATGAGTGAAGGGAGCTTCATCAGGCAACACTCTCTCGACAGGTAAGTCAGACATTTTTTGTTCAAGGAGTCTTCCTCTTTGGCGTCGGCAAACTACACAATCTGATATGACTTTTCTGGCAGCAGAGTTTGCATTTATAATCCAATACTTCCGCATTAATCTGGACAATATGTAGTTTCTTCCAGCATGACCTAGCTGCTGATGAATGTGGCGCAGAATCAATGTGGATACATGCAGGTCTTTGGACAGAATAGCAGGACGTTTAGATTCAACTGGCAGCGAGGACTTGCTAAGCCGACCGCCAACTCTGAGGATCTCAACTTCCATCACTGGGTCCAATCTGTACAGGGGACTGTCTTTGGATATGGTTTTCACACCACTCTGCAGCCAGGTGATTTCCTCCTTGAACCGTTGATGTTGCACATACTGGATGATTGTCAGCTCTGCTCTGGTCACATCTTGAGGTATCAGACTCTGTCCTTTAAGTGTAGACTTAAAGCTCTTCATTTGGCTTTTAACCTGTTGTTGACTGAGTTCAGCAGAAGCACAAAGCTCCTTTCTCTTATGTCCCAATAACACAAGAGTCTCCTTGAACTTAAGAAGCCAAGCAACAGCTACTTGCAGTCTCTTCCCAGATGAAAAGTGATGAATCAGGTGGCTCATAGCATTGTCTGTGTCTTTAACAACAGCATTCACAGTCAAGTCCCTTTTCATCTCAGGGTCAGCACCAGGGATCATCTGAACATCTACGTCCAATTTAGGCCATTCATCCTCGGACTTGTAGAGGAAATCAGGTCCCATCATCCATCTCCTTCCATTCAGGAGGTCCTCTGCCCTCATTCCTCTTGACGCCTCATCTGCAGGGTTCTCCTTAGTCCCTACATACCTCCACTGGTCAACATCAGTTGCCTCTCTGATGACTGCAATTCGATTGGCCACAAAAGTATGGAATCGCCGGCTTTCATTGTATTTCAGGACTGTTGTGCTGTCGGTCCAAAAAACAGATTTCTCCAGCTTAATCTGCAATTCCTTTCGTAGCATGCAGTCTACTCTAACAGCGAGCACTGCAGCTGTGAGCTCCAAACGAGGAATTGTCATTTGCTTCAGTGGAGCAACTCTGGCCTTCCCCAGAGTAAAAGCAACATGCACTTTATTGTCCTTTTCCAGTCTTAAATACGATACAGTTCCATACCCGACCTCACTGGCATCAGAGAAGTGATGAAGCCGAACAGTGACAGGGTTGCTAAAGTCTTTAGGCTTGACACAGCGATCAATCTTGAACTCCGCCACCTTGTGGAGATCTTCCAACCAGCCAGCCCATTGCTTGGAGAGAACATGGGGAATAGCTTCATCCCATCCAAGATTTTTTCTGCACAATTCTTGCAGTAACATCTTAGCCATCATGCTGAATGGAGCAAGGAAGCCTAATGGGTCGTAGAGGGAGCTGACCACTGAAAGAATTCCTCTTCTCGTCTGCAGTCGCTCTTGTAAAGAGGCCTTAAATCCAAATTGGTCCGTTTCAACGTGCCACTGTAGTCCTAATGTACGCTCAACAGGAAGTTGATCTGTATCCAAATCCAGGTCCATCATGTCCTTTGCTCTTTGGTCTTCGCTGACAGAGCGTAGCACTGCACGACTGTTACTGGCCCACTTTGACAGAGTGAATCCTCCTTTGTGCAAGAGTGCAGTTAAATCATGAATCATTTTCCTAGCTTCCTCTTCTGAGGCCACTGAACGGAGGCAGTCATCGACATAAAAGTTGGTTTTCACTGTACTCACAACCTCTGGAGGGAAGTGTTCTGCGTTGTCCTCTGCAGTCCTCCTCAAGGCATAGTTGGCACAGCCTGGCGATGATGCAGCTCCAAATAAATGCACCTTCATGCGGTATTCCTGTGGTGCCTGTGCGGTGTCACCATTTGGCCACCAAAGGAAGCGGAGAAAGTTGGTGTGCTTATCTGAGACATGAACCTGATGAAACATGGATTGGATGTCGGCCACAATTGCAATAGGCTCCTGCCTAAATCGGACAAGAACTCCAATGAGGCTGTTAGTAAGATCAGGGCCTTGCAAAAGCTGGCTGTTGAGTGATGTTCCTTTGTATGAGGCTGCACAGTCAAACACAACTCTGAGTTTGCCCTTCTGAGGATGATACACCCCATGGTGAGGGATGTACCAAACGTTCCCATTGTTCTGTGTCAGCTGGTCAAGAGGCACTGGTTCAGCATGTTGCTGTGTTATCATTTCACTTAGGAACGTAGTATATTCTTCCTTAAACAGACTGTTCCTATCAAACTTTCTTTTCAGGCTACCCAAGCACTGTTCTGTAACATAACGATTATCTGGCAGAGTTACATTTTCTTTTCTGAATGGCAGGTCAATGCAATAATGGCCTCCAATTAGTTTTGCTGTGCTACTAACAATATCCATGAACTTAATGTCTTCTCTGGACATTTCCAACTGCTCTTCTGACGACCTCTCATTGAATTCATGGTTATATTGTTGTACAAGCATTTCTTGCAGGTGTTCAACAGAGATATGGTTTGCTGATACGGAAGAATAGCCACTCTTACTTCTGCAGCCTCCACCATGAAGAGGACCATTAAGGACCCAGCCAACTCTGGTTCTGACAGCATAAGGCTCTTCATTCTGGCTGTTTATCACCTCCCACGGCTCCAAGACCTTCGGGGCGTCAGTTCCAATAAGCAGGTCAACACTTGCATGAATGTCATAGAGTTTTACATCCTTCAAATACAGCCATGGATCAAGATCTGCTTGTCGTGGAATGTTAAGAGTAGACACAGGCATAGTTCTTTGAGTTAAAACATCAGGAAGCTCTATAAAATCTTCAGCACCCATACCAGACACTTCAAGACCCGACAAAACGTGAGTATCCACAACTTTTCGTTGTCCCATTGTTTTTAACAGGATGCTTGTCTTCTTACCCCGCAAATCCAGTCTTTTTGCCATGGCTTCAGTACAAAATGTGCCGGAACTGCCCGGATCCAAGAAAGCATATGTATGCATGGTCTTGTTTGTCAGTTTACTTCTGACCTTTACTGCAACAATTGAAAAGGTGGAATCATCTTCCACACCGGCCCCAATGTGGCCACACATCTGAGAGGTTACATTTGGCTCATTTGGAGGACTCAGAGAAGGTTTGGCTTGTTTTTCGGATGTGCCTTTATCCGGTCTTTCAATGTGGAGGACTCCAGGGTGTTTCTGGTGACATACATAACAATCCAATCGACTCCTGCAGTCTTTGCTTGTATGGCCTACCTTCAGGCAACCGAAACAAATGCCCTTGTCCTTGATGAAGCTGATCTTTTCCCGCTGTACTTTGGCCTTAAACTGCCAGCACTGATCCAGTGTGTGGCTCCTCTGCAGGCAGAACAGACAGCAATGAGTGGAGGTGATTTTATTAGTATATCCTGCAGGCCGTGCCATAGCGTCTTCCCTCATAGGAGTGACATTTGTAGCGTAGCTGCTTCCCTTCCTTCTGTCTCCTGGCTGGCTGCTTTTGATGACTTTGGGGATATTATGTTGAGAGTCTTGGATGTTTCCAAAAACTGGATCTGAGGCAACTTTCACTTGTTTCTCAATACAATTTACGAGATCGATGAATGTAGCCCTCTCCCCCCTTCTTTCCTTCAGATCACATGCAACATTCCTCCATTTTTCTCTCAGTTTGTAAGGAAGTTTTAAAATGATGCTTCTCATGTTAGATGGTAAGTCCAGTTCCCTCATATACCTCACTTGTTCTGTTAGATTTGTACATCCTCGGAGAAACAGAGCGAATGATTGTAATCCTTTGACATCTTCACTTTTAATAGGGGTCCAGTTAAATATTTTCTCCATATAAGCATATGCAACTTTATGTTCATCTCCAAAGTGCTGTGCGAGAAGACTTTTGGCTCTTTGATAGCCTTGATCTGGAGGTAGATGCTGACAACTATGCACAAGGTCTTTAGGCTGCCCCCTAGTGTACTGCTCCAGGAAGTGCAAACAGTCGCTCTGATTGTTGGTTTTCTTCTCTACTGCATTTTCGAAAGCTCTAATGAAGGAGTCATATTGAATAGGGTCTCCATCAAAAACAGGGAGATTTCTTGTAGGGAGAGCAGAGTACATATTTTGCTGAACCAACAATGCAGTGATTTCGTTTTGTTTGTGCATAATGCTCATCATGTCATTCTGATTGTTACCAGCAGTCTGTCTTTCTAGATATGGAGCTTCTGGCTTAGCAGGCCTTTCATCCATTTGTGCAGCATATGCAGATCTTTCTTTTTGCCTTACAACTAGTGCAGGATCAAGGGGGGCTCGGACATGATTTTCATGTGGGACAAAAGTGTTGGCTTGGGGATTTAAACTGATGGACCTTTAAGCTTTGCTTCTCTCCAAATAGGAGTTCATTCCATCAGATCGAGCCGACCCACACCGTGAAGAGTTCCTTTCTAAAACTTGAATCTTTGCATTAGTTGCCGCTAAATCAGTTTCAAGCGCCATTTTGCTCCTTTTCCCTACGGAGCCTTTTCTCTTCCCTGCGGAGACTTTCCTCTTCCCTGCGGAGACTTTCCTCTTGTGCTTCAATGTGATGCATCTTTTTTAAACCTTCAGAGCGTTTGAGAAGAACTGCTTTTTCGGCCTCCGCCTTAATGCGCGCTGTGGATGTTGCAGACGTCTTTGATACACCAGTTGCACGTGATTTTACAGAACTTCCTTTTACACTTGAGATGTTAGAAATACTATCCTCAGGTCTTATTTCATCAACACATTCTACGTCGGAAGGTTGAGGTTCAATTGGCTTCGAATATGGACGACCGATTTTAGACAGCCACTGCTTTACCTCTTCAATAAATTCACGACATCATTTCATCTTTTTCTCAAAGTTCGTAGTTTTTGCCTGAAGTGTTTGATCATCTTCTGGTAGAGGCATTTCCATAAACACTTCGTGCAAACTGCATGCATCTTCGTAACACTTAATGAACAAAGCGAGCTGAGCGTTTACTGCATCGGCATTGTCGTTTAATTCTAGTAGAGGACGTATTTTATCCATTAGCTTTTTAGCCTGCTTAGTTTTTGCAGTGCGTTTCTCTTGACAATTTTGCATGTAAAAGCATATTCCTTTTGCGGTCAGTTTAATTGACCGTCTTGATGCTGGCCTTTCCTCATCGGATGCCGCTGACTCGTCACTCATCTTATACACTTGCGGATAACACTGCGGTCCCGCAATCAGGCAATAAGTCGAGCAAAAGGTGGCAACACTATCGAAAACAACTTGGTTTAAAACGAACAGTTCTTTTTCATCCACATAAGTCACAAGCTGGGCCTACACAAGGCTTTATCTTCTCATGAATGAAGGCCGTCTCTTGCGTCAATAATCCAACAAAGCGCACAGCGAATTAAAGCAGTCCAAGTTTATAACTGAGTCTTTTCATAAAATACTGATTTTCACCATCTTCCTATATGGCGTTTTAAAACAGTGTACATACCATGTGGAGATTTCTTAGATCTGGACCAGGTCTTTGTCTCTCAACAGCAGATGCTCCATGAAAAATGATTAAAACAATCCAAGTTCCTTTCCCATCGGAAAGCCCACTCCAATAGCAGATGCTCCATGAAAAATGATTAAAACAATCCAAGTTCCTTTCCCATCGGAAAGCCCACTCCAATAGCAGGTCCGCAGGATCGTATTCCAAGGAAAGTTCTTCTTTCTTTAATCCATGAGCGGGTTTTTTACTTGATGTAGTGGCCATTTGTCCTAAACTTAAACTCAAAATAAGTTAAAACCTTCAAACGGATCACTTCTGGCACCCTGGGCAGGTAATGTACGCAGTGTAGAAAGTCAACCAATTTCCAGGCATGGGTTCTGTCGTTGAGGCTGGTTTTATTGTTTTCTCGGTCACAAACAATTCTTTCTCCTTGTACAAACAATCCTCTCTCGTGCTGGTAAAAAACCATGTGCCCATTACCCAGGTGCAAAAACAGGTGGTCTGCCACTTCCTGCCTATATACACCCTTACCTGTGCTCACCACTACCCCCAGGTGTCTAAACCAAAAATCACACTAAATAAATTAACCCAAATAAAGACTAACATATAAAGCAAAGAAATTAACTAAACAAATTATTATTAACTTAACAGAATATTACCACAAATATATACTTCTAATGTGAGCAAAATCATAATAAACAAATTAAATGACAAACTACAATTACTATATGCAAAAGACTGTGTAGCTCTAACAGTAGTTATTGACCATTTTACCAGATTTGCTCAAGTCTATGCAACAAAAAATAAATCTGGCAGAACAGCTGCTGAAAAAATCTATAATGACTTAATTCCAAGATTCGGCTACCCGGCCAGGTTACACCACGACCACGGCAGAGAGTTCGAAAATGACCTGTTCAAGACCCTGAGGCGTCTGGCTGGAGTTGCTCATTCGAGGACAACCCCATACCACCCCCAAGGAAACCCAGCTGAGAGGTTCAATAGAACACTGCTCCAAATGTTGAGGACCCTGGGAGAAAAAGAAAAGAGCAACTGGAAAGACCACTTATCGCTGGTGGTACATGCATACAACTGCACCAGGCATGAGGCAACAGGCTTCTCACCCCACTACCTCATGTTTGGACGGCACCCGTGTCTCCCAGTAGATTTAATGTTTGGTCTGTCAGCCAAAGGTCAGAATGAAATTTATTGAAATGTGAACCAAAACTTAATCAAACATGTTTTAAATAAAAAGCACATATGGACAGAAGGTGTAAAACTAGTAAGAAATTAAATACATTTAGTCAAATAAAGTGACAGACTAGGCCTGTGCATTTGGTATCAGCTTTGCCCAGCATGGGCTCCTCCATCAGGCCTGGTCCTCCTCGCAGAGGAAAGACCCTCAGTCCTCTCCAAACCAACAGACAGGACGTCCATCACACTGAGGTTTCTCCCTGAAGTCTCTGCAGCTTTCTGGACACCACGCTGTCTCAATCCGTCCACACTGGGGGGAAATGAAAATAACAAATGCTTTAGACAATAAGAAACATAAAGTTGACTGTTGAGTTGCTCAATCTTTTTAGATTGTCAATACTATTACTGTATAACTAATGTATCAGGTTAAGAGGCACATTCAAATAAAGATTGGTCTTTAAATACATGTTTTCTTTTGAATTGCTTGTCTAAAGTCAAGGATCTAGAACTGGTACTTAGTTTTAAGGATTAACTAGCTACCATCACATGTACCTTAACTTGACCTAAATGTATTAAACGTATAATTAAGTGATATCAAAATATAAATAACTAATGTCATGCAAACATATTCATATTTGCTTGATTCCAGTGTTGAATTTAGCACAATTGCATACAAACGTTAAGGGATTTTAAGATTCTGAAGTATTATGCTAAAAACTCAATAACCTAGGTTATTATTTATAGTTTTGCTGAATAGTTTCATGTCCGCTTACCTTAGAAACGTAAAATGCCACGGCAGTGTGCAGATGGGGAGCATGTTAGCTTAACTTGGCAGCTTCAGCTAGCTCTGGAACTTTCAGCTCGGTGGCAGGAGGTCCCGCCTCGGCTCCGCCTCTTTGCCCTTATTTGGAGCAGGCTGGAGAAGGCGGGAGTTGAACTCTGACGTCACTGTCGAGCCGTTAGTGGCCGACTCCGCCTACTCGGCAACTCTGCGCAGACTCCTATGGGTGACGTCACGGACCCTACGTCCATTTATATATAATAATAAAGCTTTTTTTTTTTTTACAGGTGCTCAAAGCGCTTTACAATTACACATTACAGATTACACACAATATCCACAGGAGCAAATGCGGGTAAAGTGTCTTGCTCCAGGACACAACGGACTGACGCAGTGGCGGCTGAGGCGGGATTAGAACTGGAGTTCACTAACGCCCCTTGAACTGATGACCAACGCTCTAACCGCTGCGCCAGAAACCGCCTACAGTTAGTGCCAAAACACTTTTTAGGAGCAATGCGCTCATGGTATGGATGTGGCGCATACATCTTAATTAGTGTGAATGCTGTGCCAGTGCCACAGCAAAATGCAGACTCTTCAAATCCTCTTTTCCTACACCTTACGCCAAAATGTGACCCGCTCTATTGAAATTAGTTGGAAGTCGCAACGGCTCATTTAAAAATAAACGTGAATTTGCGTAAAAAACGGAGTTCGGGTGTTTTGTTTGATTTTAAACAAACAAAGTCTTGGCTTTCAGAATATGCAACTTTTATTTCCAAACTCACACGATAAATACATTATTTAAGCTTGTAAAGGGAAGATGACAGGCAATCTGCTCTCCCGCTGCGCCGCCCCCCCTCCCTCCGACTGACATTATGAATGTAAGCGTAGAGTAATCAGAAATAACGGCAGGGTCCGGGGTGTACTGTGTGTTTGCGTGTGGGGACTGGAGTGCTTTTGTGCGGGCTCTATAGTGCCCGTAATAGTGTTCACTGGAGTCCAGCACCTCAGCACCCTCACTCAAAATACCTTCCCGCGCCTCTGTCCGTTACAGTTTGTTTTCATCTGATTTCAATTAAACAAAGTCTTGCCTTTCAGAATATTAAACTTGTTTCGGTAAATTCAGATGATAAATACAACTTTGAAGTTTGTAACGGCATAATTACAAGCGGAGAACGGAGTAATGTAACGTCACAGCAGGCTTAACTGCAGCCGGTGTTTCTCGTCAGGGTTTTCCCCGGGACACAAAGTCAAAAAGACACAAACACACAAACACATACACACGTATACACACACACACTCGCGAGCTTACCCCAGACCAGTAATCCAAACGAAAATATCTTCCCTCCGTAGTATTTTGATCATTTGCTCCGCTAATAATCAATTAGATCGATGGATTCCAGAGAAGAGGAAACTTTGAAAGCCTTTTTCTCAAAATGATGACTCGGTGACAGTCATTATATAATGCATACATGCCAACCTTTCCAAATCCAAAAGAGGTAGGTTTGCGCGCGGCAAATGTGCACGTCCAAATTAGGTAACCAGAAGAAATGGAACCCAGTAATTACATGTATAAACCATGTATTTAACATATATTGCATCATTTTATGCATTTTTTTGAAAAAGCCAGGTTCATATTCTTGTTTCATGTTGTTGACATATTCAAAGGTTTGTACAGAGCGAAATATCTTTGTGTTGCGCCATAAATCAGAAAATACTGCATTAAAAAAGTAATTTCCTGCATTTGTCTCCTGATAAAGTGTGATATAAATAATGTACAGGCTTTCAGATTGTTGTAGTTCATACTACTTTTAAATCCACGCTTAAGACTTTTCTTTTTGTCGCTGCTTTTAATTGAACTATTCACATCTTAAACTGCACTGTAACTTTTATCCATGTATATTTTCTTTTAATGTTTATTTTATTTTATTTTATTTTTAATGACTGATTTTAAATGCCATTTTCTTAATGTCTTTCATTTTTTGTAAAGCACTTTGAATTGTCTTGTGTTGAAAGGTGCTATATAAATAAAATTGCCTTGCCTTGCCTTCACTAAACAGAGACATTAACGACATGTTTGGTTTTGAAAAAGTCAGAAAAATTGAAAGAATGGGAGATAAATATCCCCAAATCTCAAAATGGTATTATATTTTGTGTGTTTGTGGTCCTCTTTCAGTTGAGACACTGTACGTGAAGGATGCTTCAGGAAATGTCCAAACACTGGATGTTTTTCAGTCGCCAACATGTGTTTTGGCACTGATACTAACGGGGAAATCCTGCAGGACTCAAATGCCTCGTCTCTGTTCCCTCACTCATTTGGGAGTGATTACCCATCAGCCCCGGGGGTGCAGAGGAAAGGCAGCGTTACCCCCGGTCTGCACGTTGTTTCTCTTTCAGAAACACAGACGACTGTTTGTATGACGCGATCACAGACACGCTGCAAACGGTGTCCGCCAAAAGTCGAGTCCAGTGTCTATTTAGTGTCATTTTTATTTGTTATAGTTTGGGAAGATTGAAAATCAGTAGGGAGAGCCAGCTAAGTCGGTAGGCGGTAGAAACATGTAAAAAGCGGTAGACTACCGCCCAAATCGGTAGGGTTGGCAGGTATGATAATGTGACATATTTTGCTTAATATAAAATAAACGCTCATGTGTACAGTGTTCCAAATGTATTGAACATGTACAAACTAGGGTTTCCCATTAATGTACCGGACGCTACAGTGGAATACGCACATACACAGTGTACCCGTGACTCTTACAATCAAGTGCTATTTTATAAGTGGGGGGGGTCCTCACCTCCTCTAGGGGGGTCCGGGGGCATGCTCCCCCTGGAAGATTTATTTTTTAAATATTGAAGTTAAATTCATCAACCTGGTGCATTTTGAGAGCAAAATGAATTTATGGATACATCTCTAAACACCCATATGCAACAGAACTGTAAACAGATTTTCTTTTTCTTTATGGATATTTTTTCAAATCACTCACCTTTTGAACTTGTTTTACTGTCATTTCATAACTGTTTTTCATTTATTCTCGTAAATGGTGACCAAAACGTTTGAGACCCACTGAGATAACTAGACCAAAGTTAACTATCTAAACAAGAGTCCCTTACCTCACTGAGCTCTAGTTATCTCTCAGTCTGACAGGACAGAGAGCTCTCTCCTTGTTTTAGAAACAGCTTCTAATATCCGTTAGTGCAGCTAGCTAACCAGATGCTAACAACAACAACAACAACAATGCAATTAGTGAATTTTTAGAAATATACTGTATAATAAAGTTATTCAAGATGATGCCATATTTATTGAAGATTTTACATTAGCCTATAAATATTCCCCCAAATTAGTCAAACGCATATTCTTCCAAACTCCTTGCTGTAGTATGACACACAGGAGACTATTGATGTGTGTAGTGAGTGTGGTAGTAATAAGCTGTATAATAGTGATTGAATATTATTGTATTCTCTTTTTTCGGAGTTGCACTTTGCAGACGGTCCCTGAGCACTCGTTTCTTCTCCGGCTGCGGATAGAGACCAATGTAATGTGCCCAGCTCGGAGGACGGCGCGTATTGGCTTTTTTTGATCAAAATGTGATTGTAGTTCGTTGTCCTCCTTACCACGGTACTTAGGAGACGTCATTTGTGTCTGAATAATGTTTTGTTCATGAGTTATTGATCCGTGAAATCTGAATCTATATCGTTCCAACTTTACTGAACTAAGCCAGAACACCGTCTCACTTCGTAGACCGCTCGGTTTTGGACGAAAACTTAGCGTGAGGAAAGGCATGTGTGGCGTGAGTGCGTGAGATATGGGTTAATTGCGTGACTCTCACGCTCAATGCGTGAGTGTTGGCAGCCCTGCAAAATGTGTCTTCGGGTCAATGCGACTGATTTAGATAGAGCAGGTCACAAGCTTCTCCTTCCACCAGTGTTGTAGTCAAGTCACCAATTCACGAGTCCAAGTCACTCTCGAGTCATCACTCTTCGAGTCCGAGTCACCAAGGGAGAGTCGTAGTCGAGTCCGAGCCATCATTACCTATGTCCGAGTCAAAGTCTGAGTCACCTAAGAAGAGTCCAAATCAAGTCCGAGTCACAAGTAATAATAATAATAATAATAATAATAATACATTTTATTTTTGGGCGCCTTTCAAAGCTCTCAAGGACATCTTACAGTGCATAATTAAAAACAAGCAATAAAGAAGACCAGACAGTAATACAAGACTTAAATACAAATACTTCAAAACAACAATCAGTTTAGAAAAATTATTAAGATATTGAATATGCTAGTTTAAAAAGGTGTGTTTTCAGGCTGGATTTGAAGGTTGATAGTGAGTCCATATTGCGGATGTCTTGTGGGAGAGAGTTCCAGAGACGGGGTGCAGAGTGACTGAAGGCTCTTGACCCCATGGTGGTCAGGCGGGCAGAAGGTACAGTGAGTAGGAAGGCAGAGGAGGATCGGAGGGCACGAGAGGGAGTGTAGGTGTGAAGGAGTTCAGAGAGATATGGAGGTGTAAGAGTGTGAAGGGCCTTGAAGGTGAGGAGCAACACTTTAAAATCTATGCGGTATTTAACGGGCAGCCAATGGAGTTGTTGGAGAACCGGAGTGATTTGATTAATGGAAGGAGTTCTGGTAATGATACGGGCGGCTGAGTCTTGGACTAGTTGAAGCTTACGCAGGGATTTGTGAGGAAGAACAGAGAGGATGGAGTTGCAATAATCAATACGGGATGTAACGAAGGCGTGGATAAGGATGGCGGTGCTGTTGGGTGTAAGTGATGGGCGGAGGCGGTTAATATTGCGGAGGTGGAAGTAGGCAGATCGAGTGATGTTGTTGATGTGAGCTTCAAATGATAAGTTGCTGTCAAGGATGACACCCAGAATCTTAACTTGGGGGGAGTGTGGGACTGTGGAATTGTCAATAGTGAGGAAAAATTTGTCAGTTTTGGCCAGAGTGGACTTGGAGCCAACTAAGAGAAACTCAGTTTATCACTGTTTAGTTTTAAAAAGTTGGATGAGAACCAGGATTTGATTTCCAGTAAGCAGTCGGAAAGGGCAGTGGGGGGGAGAGTGGAAGTGGGTTTGGTGGAGAAATAGAGCTGGGTGTCATCCGCGTAGCAGGGAAATTGGATTGCGCATTTTCTGAAGATATGGCCGAGAGGTAGAAGGTAGATGATAAATAGGAGGGGGCCCAAGACAGAACCCTGAGGAACACCAGTGAAGACTGGATGGGACTGTGATTTGAGGTGTTTGAGTTGGACAAAGTGAGTACGGCCGGAGAGGAAAGATCTAAACCAGGTGTGGGATGTGCCAGTGATACCAATGGAAGACAATCTGTCAAGGAGGATGTGGTGTGAGATTGTGTCAAAGGCTGCAGTCAGGTCAAGGAGGATGAGTATGGATAAGAGCCCAGAGTCAGCTGCTACCAGGAGATCGTTTGTGATTTTAACCATGGCCGTCTCTGTACTGTGTGAGGAGCGGAAACCAGACTGAAAGTCTTCAAAAAGATTATTGTTGTTCAGATGAGTGTGGACTTGGGCTGCAACAGTTTTTTCGAGTATCTTGGAGAGAAATGGTAAATTAGAGATTGGGCGGAAATTAATGAAGTTGTTGGGGTCCGCACCTAGTTTCTTGAGAATAGGGGTTATTGCACCTGTTTTGAGGAATGAGGGGACAAGACTAGAGGTAAGGGGGGAGTGAATTATGTCGGTAATTAAAGCGGAGAGAGAAGGTAGACATGCTTTAACTAGGTGGGTGGGAAGGGGGTCAAGCTGGCAGGTGGATGATTTCGATTTACGAATGAGATTTGATATTTCAGCGACAGTGGGAAGTTCGTAGCTGGATAGTGGGGAGGAGAGGGGAGCATACGGAGTTGAGTGAAGTGATGTATAGCTAGAGGAGGTCAGTTGCTGGTGAATATCTTTGATTTTAGCATCGAAAAAGGTCATGAAGGTGTTACATTGAGAAGTTGAATACAGGTGAAGAGGTTGTTGCAGAATGCTGTTGACTGTAGAGAACAGGTTTCTGGTGTTTCCTTCAGCTAACCTAATTAAGTTGGCATAGTATGCTGATTTAGCGGAGGAAAGAGCATCCTTATAGGCGAGTATGTGGCTGTTGTACATGTCCTTATGAACTACAAGCCCGGTTTTAGTATATAGGTGTTCAAGACGACGACCTTTAGCTTTAAGCTGGCGTAACTCGGGTGTATACCAGGGGGCAGAGCGGGTGAAAGAGACAGACCGGGTTTTCAGAGGTTCATGTATGTTTAAAAGGTTATGGAGTCCATAATTGTAATGGGAGACCAGCTCATCGGTGGTGGATAGGTAGTCTTTGCAGGGGAGGTTGTTAATTCCAATAGAAAAAGCAGGCGTGTTGATATTCTTAACGTTACGGAATGAGATGAATCGTGAAATATTTGCTTTGGGTAGTGTTAACTTGACATTGAAGGTTACAAACTTGTGGTCAGAAATGGGCAAATCGAATGCAGAGCAGTTCAGAGGAGTTACACCAGAGCAGCAGATCAGATCAAGTATATGTCCTTTTGAGTGTGTGGGAAAGTCAATATATTGCTGTAATCCAAAACTGTCCAGGCATGATGTAAAGTCCTTTGTGAGATTATTGTTGACATTGTCCATGTGAATATTAAAATCACCCAGCACTATTATATTAGGGGAGAGAGAAGATATGGAAGTAAAAAAAGCAGAGAGTTCATTTAAAAAGTCCTTATTGGCCTTGGGTGGACGATAGACAGTGGCAAAAATTGTTGGAATTGGCCCATTGATTTGCAGAGCAATGGACTCAAAGGAAGTATTCACAGGAACTGTCAGTGCAGATACTTTCCACTTCTCGTTGTAAAGTATCGCGAGACCGCCGCCCCTGCCAGAGAGACGGGATTTGCTGGTGTAAACAAATCCAGATGGGATAGTTTGATTAAGCTGCGAAAAGTAATTGGGCTGTTGCCATGTGTCAGTCAGACATAGAAAATCAAACTTACGATCTTTCAGTAGATCATGAAGTAAAAGTCCCTTGTTGTTGAGCGAGCGGATGTTGAGTAGCCGATGGTGAGATCGTTTCTGTCAGGTTTGACGCCAGCACTAGCACACCTGGCCAGGTTTGCTAGCGAGCTGTGGTCAATAGACCGTCCGGTGGATCTTCTTGCGGGACGGGGATTTGAGGAACAGAAGGATCGAATTGGTTTTGTGTCATCGAAGTTGAAGCTCCGATGGGATCCGCGGTGGATGTATTTCCGGCGAGCATGGTGAGCGATACCTAGGTGATGCAATGCCGGTGGGGGCTCTGACAGGTGGAATTGCAGTTGGAAAAATTCGACTGCTGAGTATTGAAGTATTGGTGTTACTGGATGGACTATGAAGGATATAATCCATGCGAGGATACTCCATACCAGCTGTCTGTTGATCCACATCGTTGCCTGGGTGGTGAAGCTAACAGACACAGGTCCCGGGAGTATGATAGCAGCGGCGGCTAGGCGAGGTAATGGAGCTAGCGAGGTAGGAAGCCGGTAAATCGGTAGTCCAAAACACACACGATTGCAAGTTAAAACAAGGGATAAAGTCACTGATATTGTAGGGAGGATAGGCTACTGTTCAAATGGCTGAGATGACAGTAAAAATAGTGACAAAAAAAAACGACAGTATTGGAGTAATACTCAGTAGTTCCAGAGAGCAGCGGCAGCGTTCGCTCGGGGGGAGACGTCACGTCAAGGGACAAGTCTTCATGTATTAATCTTCGTGGATATATGTGTTGAAATGGCTCCTCTACATTGCTTTTATCCTGTCATGTTATACTAATCTGTCTATTGAACTGCTGTGAAGCGAGTTTGGCTACAATTATTTTAATAGGTGCTATACAAATATAAAGCTTATGACTAAAATTAATATTATTAGGGCCCGAGCACGGAGCGCTAGGACCCAACGGCGTCCTAGCACGAAGTGCGAGGAACCTATTGTTATTGGAGGAATTCTTCTTATTTTTCTGCTGACGTTTCCTGTTTTTGAGATCTTTCGGATGCTTCAAAAGTTGTATAATTTTGCACGGATTCCAGAATCGTTGAAAACTACAATATTCTGGACTCAATGTGTTCAAATTGTCCAACATGCTCTCTAGCGCCACCTATGGCCATTTCCATTTTTGGAAAGATATACAAAGTTGCTGTAACTGTAACTCCGAATGACCTCAAATTTTGCACACTTATTCGGGTGGACCTGCTCTACATATAATCTCCTTGAACCCCTAAGCTCCGCCTACTTTTTTTTTTTTTAATTAGCATAATTTCAAAAACAGTTAAATATTCAGTAAAATAAAATAAATAAAAAAGTCAACACCAAACTCATACAGCATCGCTGGAGGGTCAGAGACATCATCGTAGGAAATGAGCATGTTCAGTTGATAAATGTGGCCGTCATTACTCTAAACGTGTTCGCAAAAAGGCGGGGCTTAGATAGAAATAGCTCATAACTCATCAACAATGTACCAAAAAAACACATTTTGGTGGTAAGGTTCAGTTTGCATTGGGGAATAGTCATTTTCATTTTGGACAATAGGGGGCGCCAAAAACATGACAAATGTATAACTTGTGAAATGATGGACGAACATTTATTTTTTATTTTTAGACATACTCTTGGGATGAGTATGAACTTATATTTAAAGTGTAACAACGAATGACAAATGTGGGCGTGGCCTGTACTTTTTTTTTTATGACGATGTGCCAAAATGTGCCTCGGAATGCAAAACTTGGGAGACACATCAAAGCCCACAACTTTTTAGAGAATGTAAAAAAAAAACGTAATTTTTCAAAAAAACTGCTCACTAGCGCCCCCTATTGTGTGGTAGTCACATATAGTTTCTCAGAACTTCACGAATTTTGGCACAGACATTCCTCATGGAGTTGCGGACATATTTGTAGATAGCTTTTATTAGCCCCGCCCCCCAGGAAGTTGGCCATTTCTAAAAATGTGTGTTTTTCATGCATTTTAAGCACATTCTTGCGAACTGCTCCTAGGGGAATGATCGGAAAAATTCCAATCCAGCACAAGTTCAGCCCCTATCCAATATGATGCTAAATTGAGAAGAAACTGTTTGATAGCTCAATCGTGGAGGTCGTAAGCTAACAGCGAATACACCATTTTTGACGATTTACATGTCGCAAATTACTCCAAACTACTCGCATATAGTTTTTCCAATATTCACGAAATGCTGTATATACATTGCTCTTATGATTGCGGACATATTTCAAATCACCTTCCATTAGCCCCGCCCCCGAGAAAGTCGGCCATTTTGAAAAATGTGAGTTTTTCATGCATTTTAAGGACATTGCTGCAAACTCCTCCTAGGGTAATGATCGGAAAAATTCCAATCCAGGACAAGTTAAGCGCATATCCAATGTCATACTATATCGAGATGGAATAGTCCTTTGCTCAAACGGGGAGCTCGTAGGCTAACGGAGAATGTACAATTTTTGACCATTTATATGTCAGATAACCTACTGACACCTGCCTGTCTGCCTGCCACATAAACTCTCAAAGACACACACACACACACACACACACACACACACACACACACACACACACACACACACACACACACACACACACACACCACCACCACACCTACACATTTTACAACTAACACAAAGAGCTCCTAAAGCATATACTAAATATCAGGGTACAGCCCTTGTATATTTTATTATGTGAAGCACTATATGGTTTCATGAAAAATATCTACGGTTTATTTGTAGATATCTCCTAAAGCCTACAAATAAAGTGTGAAATGTAGGCCTATCACATATATTATTGAGCGATATATTATACACACTGTTCTGCTTTCTGCACTGATCTCAGCAGCTGTTCTCACTGTAAACATTGCCTCACAATGAAAGCAGTTGTATTAAAAACAAAATAGCCTAACATCCAGGGGAGATGTGATTAGTGATTAAACAAACGG
Source organism: Notothenia rossii (assembly GCF_949606895.1). Classification (NCBI taxonomy): domain Eukaryota; kingdom Metazoa; phylum Chordata; class Actinopteri; order Perciformes; family Nototheniidae; genus Notothenia; species Notothenia rossii. The sequence continues at coordinate 48,410,107 of NC_136912.1, read as the reverse complement.
TAAAGGGCAGAAAGTCTGATGCGCATTTGATCATCTCAAATAACTTATAATCACAACGGGAACAGTTTGCAGAGCTGTGCTTGGTTGACATAAGTCCAGCCGTGCGTCACACCTCTTTTAAACATCACTGTTGGCTGAAATCATCTCCGGAGAATACATCAGTGTACCCTCGGTCATAGCTCCTCCAGAGACACTCCTCTCTCCTCTCTCTACATCTGTGTACCCTCGGTCATAGCTCCTCCAGAGAGACTCCTCTCTCCTTTCTCCTCTAAATCAGTGTATCCTCGGTTACGGCTCCTCCAGACAGCCTCCTCGATGATCGATCCTCGACGACCCTTTAGAGAAATTTGTTTTCCTTCGAGACGGCGCGCCGACATCCGTTTCCGGGTCGCTGCCGGAGGACCTGGGAGTCTGGGACGCGAAAATTATAGAAATGAGAAACGGCTCATTTCCCAGGACTCACGCGCATCTGCTTGACGCCGGGACGACCGGCTGCCCTCCCCGACAGGCGCACGGACGCGAGGGCCTGCTCATCGCTGCGCGCACATGTGCGACCGCAGTTTTAATTATTATTGTAAATGAGCTTTAATATATCTAACTATATTTAAAATGAGTTACCTTTTAGAGAAGTGACTACATTTGTATGCCAATCCTATGGTAAAGTTTTCCTTTCTGCACTTTTATTTTGATAGTAATAAGATCGGGACTCTTATTTTGAAGGAACTTTTACCGGTTAAATCGGTTTACCAATAAAGATTGAGCCCCAGAAAGCACATGGCTGCTTAGCATGCAAAATGACTTCATTCTGCATGTTAAGTAGCCATGTGCTTTCTTGTTATCGGCTGAATCTTTATTTATTGATTAGATCACGTTACTCTGATGATAGTGTTCAAGACAGCCTATATTTCTGAACTCGATCCTTGGAGTAATGTGTTACGGAATATTCTCTTCAATATTGTTTCCACATAACGAGCATTTTGCGCTGCTCTTTTCCAATGTGGAAGCAGAATGTGTGAAAGCATACAGCACGATGCGGGGTGTGTCTCTAGACATCTCTAGACTGGAATAGCGGGGCCCAGTACATGAGCTCGCCTCACAGGTGCACATGCCAAGATAGAGGACATGAGACTCCAGAGACAACTTGCTCGAGTCCGAGTCCAAGTCGGAGCGTCAATGTACAAGTTGAGTCCGAGTCATCGTGGGGGGAAAAATTCACGAGTCCGAGTCCAAGTCATCCTACGCGAGAATTCATGAGTCCGAGTCCAAGTCATCGTTTGCGAGAATTCACGAGTTCAAGTCTGAGTCCGAGTCGAGTCACGAGTCCCGAAAATCGGCACTCGAGTCCGACTCCAGGAGTCGAGTACTCCATCTCTGCCTTCCACATACTTTCAGCTTGAGACTTCGTTCCAACTTTAAAATGATCACATGACCTTCAGCTATTCAATAGATACAGTCGGCAAGCGAGGGAACGCCCACAAAACGTCACATCCGGTTCGCGCTGAGGGGGAAAACAAACTGGCTTCCACAATGCCCAGGAGCTGCTGTGTGCCCTTTTGTACAACTGACAAGCTTAAAAATCCAAATCACAGAGCCTAGGAGAAGAACCCGGTGGCTTCAAGCGATCCGCCGGGAGGATGAGTTTGGCCACCTGTGGGATCCAAAATCCAAACATGTGTACGTCTGTAGTCAGCACTTCATTACAGGTATGACAACGTTATTCACACAATAACAGTGTTAAATTGTTTCGTAGTTAACATGAATTTTCAATTACTAGTTTTAAGAGAAGTTAACTAACTACTACGTTATGCAGGCTATCTTGCTTGAGTATAAAAAAACACAGCTATGCTAACAACACTGGTGGTAGCTTCCGAGCTTTCTGCAGTTAAAATGTATTTCACCCCCTTCTATCCCCTTCTCATTTCATTCGTGAACTGTCTTGCCCTAGGCTTAAAAAACGAGGACATAGCCCACCCAGACTACACACCCTCGCTGTTCCCACATAAAAAGACAAAGTCTCCCAGGTCAGTACTTCAGAGGCTGGAGAGAAGGAGGAAGCGTGAGGGTGTTCAGTCTGCCCAACCAGAATCCCCAACATCAGAGGGCCCAGCACCAGAAGCCCCGGCACCAGAATCCCCAACATCAGAAGTTCCCATACCTCTTCAGGAGTTAGAGAGAAATAAACTTTATGAAGAATTGTATAATTTAAGAAGAGAATGAGATGAGGCCATGAAGGAGCGAGCTGAAGCCATCAGAGAATTGGAGACGTTGAAAATGTCGGTAAACACTGTGAGAGAAAATGACACTAAATGTAAAGTCATGACAGGCCTGTCATGGACAGTATTTGACACTCTTCATCAGTACCTGGTACAGTTTGTTAAGTCACAGAAAACCTCCAAGATGTCAACACAAGACCAGCTCTTTATTACTCTGGTGAAACTGCAGCAGAACCCCTCAACCGATATGATGTGTGGAATATTTGACCTGGCACATAGCACTTTCCTGGATGTATTCTCCCGATGGTTGGATTTGATGTACGGCAACATTTCTTTTTTGATTAAATGGCCTGATAGAGAGTGTATCAGAAGCACAGTACCAGCAGAGGTTCTCTTCCAGTACCCTAAAATTATCGACTGCTTTGAGATCAGAATTGAACACTCAAAGAAGCTGAAAACAAGGTGAGATATTTTTCTTTTTGATAGCATGCATAAAGTGTCGGGTTTTTGTAATACTTACCTGGCTGTCTGTGTATATGTACACAATTTATAGATAAGTATTACTTACGACTGTCTCTTCTCACAGAGCTATCACCTACTCAAAATACAAAAAATGGACAACAGTGAAGTATTTCATTGCATGTCACCCATCTGGCTCAATCACATATCTCTCCAAAGGCTGGGGAGGGAGGGTTTCAAATGTGCATATTGTAAGGAACTCAGACTTCTTATCTCAGAAGTTTCACCGTGCAGGAGATCAGGTAACAATTGAACTGTTTTTTTTTTTCTAATTTAAGTCTTATTTGTGAATTTATTATTTACCCATAGTTACCATTTTTGAGTTGCTGTTGAAGTAAAGTAGTGTTTTTAAGTATTTGTTATGTTTATTTCAGATTTTAGCGGACAGGGACTTCACTTTGAAGGATGACTTTGCTGTTCTGGGTGCACAGCTCATCACACCGTCTTTCACGAGGGGCCGAAAACAACTGTCAGCCAAAGACATTGCAAATTCTCGTGTGACTTCGAACATCAGAATTCACATTGGTAAGTATAGAGTCAGCAGTCAGATTCATACAGTATGTACATTTTAATGTTTTTGGTATTCAGAGTGTGCTGAATCAGCAAATCACTGTTGCTACTTGCCGCTGACATGGTTCACATTTCCCTAACTAAATTAATGACTGTAACAGTACAGATCCGGGTTAACAAGTGCTGAGACGTTATTTCAATTAATAACATCAACGAGTACATGTGTAATCCCTACTTTGTAGGGTGTCTTAAGATAACATTTTATCTTAAAACATGTTATTCTATATTTAAATACATTGAACTGTTGTTCACATTTAGTGCAATATCAAGAGAACAGGATAACAGGAAGTTAACAGGGATCTTTCTTCACTTTAACATGAAAAAGAAACACTAATTATAGGACACAATGCACTGACGATATGATATAACGGTCAACTGTGCTACTCCTGTGAAACTCAAACATAACAATGTAGATAAACAGCATTTTAACAACAAATATGTGATATGTGGTCTGCAGAGAGAGTAATTGGTGCCCTGAAGAGCCGGTACCACATTCTGGATGGCCCACTTCCTCTGCGCCTGGTGAAAAGACTGCAGGATGAAAGACAGAAGAGAGAAGAGGCCATGATTGATAGGATTGTGCATGTCTGTGCAGCACTAATGAACTTGTCTGGCAGTGTCATGTACAACCGTTACAGAATCTGAGAGTAAGAACAAAATCAATGTGCAGTAATTTAATAATGAGCATCAGAGAACAATATTTTATGCAACTTTTTTATACATCAAAGAAGTCATTATTGTTCCAATTGTGCCATTTAACAGGTTTCAGTTGAGACATAATGGATCTTTCTAATCAAAACCACCGGTTGTTTGTCTTTCCACAGGTCCCTGAACTTATCTCAGTGCTGCTCTGCTGCTGCACACCCTGTCACCCTGCCTCTGATGCCTGTCACCCTGCCTCTGATGCCTGTCACCCTGCCTCTGATGCCTGACGCTCTGCCTCTGTTGCCTGATGTTCTGCTGCCACTTGTGTTGCCTGATGGGTCACTCCCTGTGCTGCTTTCGACTGGACTGTGTTCTGCCTACTTAGCAGAAAAATATACAGTGCTTATCATAAATGAGTACACCCCCTTTGAAAAGAACACAAGAACAATTTGATCAACATCACAATATCAACAATTATTATCTGATTAGTATCAAAGTCACAAGTCTTGACAAACACAATTTGCTTATCTTACTAAAGTAAATCAGGGCCATACAATACAATATATTTCATACCATGCAGGCCTGGCTTGTGCATGGCACTTTGTTGATCCCCATGCGGATGTGACGATATAGTTGTGCCAACTATGTATGAATGTTTGCATGTTATGTTTACTGTTAAAGCAGGGTTTGTTGCTGCATGTAGTTGCCTATTTTTCGCCAAAAGGCTCCGCCTGAGGGCGTGAAGGTGAGGAAGAGCGTTTCTTCCTCGGTGGTTGAGGGAACTGTGACGGAGTTTTTGGTTCTTAATAAAGTTGCCACGAGTGAGAAAAGACAAGTGATGTCCGCTTGAGTCCTTGAGTGCAACATATATTGGCGAGCCAGCCAGGAGATTAGCTCTAAACGGATTAAAAGAGGGCTTTTATCCTTAGACGAACCAGGAAAAGAAAGATAACACTGTACCGTGAGGAAAATATGGATTTGGAGATTCTCCTAGATCGCGCCACCATAGCTCTGAGTCAGCAAAACCGGGACCGGATGTTGGAGGTCTGTGTATATCTTCATTGTATAGAAGATGATGAAAAAGATACTTTTGCTGATAAAAACAGACGAACATTATTTAAAATAGAAGAAAACAAAATAATCCAAGAGCTGCTAGTTTTCATGGAGGGCCTGACAGAAGACTGAGACAGAAAAGGGTGCGAGCGCCGCCATGACACTGAGATGAGAGATAAATATATGGAGCTGCAGCAGTCCCGAAAGAGTTTGGAAGACGAAATAAAGATGCTGGGTGAAAAACTAAACATATCAGATGGCGTCAGCAGCAGCACTAGCAGGCCACTATTCACAGCTAAGGTGCCAGAGGTAACCATCAGGCGAGAGTTCCGCATCTGCGGCCAAATCGGTGAAGGAGGGCAGCGTGAAAAACTGTCATATACCAACCCAATACACCAGATAGAGAGCGGGCTTCGCAAGGGTCATGGTGAGTCGGAAGCAATCGAGGCTGTGATCAGGGCCATTAGCCCTGGCTTAAAGCTGCGTGACACGCTAGAAATAAAGACTGAATTGACTCTGCCTCAGCTAAAGATCATATTAAAGGGGCATTACAACGAAGATGACACTTCAGATCTGTACCAAAAATTGATCAGCATGTCCCAGGAGCCGAAAGAATCAGCACAAGAGTTTTTGTTCAGAGCTATTGAACTAAAAGATAGACTGCTGTTTACATCCAAGGACAGAGACTCGGAGGAGCACTACAGTGCAGACCTGGCAAGAAGAAGTTTCTACGGTATACAGTTGGTACAGGGCTGCTCAGTGACAACATCAAATACCAGATTAAGCCATACCTTGATGACATGGAGGTGACCGATGAAACTCTGATTGAAAGAGTAAATGAAGCAGGAAACCTTGAGGCAGAAAGAATAAATAAGCTCAAACGTAACAACACCAAAACACCCAGAATGACTGAACTACAGACAACTAACAATAAGTTGGACAAGTCACCTGACCCCTCCATGCAGAAAACACTGCAGGAGGATGCTAAAGGCACCCACAAGGAGAAGACAAAGACAGCCCAACCTCCACAAGAGCTTGTGATGCACACTCTGGTAAGAGAGCTTCAAACTGAGATTGCTGAAATGAAATGTATGGTGTTAGCTTCCATGAGCACTGGCAGGCCACAGAACTACAGGCAAGCTACAGGGAACAACAGCATCCGGAGAAGAGCGTGCAAGGACTGCCAGGACAAAGGAGAGGAAGTCAACTGTAGCCACTGCTTCAAGTGTGGACAGATGGGACACATATCCAGAAGATGCAGAGCTCCACACCAGGCGCAGGGAAACTTCGGAGGGTTGCTGCAGGGGACCAGCAGTAATCCAGCAACAGCCGTCAGGGTCCCACCGCTGCAACAATTGTCTACAGGAGGAGGATGCAACCAGGAGCAGGCGCGCCGTATTCATTTTAGAAGTGGGGGGGCCAAAAGAAGTGTGTGTGTATGGCCCAATCCCAAACCACGCCTTACACCCTACCCCTACAAACTCCTCTCTCTCCGGCAGAAACAGGAAATACCGTAATATGTAGGCCTAGCAACGGTTTGAAATCAGCATCTCTTTGGCAAAAAATTTAAATGAATAACTCAAATAAAACTCCAAACATCTTTAATTGTGTTACTTTTTTGTAAAGCTCTTTTAGTTTTAAACCTGATGTTTATAAGCTTCTTAGTTTTTGCAACAGTCTGTAAATATACACAACTTTATAATAAAATGCACACATTTACCTTTTTCTAGACTACAGGTTTGATCCTAAGTTAAAAAAAAATATGAGGTTATCATGAGGTTGTTAACATCGCAATGTATCACTTTAGTGGTTTTGCAAAGAATTAACCACTCTCTGCTTTTGTACCATTCTGCGTTGAAGTACCTTCTCTTTGCCCAAATAATCTACTAGTGGTCTCCTTTTTTCCGATAGTTACAGCTTTACCCGCCTCAATGTCCCGACAACAAACCTCCATGCATTCGGAACCAGCCTATTTCGGTTCAACAATGGCGGCGGTGACTGCGGTCAACTCAGCCTTCTCTCGCATTTGCATGGTCAAATGAGCAGGGCTTCATTTTTGAGTGCGCGATTAATAGCGTCTTTACGGTAATCGCTGAGAAGCGACGCTGACGGTAGTAGCTTATGAAGTTCTCAGTGAAAGATGTACTGTTGGACTCAGTACTACTTGGACTACCACCACAGGTACAGTCAAGTACTTTTATCGTGTACTTTTTGAGTAATACCCTGTCAAACTCCCATGCAGAGTACAATAATGCATGTTTTCTGCCATCTTTGATGAGAGATAAAATCATTTTTTGCCATAAGTTCTCAGTGAAAGTGGTACTGCTGGATAGAGTGCTACTAGGACTACCAGCACAAGTACAATCAAGTACTTTTATTGTGTACTTTTTGAGTAATACCCTGTCAAACTCCCATGCAGAGTGCATGTTTTCTGCCATCTTTGATGAGAGATAAAATCATTTTTTGCCATAAGTTCTCAGTGGAAGTGGTACTGCTGGATAGAGTGCTACTAGGACTACCACCACAAGTACAATCAAGTACTTTTATCGTCTACTTTTTGAGTAATACCCTGTCAAACTCCCCTGCAGAGTACAATAATGCATGTTTTCTGCCATCTTTGATGAGAGATAAAATCATTTTTTGCCATAAGTTCTCAGTGAAAGTGGTACTGCTGGATAGAGTGCTACTAGGACTACTACCACAAGTACAATCAAATACTTTTATCGTGTACTTTTTGAGTAATTCGACGATGGGGTAGCTGTCGATGGGGCAGGCCGTGTGGTCACTGTCTCTTGATTGGCTGGCAGGTGCTGCGGTCACCATCTGTGTCTTGTCACTCATCTGCACATGACAAGGAGCAAATGAATGACTGATGATGAAGGTAAAAGCAAAGCAGAAATAAGAATCATGGAAATATAAATATTTCATTACCTTTTTATGATGATTATAGGCATGATGAAGCCGTGTCCTATTGGTCTTGGAATCGGGATTTCCAAGCTCCTGACACACCTCGCCCCAGAAAGTGGCTTCCTCGTCACCTTCATCATTTTCTTTTGTTTTGGTTGTGGCTCGAAGCTTCTCAGTGACAGCCAAAAGGACTTCTTTTGTAATTGATTTTTTTCTTGGCTGTAATTGAAATGTCAAAGTTCTGTCATTTCTTTGTAAAAAAATATGAAATTGAAATTGTGTGACAAATAAGAAAAACTTCCCAAACGTTGAGAAAACAAAGACTCTCAAAAGACATAACAAGTTAAAATCTTATATTCAGTTTAGACTTTTTTAACTGTAATAAACAAGAACATTGTTTGATTTTCAAAAATAATACATCTTGAAAAAACACATATCCGTTGACACTCGTTATGGGGATTCTTAAATTTGGACATGTTAATACAATTTGAAAAGAAAATGTATCATCCCCGGACCCCCCCAGCAGGGTTTTTGTTTACAAACGTGTCATCTGTTAAAATGTGAGTTTGCAGTGTGTTGGGTGGAGAAGAGCGCAAATATCTTTTAAAAATGGAGGCTATTGGTGTCCTCATGAATTTATCCAACGTGATATAATGGAAAACAATACTCTGTAACCTGAAACTGTACATTCTGTCTACAGGTGTTGCTGACAAATAGTAGGGAAACTAGTGTGTAGAAGGTATCACGCCAACTTTTCAAAACAAAGTGAAATTCGAAAAATTGCACCAACCACACATAGACTGTATATATAAAGCAACCACGCAATTTTAATAAACAGGATAGGATTAATGTCTCTTTTTTTCGAAAGATGTGTAATAAACAATTCATATAAACATTTGTGTTTTATTTTCGAACACAATGATGTGTATATAACAACTTTTCTGTTGAAATACATATATATGTACCCTCGAAGTGCCTCCATTACAGATGAGATTGACAGGTGTATTTACGCGCTCTGTTACCGCAAGGACATTGGTCGTTTACACAATGGAGGGGGCGGGGCAAACATATAAGCTTGCATAGAAGCTTTCTAAACCATTCATTTATTATTATTATTATTATTTATTTATTTATATGTGATCCGCTCTATCGAAATCAGTCGGAAGTCGCAACGGCTAACTTTTATTTCCAAAGTCCCACGATAAATACATTTGTGAAGCTTGTAAAGGGAAGATGACAGCTCTCACTCGCCAATCTGCTCTTCCGCAGCGCCACTCCCCCTCCCTCCGCTGAAATATGAATGTAAGCGTATAGTAATTATCCTAGATAACACGGCAGGGTCCGTTACAGTTTGTTTTCATCTGATTCCAAATAAACAAAGTCTTGGCTTTCAGAATATTATACTTGTTTCGGCAAATTCAGATGATAAATACAACTTTGAAGCTTGTAGCGGCATAATTACAAGCGGAAAACGGAGTAACGTAACGTCACAGCAGGCATATCAACAGCTGGTGTTTCCCCGGGAAAAAAACGCTAAAATACACACACACACACACACACACACACACACTTTCATTCGCTTCGTATTGATCTGTAGATGTGATTTGATATGTCGTTTGCAGTGGTGTAGTGGGCGTTGGACGCGGGGGTACGCCGTACCCCCACTTATTTGGAGCATGATCTTTTTTTCAATAGTCTAATAAATATAAAATCATTGCCAGTATTGTCAGTTGCAAGTGTGCATTTGTTGTAATAATGACAAAAACATAATATATTTCACAGTAAGTAATTATAATAAAAAAATAAAAACGATTTCCTTGTTGTTTGCATAAGTAGGCTATATTTTTCGTTTTGTTTATTTAATAAGTAATTTCAGGACAACTTTGGGAATTTTGTTTGTTATGAGGCGCCCAGGTGACTTTCTGCCGCTTTCCTCCGTGGTGCAGTGCTGATCGTTTCACCACGGAGGAAAGCACTTCACAAATTGCAGTAGGCCTACCCATAAGGAGCCGTAAAAATGCCGCAGTTTTTGCGTGGCTGTGTCTTTAGTTGAAAGCCCAGTGGCGATCTGCTCATCTCTCATCGAAATAATATGCTACAAAGGGGCGGACTGGCCATCTGTGTGTTGAACTTTCCTGTCGGCTCCCAGACCGTAGTCGAGGAGGGCAGAAGCAACAAGCTTCAGGTTCAATAACCCACTTTAGCTTAAATGACTGGAGAGAGGCGAGCTCTTCTTGGGAGGCCGTTGCATTTATTTAGCTGTTCTTCTGTTTCACAAAATAAATCACAGACCTCTGTTTTTCTGCTTCCTCGTTTCACTTCCAGAAATATACACACGTTCCCTCACTGTCGCTCTACCATCCAGAAACACACATGCACAAGCCACACAATGACTTTATCTCTCTCTTAAAGGGACAGCGATCTCATCTCACTCTGCATGACCCTAATACTTGTAATCTATTGTAATGTACTCTGCATGGGAGTTTGACAGGGTATTACTCAAAAAGTACACCATAAAAGTACTTGATTAGACTTGTGATGGTAGTTCAAATAGTACTGAGTCCAACAGTACATCTTTCACTGAGAACTTATGGCAAAAAATGATTTGATCTCTCATCAAAGATGGCAGAAAACATGCATTATTGTACTCTGCAGGGGAGTTTGACAGGGGATTACTCAAAAAGTACACGATAAAAGTACTTGATTATACTTGTGGTAGTAGTCCTAGTAGCACTCTATCCAGCAGTACCACTTTCACTGAGAACTTATGGCAAAAAATGATTTTATCTCTCATCAAAGATGGCAGAAAACATGCATTATTGTACTCTGCAGGGGATTTTGACGGGGGATTACTCAAAAAGTACACGATAAAAGTATTTGATTGTACTTGTGGTAGTAGTCCTAGTAGCACTCTGTCCAACAGTACATCTCTCACTGAGAACTTATGGCAAAAAATGATTGTATCTCTGATCAAAGATGGGAGAAAACATGCATTATTGTACTCTGCAGGGGAGTTTAACAGGGGATTACTCAAAAAGCACACGATAACAGTACTTGATTGTACTTGTGGTGGTAGTCCTCCTAGTAGCACTCTTTCCAGCAGTACCACTGTCACTGAGAACTTATGGCAAAAAATGATTTTATCTCTCATCAAAAATGGCAGAAAACATGCATTATTGTACTTTGGAGGGGAGTTTGACAGGGGATTACTCAAAAAGTACACGATAAAAGTACTTGATTGTACTTGTGGTGGTAGTTCAAATAATACTGAGTCCAACAGTCCATCTTTCACTGAGAACTTATGGCAAAAAATGATTTTATCTCTCATCAAAGATGGCAGAAAACATGCATTATTGTACTCTGGAGGGGAGTTTGACAGGGTATTACTCAAAAAGTACACGATAAAAGTATTTGATTGTACTTGTGGTAGTAGTCCTAGTAGCACTCTTTCCAGCAGTACCACTTTCACTGAGAACTTATGGCAAACAATAATTGTATCTCTCATCAAAGATGGCAGAAAACATGCATTATTGTACTTTGGAGGGGAGTTTGACAGGGTATTACTCCAAAAGTACACGATAAAAGTACTTGATTGTACTGGTGGTGGTAGTTCAAATAATACTGAGTCCAACAGTACATCTTTCACTGAGAACTTATGGCAAAAAATGATTTTATCTCTCATCAAAGATGGCAGAAAACATGCATTATTGTACTCTGGAGGGGAGTTTGACAGGGTATTACTCAAACAGTACAAGATAAAAGTACTTGATTGTACTTGTGGTTGTAGTTCAAATAGTACTGAGTCCAACAGTACATCTTTCACTGAGAACTTATGGCAAAAAATGATTTTATCTCTCATCAAAGATGGCAGAAAACATGCATTATTGTACTCTGCAGGGGAGTTTGACAGGGTATTACTCAAAAAGTACACGATAAAAGTATTTGATTGTACTTGTGGTAGTAGTCCTAGTAGCACTCTATCCAGCAGTAACACTTTCACTGAGAACTTATGGCAAACAATAATTTTATCTCTCATCAAAGATGGCAGAAAACATGCATTATTGTACTCTGCATGGGAGTTTGACAGGGTATTACTCAAAAAGTACACGATAAAAGTACTTGATTGTACTTGTGGTGGTAGTTCAAATAGTACTGAGTCCAACAGTCCATCTTTCACTGAAAACTTATGGCAAAAAATGATTTTATCTCTCATCAAAGATGGCAGAAAACATGCATTATTGTACTCTGCAGGGGAGTTTGACAGGGGATTACTCAAAAAGTACAAGATCAAAGTATTTGATTGTAATTGTGGTAGTAGTCGTAGTAGCACTCTGTCCAACAGTACATCTCTCACTGAGAACTTATGGCAAAAAATGATTTTATCTCTCATCAAAGATGGCAGAAAACATGCATTATTGTACTCTGCATGGGAGTTTGACAGGGGATTACTCAAAAGGTACACAGTAAAAGTACTTGATTGTATTTGTGGTAGTAGTCTAAAAAGTACTGAGTCCAAAAGTACCAATTTTATTGTTGGTAGCAGAAAAAAACCTGCATTCTCTTGCGTTAGTGCCACTTCTCGTCAATTACCGTAAAGGCGCTATAAATCGCGCACTCAAAGATGAAGAACTGCTCATTTGACCAAGCAAACGCGAGAGACGGCTGAGTTGACCGCAGTCGGCGGTGGGGGCGGCGGCGTCGGTTTTGACAGTTTCTGCGGCCGCAGAGCTACTGCTTTTGGGTTCATCTGGCTTCGCTGTTTGAAGAAGGTCCAGGCTCCGGAGATGTGGATGTCAGGGATGTGACCTTCCAGTTGTTAAATTTAAGTTTAGATTGACTGTATTTAGTTTTCTTCTGCGCTGGTTCTTCTGACATGTTTGCAAGTGTAGTCTATATATTCTTTCTATCTAGGTTAACGGCTGACACACAGAACAACGTAACAAATAAAGTAAAAACAAATAAACAAATCTAAGCTTTTTTATTGGTTGTAATTTACATGGATACATTTGAATGGTGTGACAATGTCCTATTTGATTGGGTTAAAATGTACATATTCTTCCTGTTATGTCTGCCTGCTTTATTTTACCTAATGCAGGGCTCTCAAGTTTTGAACACAGTTCAGAGTGAGATTTTGGCAGCGGTGTTTGGTACTCCAACTTCTGGCTCCCCTCAAAGTTCCCATGAAGCCCTCTGTACCGTGAAGGTCAACGGGGGGGGGGCCCCGGTGCTAGTGGAGTATGAAGCCCTCTGTATCGCGCGAATGTCAACGGGGGGGGGGGGGTGCTAGTGGAGTATGAAGCCCTCTGTATCGCGAATGTCTACGGGGGGGGGGGGCTAGTGGGGTGCACGCGTCTCACACAACCCTAGTTTGGTGGCCGGTACCCTGGAAAGAAATCTCTGCATGAGAAATACAAGGTGTGGCGTGTCAGCGTGTGAATGGAGTGAAATGCGTGTGTCTCACGCCAAATGCGTGAGACTTGAGAGCTCTGCTAATGCAAAGTGACCTGCTCCATCGAAATCACTCGCATTGACCCGAAGACAGATTTGGATTCCTAGCTTTCTAATGATATCGGGATTTTTTTTTGTAGGCTACTCCAAATATTAAGCAAAATATGTCACATTATATAATGACTATTGCAGAGTCATCATTTTGAGAAAAAGGCCTGATTGATTACGGAGGGAAGATATTTTCGTTTGGATTACTGCACTCACGGGAAACACCGGCTCTTGTTCCTGTTGTGACATTAACTTACTCCGTTCTCCACTTGTTATGCCGTTACAAGCTTCACACCAATAGCCGTGGGAACATGTTTCAAATGGGGGGTGCTGTGGGGATGACACCAGGGCCGGTTTTGACCAATTTGCTGCCCTAGGCAAGATTTTAGTTGGCAATGAAAAACCTCTACAAAAGACCAATACACTACAAACAGAGAAACGTATTGACATGGTGGACAGCTTATATAAAAAGGCTTCAAATGTATTCAGTATTGCATGAACATGTTTTAATTGGGGGGTGGACTTCACATCCTCTTGGGGAGTCCGGGGGTATGCTCCCCCGAGAAGATGTTTTTCGACATTTTAAAGTAAAGTGCTTCAATCTGGTGCACTTTGAGCACACAATTACTAGAGACTGATCTAGGGGATACAACTCTAAAACACCCATATGAAAAAGATCGGTTTGCATTTTAATAATCAAATAAGTATGTGAACATAACCAATAACCTACCATAGCCAATAACAAATAAATGTAGGCTAACTTGTTTTATTTTTGTGGTTCATTTCTATCTTATTTTACCACTTAACATTTATTTATTTATGCATATTTTTAAATCTCTCCAGTTGTAAACAATATGTCTGGTTTACTGTACAGTAGCCTATACATTGGAATGATTTCAAAATTCAAACCTGTTTTTATTTATCCTAATAATTATAAAGGTGTGCCTTGGAAATATGTGTTTACATAAATTGTGATCAAAACGTTTGAGACCCACTGAGACAACTTAGACTAAAGTGAACTATCTAAACACTCAGAGTCCTTTACCTCACTGAGCCTCTCAGTCTGAGAGGAGAGCTCTCCCTCCACATTATTGTAGAAACAGCTTCTTATATCCGTTAGCGCAGCAGAAGCTAACAACAATCCCCACCGGTACCGGTGCACCCCTCTCTCTATCTATCTATCTCTCTCTCTCTCTCACACGCTGGCTGTGAGCTGCGGGCGCCTGATAAGCCAACATCTCCCACTTTCATCACTTACAGCGCCCATCGTACAGGGCAAATGGAAAATGTAACCGGGGTGAAAAGGGTGTTATCTTTACTTAATTATGAATGTTGTTACATCAATGCTGAAAATTCTTTTTTTTTTTGTATTATATTTGTATTATATCTTGTGGAAGTGCAGATCCCCTGTCCTCCACCAGGGGGTGCTGCAGCACCCTCAGCACCCCTACTTCCCACGGCCCATCACACCTGTATTTATCATCTGAATTTGCTGAAACAAGTTTAATATTCTGAAAGCAAAGACTTTGTTTATTTGAAATCAGATGAAAACAAACTGTAACGGACCCTGCCGTGTTATCTATGATTACTATGCCTTACATTCATAATTTCAGCGGGAGGGAGGGGGAGTGGCGCTGTGGAAGATCAGAGTGGCCAGTGAGAGGCGAGCTGTGGTCTTCCCTTTACAAGCTTAAAAAATGCGTGTAGCCACTGAGATTGAATATATATAACAATAACAAATAACAAAATATACACAGCTAGATCTGATCGCGTTTTAGATGCGACTTTAGAGTAGAGGGGAATTATTGAAACGGGATTTGTACAGTGTTCCGCGCCGCGACACGTGTGTGTTTGTGTATTTTTGCGTTTGTGTGTATTGTGTTTGTTTCCCGGGGAAAACACTCACGAGAAACACCGGCTGTTGTTATGCCTGCAGTCACGTTAAATTACTCCGTTCTCCGCTTGTAATTATGCCGTTACAAGCTTCAAATGTGTAGGCCTATTCATCATCTGAATTGGCCGAAACAAGTTTAATATTCTGAAAGCCAAGAATTTGCTTAGGCCTATTTGAAATCAGATAAAAACAAACTGTAACGGATCCTGCCGTGTTATCTATGATTACTGTACCTTACATTCATAATTTCAGCGGGAGGGAGGGGGAGCGGCACTGAGGAACAGCAGAGTGGCGAGCGAGAGCTGTCATCTTCCCTTTACAAGCTTCAAACATGCCTGTAGCTAGTGAGAGTGAATATAACAATCAAAAATAACAAAATATACACAGCTAGATCAGATCGCTTTTTAGATGCGACTTTAGAGTAGAGGGGAATTATTGAAAAGGGATTTGTACGCGGCATCTGCTGCTGCGAAAATGTGGGGCACGGCTGAAAAGTAGGGGGCCCCTTGGCCCCCCCGCTTCCGGCGCCCTTGACCAGGAGACTTGTGACATGTGCAGGTTGTTCAAGTCCAGTTTATTGCTCCAGGTCCTGTCAGAAGCATCATTGGCCAGAACACAAACCTCTGTGTAAAGCAGTAAGTTTAGTTGCAGAACACTTAGCAGAAACCAAGAGACATAAGAACAACTTTCCAGACACATGCAAAGTTAATTACCTCTCAGCTAAAGAAGATAAAAGACTTATTAAACTTATTGGCAAATGGAAAATGGTAAAATGTACTTTTGATAACGTACCGGTGACAGAATTGTGGGATACGGGTGCTCAGGCAACAGTAATAAATGAACAATGGCGAGCTGAACACCTTCCACACAGCACTATCAGACCTATAGCTGAACTCTTAGGGCCAGAACCACTAAATGGACTTGCTGCAAATAGAACAGAAATCCCATTTATGGGATGGATACCAGTAGAGTTCCAACTGAGCGGGTTAGAGACTTCTAGTGCAAGTCTGCTAGTGCCAGTTCTAGTTTCCAGTGATCAAAATGTGGCAGAAGACCCTATAGTTGGCTTTAATGTAATAGAGGAAGTGATCAATGAACAATTAAATCAACAGAAGGGCACAGCAGGAAGTGACAGCACTACAGCAGTTGTGAGCGGTGCTTTTGAAATTGACTCTTATGCTGCACACACTTTTATCCAGCTAATAAACACTCATCAAGCTACTTCTGAGGAGGCCATAGTAAAAACAGGCAAGGATAAAGTTGTGTTACTCCCAGGTGAAGTTACCACAGTGAAATGTCGCACACGCCTGCAGACTGAAAAGGACACTGTCATGTTGTTCAGCCCAATTATGAACACCAGCTTATCTGAGGGATTGCACATCCAAGAAGTGCTGTTCACTATGAGAAGAGGTAACTCTGCCACTGTCCCTGTTTCAGTTATTAACACTACAGCACACAGTGTCACATTAGGCCCCCGAGTTAGCCTCGGACACATTGAGAGTGTGAAGGCTGTGTACCCAGCAGCTACAGAACCAACGGCACAAGGACAGACACAACCAGGTCCCGACAGAAATGCACAGCAAAACACAGACTGCTCAGGTACAAGCTGCCCCACTACTGACTGTGATGAAACCTGGGATCCCCCAGTGACTTTAGATCATTTGACTAGTGACCAGCAAACCTTAGCAAGAGAAGTGTTAAGGGAGGAGTGTAAAGCATTTGCTAGGGATGAAAATTATGTAGGCTCCATACCCTCTCTGCGTATGCACATCACCTTAAATGACCAGACACCTGTCCAGAAGACTTATATCTGTGTTCCCAAGCCATTACATCAGGAGGTAAAGGAATATTTACAGGACTTGATTAATAAGGGCTGGATCACTAAATCAAGGTCACCCTATTCGTCACCTATAGTGTGTGTAAGAAAAAAATCAGGGGAACTGAGACTGTGTGTAGACTACCGTGAGCTAAATAGGAAGTCAGTGCCAGATAGACATCCTATTCCTCGCATACAAGATATGTTGGACAGTCTTACTGGGAGTTCATGGTTTTCTGTACTTGACCAAGGCAAGGCGTACCACCAAGGCTTTGTAGATGAAGAAAGTCAGCCTCTCACTGCCTTCATCACACCATGGGGCCTGTATCAGTGGGTGCGGATCCCCTTTGGCCTGAGTTCAGCTCCAGCTGAATTTCAAAGAAGTATGGAGGAGTGTTTGTGGGGTTTGCGTGATGATATTTGCTTGCCTTACCTTGATGACAATTTAGTCGACAGCAAGTCCTTCATTGACCACGTTGAGCATGTAAGAACAGTCCTTCGCCGATATCAGCAACATGGAGTGAAGCTCACACCAAAAAAATGTGAACTTTTTAAATCCAAAGTTAGGATCTTGGGCAGGATAGTGTCAAAAGAGGGGCATAGCATGGACCCGGCAGAGCTGGCTCCAGTGCAGGCCCTGAAGGAAAGACGCCGTAACACAGTGGGAGAAGTGAGACAGATTTTAGGCTTCCTGTCCTGCTACAGGACATACATACAAAACTTTTCTGTCATAGCAAAGCCCCTGTATGAACTGTTGGCAGCCCAATCCCCTGTTCCTGCTTCACCACAAAACCACAATGTGGCTAAAAAGGGAAAAGTAAAGAAAACAAAACACGGGCAGTTGACCTCATCATCACCAGTTACATGGACTGAAAAGCATCCCACCAAGCGACCCACTGTACAACAACTGAAACACGAGGGCCCAGAATTTAAAGCTCTAGTCAGAGAGTGGAGTAGGCTTGAGATCAGAGAAGATGGAACTATGCACCGCAAAACTCACACAAAAAGTCAGCTTTTGCTACCAGATGTATATCGTCCACTTGTTCTGAAGGAGCTCCACAACGAAATAGGACAATTGGGAACAGAAAGGACAGTAAACTTGATAAGAGAACGTTTCTTTTAGCCCAAAATGCAAAGAGACATAGAACATTTTGTGACAAACGTGTGTGAGTGTCTAAAGAAGAGAAAACCTAACAGACACCCACTCGCACCTATGATGAGTATCAAAACCACTCACCCATTCCAGCTGGTCTCTGTTGATTTTCTACATTTGGAAGAATGTAGGGGGGGTTATGAATATGTACTTATCATAATGGACCATTACACTCGGTTCGCACAAGCATATGCAACTACCAACAAATCAGCCAAGACTGTTGCAGACAAACTGTTTAATGATTTCTGTCTCAAGTTTGGTTTCCCAGAAAGACTGCATCATGATTTGGGGAGGGAATTTGAGAACAAGCTGCTTCACCACCTGAAAACACTGTCAGGCATTCGGGGGTCTCACACTATTCCTTATCATCCCCAAGGAAATGGACAGACAGAGAGATTTAACAGGACGTTGCTGTCAATGCTGTGAACTCTTACTGAAGAACAGAAACATGACTGGAAAAATCACCTCACTACAGTTGTACATGCCTACAACTGCACAGCTAATGAAGCCACCGGCTATTCTCCATTCTTTCTCCTGTTTGGTAGGCCACCCCGACTGCCTGTTGACCTGCTGTTTGGAATTGAAAATCAGGACTGCACAGGCTCCTACCAGGACTATGTGGAGAAGTGGCGAAAGAGGATGACTGAGGCTTATGACATCGCCTCCAGAAATGCTTCCAAGTCAGCTGATAGGGGAAAAAAACAGTATGACAAGAAAGTGTATGGCCCCACACTGCAGGTTGGCAGTCGTGTCCTGGTGAGAAATGTGGGTGAGAGAGGAGGACCAGGTAAAATCCGCTCCTACTGGGAAGACAACATTTATCTTGTCAAAAGTCAGAAAGGTGACATCAGTCCAGTGTTTGAGGTAGTGCCTGAAAGTGGTGGAGGCAGGACAAGGATCCTCCACAGGAATCTACTTTTACCATGTGATTTCCTCCCAGCCACAGATGACAGATATCAGGCTACCATCCCAACTCAAACAAAGAAAAGAAACAATTACACAAACAGACACACATCTGTGACCAAGTACACACAACAAACAAATGTTGATGAGGAATCAGATGATGACTTTAATGATGTAACATTCACCTGGCCTTCAGCGGAACACCAAAGGATGCCTGCGCCTAACCCCTCTGCTCAGAAGTTCCATCCTCAAGAGGGAAAGATGATCTTGGGAACGAGGGAGCCACTGCAAAGCAGGGAGGAGGAACAAGAGGAGCAGGTCCACACAGTGACATCTGACGAAGGTGAGGAGGATGTTGTGACAACAGCTACAGAGAGCTCAGAGGAGGAAACAGTGGAAGACTCGGAGCAGAGGACAATGTATCCAAGACGACAAAGAAAGCAACCACAGACTCTGACTTACGACAAACTTGGCCAGCCTAGTTTCGCAGAGAGAACCATTTCCACCAAAGAGATAGCTTTAAATGGCTACTGGCGGCCCTGGTAATGGACTTGGAAATACATTTAAAAAAAAAAGTAAATTACACTCCTTGCCTCTTTACAAGTATACCTAAAGTGCCTTGTATTAATGTGATTGTTGGCCGAAATTTGTGTTGTGCGGATTGGGTTCCAGAATTGATTTAGAAAGGAAAATGATGACCCTTTCAACAGTATGGACTCATGGTTTTGTAATATGTATTAAAGATGCAAATGTTTGGGTTTTAAAAAAAGAAGAACTGATCAAATCAGTAGTATTCACGACTGCAGTGAACAGCAGCTTGTGTGTCTCATTAAGAAGTGTTTTATTCAAAATGGCCCATTCCCTTGTCTTACTACCCATGTAGTTGTTTAAGATTAGTAGGTGTAAAGGAAAATGTCGAGAAGACATTTTGTAAGTGGGGGAGAGTGTGACGATATAGTTCACGATGTGTTATGTTTATTTGTCTAGTGTCTTTGTGCCAACTATGTATGAATGTTTGCATGTTATGTTTACGGTTAAAGCAGGGTTGGTTGGTGCATGTAGTTGCCTGTTTTCGCCACAAGGCTCCGCCTGAGGGCGAGAAGGTGAGGAAGAGCGTTTTTTTCCTCGGTGGTTGAGGGAACTGTGACTGAGTTTTTGGTTCTTAATAAAGTTGCCACGAGTGAGAAAAGACAAGTGATGTCCGCTTGAGTCCTTGAGTGCAACACGGACACAAGCCTCTAATTTAAAAAGAATAGCAGCCACATGGGAACAACTTTCACCAAGAATGAAAAGGAAGGAAAAAAATATCCATTAGCGTCTAATCACTAAAGATATTGGGCCTAAGATTTTACATAATACTGCCCTGTCTGGTGACATTTATTTTGGAACATTTTGATATATTTGGACGTATTTATGGCACCATCGCACGCACACACAAACAAACAAATGAACGCTTTCACAAACGTACCCCGCCATGCAGTTGCAGTGGGCAGCGACGATGGTACCCTCTCCCTTAACTGCTACCCACGTCTTCTCTGTCACCCTCCAGGATGGCTTTACATCACATCGGAACAGGTAGGTATCTGATGAAGGTAGTTTATGATGGAGCACAACTCCAACAAAGTCACTTGTAAAAAAGTTGTGTGCCTCCAGGGACTGAAGTATTATTTGAGTTATTTGAAGTATTAAAGTAACGTGTTATGGCAGGAAAGTTCAATCTGGTATATTCATTTTAATGTCACCTTATATAGAATATGTGTTAAACTTGTGATTTCTGCATTGAGTGACTTCTGCCTAGCAGATACCAAGAAGAGGCCCCTAGGGTCTCTCTGTTAATTATCAATAGTCCTTGCAATTAACAGGGGAAGTCCCAGATACATTTTCAGATAATGTAGTTAAAGTCTTGTAGAATTAATGTTTATCTCCTACACATCCTGCAGGCCTGGAGACTTGGGTCACCCAGCAGTAACCAAGATAAACGTCCTTTTGAGCTTATCAATAAAATGTATTCATTCCTAGTAAGCTGACTTTGGGGTGAAGGGAAGTTCAGGGAAGCCATTAAGCCACAAGAACAATTAAACTTCTGTTAATCAACCAAAACTCATGACTTTCAGGGGACAGGACATTCGGACCTATAACAAGGGTCACTTCCTAGAGAATATGTGTGTGTATTTCTTACTGTGATCAGATGTCCTGTATAATCATTTATCAACTATTCCTGTATTGGTGTTTTATTTGATTCCTCTGCTTTTATTCTTTCATATGTGGGTACTGGAGGGCTACAAACAGTGTGGAGAAATTAGCTTAAACATGTTTTATTACTCTATGGGAAATGGAAGCAGCATGTCGAATGATCAGGGAAATCTACTTGTTTTAAATATATGTGTGTGGTTGATTACTTTGTATTAATAATAACAGTATGTGTAAAGGAAGCTGGAAATATGCAATGTGAAACCTTTTATTTTAAATAAAGATTCTGCAGGGAATATTCTTAAAGAACAATAGCTCAAGTGTCTGGAAGAGCTGCAGGCTAAATGAGTGTGCGGTACTTTTTACTGCTTGAGATCAGAGCTGATGTTTTCCTCTTGTTATTATTGTTTGAGGTTAAGGTAACTCACATGTGTTATTTGTATAATCCAACTATAAAAAACTATATCTTAAAACTATCTTTATAAAATGCCAAAAGTATGTGAAACTTGCAAGGAGGGGTTTGTTATCTCGAATGTAAAGGTCGCCTCTGGCTCGCGCTGATTGGCTGTCTTTTCTAAGTGGAGGACCCCTCGGGGGGGGGGGGGGGGGGGGGGGGCAGCCGCATAGCTCCTCCTGGGGTTTTGGATATAAGCCTATGTTTTCTTTAGACCAGGCTCTTCTTTTCTTCAAACTGACCAGATCCGTGAGATTGGAGGAAGAGCAGGAAGTACTTCCTTTGTGTTTGTATTTGTATTTGTATTTGTATTTGTATTGTTACTTTTTATCATTAAAACAACATTATTGTTTAACTTGCATTCTGGTGTTTCTTAATCCCTTCCTTTTTACGAATTTACCCAGCTTATCAAACGACACGCGGAGACGAGGTTGGTTTTAAACATCCACCAAATGGTGACCCGACGTGTCTGAGTGGGGTGTTTTCGGGGAAGTGACCAGCAGCAGCAAGCGGACGGAATAGTCCAGGGCTAAACATCTCGGCCTCTTCTGACAACTAAAAACAGAGCTCGGTACAATAGGCTACCAGGTGAGCAGACACGATTTAATTCGAAACCTGTGATTTGACCATATTCCAAATTTTAGGGTTGTCAGACGAAGTTTACAGTGTTTTTATAGTAACAGTACAGATACATATTTTAGATAGGTAGGAAAGTTATATAACATAAAAGTGAATCAACGAGGTATGTAAGACGAAGGTGAAAGGCCCCGTACTTTTTTCAGAAAGGAGACGGCTGAAGACTCGTTGGGGGACGTCCAGTGACCGTTTTCAGACGGCATCCGGGGACGAATCAGAATAACAATTCTTAGGTTCATAGGAATCGAAGTTGAGTTATAAGTACATCCAAAGGAGAGAAACGCAACCTTCAAAAAGCAATTTTGAAGTGACCGGATCTCATTAATCCTTTGTTCTGTGGGGTTGAATCTATAAAGCCAAACGTCACGATAAAGAGTTCTGTGGGCCTGAGTTTCGGCTCCATGTCAGCGTCACATCGTTGAAAGACGGTGTTGAAGCGCGCTGAGAGGCTTGCTAAACTTGTTGGAATAAACATCGGACAATAAAAGCTGAATAGACTGTACGGGGAATTTTTTCTGTGAATATTTACTGGTAACAAGGACAGTAAGTCAGATCAATAGATATGAAGTCTGTGAATATTTACTGGTAACAGAAACAGCCTAAGTCAGATGAATAGATACGAAGTCATAATGAAGGGAGAATTTTAACGAGAGGAGCGTGAGTTAAGAGCTTACGAGAACAGTGGGTTCAAGCAGAACAATTGAATAAAAGGATAGCAGAAGTGCTAATTGTTGAAAGAAGCCCCCCTTTTCCTATAGAGGCTGAGAGCTACAGCGGGGGAGAGAGAAGGGGGTGTCAGTATTTGTCTGTGAGAGTTCCCCCCACCTTTTTTCCTCTCGAGAGCAGCAGCAGCAGCCTGGAAGGTGTCTCTGCTTGCTTTTTTCTCTAATGCCTGAAGTTGGAGTGAAATACATTGAAAATTAACAGATCAATGTGTGATTTGAAGTGGTAGATATATTGAAATAAATAAGAAACAATGATTTGCTGCTATTTAAACATAGTCTTTGAGAACTGATTGATACCGTTGCATTGCGTTGTGAATTTCATAAGGATTGTAGTAAGGATTGTACTTAATTATACTTCAAGGAAAATTATATTACATACAGTAACCTTAGGGGAAAGTAAAAAGAGGTTTACTGAGTATATGAAGTACATTAAAGTTAAGGTTTTATTCAAATTACATATAATAGGTGGATTTTTCCATCTAGAATACGACATGGAAAGAGGAGAATTTGTTAGACATGAAATAACGAACTCATTGGAAGAAATATATATTGTAATGTTATTTAGGAGTTGTTTTTATCATATACAGTTACTCTCAGTTGATGGTTGTTTAAAGTAGATAGGAAACTGAAAACGTAAACGATCCAACACAATGGTGTTTTTTAGTTTATGAAGAAGGAGTAGAAAGTAAAAAGAAGGTTTTTGTAAGTTTGTCAAAGGGAATCTGTTAATGTTTAAGCATGACAGAGGTGCTGCACGAGGCTAAAAGCCATCTCACACAGTTGGAGAACAAAAGAGGTTTTGATGAGAGAAGCTTGGGCCGGCAGCTGCCAAGAGAGAGAGAAAAGTCAGATGGTTTGAAGAAGTATAGAGAGAGTACAGGTTATATAGAGTTACTAATATTCGGGAAAAGGTCATATTGTTTTGTGAGTAACATGAAATAAGAATATATTTACTAGATATAAGAACACCAGGCTTATCTAGGTTAACAGAACATTGCTATTAAACAGTTTCAGCTGCAACTATCCTGTCTTTGTTCTAAAGAGAACATACGTTGCATTTATAATTAATATTAAGAAAAGTTCACAATAGATACCATTAAAGACCGTTTGGGATGAATAGGACGAGTTTGTCAAAAACATTCATGCTTAGATGGAATAAAAGTGTTGAGAGATATTCTCAAAAATGGGAGTTTTCACAATGCTTTTAGTTTTTATTGAAACAATTAAGTAATAAGGACAGAAAAATGTTCCGTGATGATTTATTTAGGTTTCAGCTTTAGTAATAATGAAGATTACATTTTGTAATAATTCCTTTAAGTGTTCCAAAATATATTCATTAACTGTAGTCAGATTACTTGTTTTAAATATATAGTGCTGGATACAGTTAGTTTTGTATTCTGTTACAAATCTAACCATGCTTGTAACACACAACTTAGATAAACAATTTGAAAAGAATAGAATAAGCAAGAAGATTAAAGATGAATCTATAGTGGTGAAGAAAAGTTTTTTGTTTTGCCTATTAACTTAGAACTGAAGTAATGAAGAATAGGAAGACTGTTACCATTAATGGGTTTAACATTCACATGTTTCAGCATTCCTGAGCATATAGACACTCAGCTGTTTTATTTTGTAACCCGCTGGGGGAGAGATTTACATTGAGTTTTTCTCTAGTAGCTGATTTGCTGTGATTACAGCAGCATTGGATAGTTGTGCGCCACCTTTGGGTTGTACTCTGAATCAGTGTGTTGGTGAAAAGTTGCTCATTGCAAACAGAAGAACTGTGCAAAGAACACATCTCAAATGAGGTTTTGACAGTTTGCTTGTGCCTCGTTGTCAAGGCAACCGTGGTGTGAAGAGGTACTGCAGTTTTTGGGGATTTCTGCGGTACAGAGGACAACGTGTGTCTGCTGATTGTATCACATTGATCCAGAGGTCCCTTCCCCCTCAGGACATCCCAATGCCAGAGAGAGTTTCCTTGGAGCCCGCTGACCAGGGCCGGTTCTAGCTTTTTGGGGGCCCTGCCACTGACTACAGCTGAAGAGGACAATGAATAATTGACTGTTCTCAATATGACAAGATCTTGAGACAGGCTGGTCTCAGTCTGTTCAGACTCTGAAGAAATCATGCAATGATTTTACAGCATAACTGTGCAAGAGTTTATCAGAAGGTGGTGTAGAACGATATGCTTAGTGTTTAGGAAGGGAGGCTGATTGTTTAATGATGGTCTGGAATGCTGAAAGGGTTAAGGTTTAATATCCTTGTTTGGCAAACAAGACATCTGATTATTATGTCACACATGATAGATCTTGACATAGTGACTAGCTATGGGTAAACGTGTGGACGTTATACCATTATTATCATGAACTAAAAATAAATAGGGAAATAGTATCTGGTTAAAGATGAATGGATTTCATATCCTAGAGAGGATTAGTTATATTGTGAATACTTCACAAGGTATTTACTAATGTATTTTGAAGAACACATAAGAACACAAGTCCAGTTTTGTTTTGTTTCTAGATTAAATTGTCCATTACCAAAACTGTTCAGCTTAGGTCTAGCTTTAGACTTTGATAGTAAAAGAGTATTTAGGCTTATTTTTGTATATCTGACATTTTTTAAATATGTTGGGTATTCACTAGATAGAAAGATGGCATTACTCTCTATTTGTTAAGAACATTTCTGAAGATTAAATATTTGTTTCATTCCTAATATTCCTATTTAGGATGTAATTTGAGAGTAACAAGGCTGATGCTGAAATTGGAAAATATGTTAGTGGTTTGCATGATGTAAACAAAAAAAAGGT
This sequence comes from Notothenia rossii, assembly GCF_949606895.1. Lineage (NCBI taxonomy): Eukaryota > Metazoa > Chordata > Actinopteri > Perciformes > Nototheniidae > Notothenia > Notothenia rossii. The sequence continues at coordinate 48,384,130 of NC_136912.1, read as the reverse complement.
TTTGTGTGTTCAACCTCCAGTTAGATCTGAAACAGTAATAATGATCGATTTGGCTAAAGCTTAGTTTAACATCCTGATGTAACATTATGAGGTATGTTCACTTCTAAGGGTAAACAAATTGATAAAATGGATTATTATTATTATTATTGATTAATTTGGAATATTAATTCAAAAGGCCGTTTTCTGCAGGTTCACTTAAGAATGCCGTGCATGAACATTTGTCAGAACATTTGTTATTGTGTTTCCTAGGGGCGGTATATTAATAAAGTGTATTGATCATTTGTTTGTTGAACATCTGAAGAAAATGGTGCTGCGAACACGAGAAAAACTTTGTTGCATTGGTTGACATCAACACAATGATGTCACTAGTACAACTCCAGCTAGTAGAATATTAAAGTGTCTGCAGAGCACGACACATGGCCAATGAAACTGAGACCAAATGACCTTTGACCCTGACTGACAGTGTGACTTGAGAAAAGCACTATCAATGACAGACTCTGGGGCTGACCGAACTTGACTTTACTACCTGACAGAGTGAGTGTGAATGTATTTCTGCATGTGATCAGTGCAACTGCTTGATTCTAAAACAATAACTAACCGAGCATGTCTTTGGACTAACATATTATTTTGGAGCTCCAAGGGAAACATAGGTTTCCTAAAAATTCTGCAAAAGGGGGTTAACCACATGTGACCCGTTTCTAATTCCCACAGGAGTTGGCGGTTTGCAAATGTAAAACTCAAACTAAAATCTAAAGATTCTGTTTCTTTTAGGACTGCCAGCTGGAAATGAATACTTATTTTCCCTGGAGTGTTTACTGTGAAAAATGATGGATGTACTTTTGTGAATGATGTTTGGTATTTTCTTATAACCACTGGTTACCTGAAGGTTTTCTTCCCATACAGCAGTTTGTTACACATGTGTACATGTGTAAAAAGGGGGAGTGTGGGATTTTTTCATTTAGGGACTGGAAAAAACCTGCCGCCCCAACTCAGATGTTCAATCTGACCATTGATTGACAGTTTTAGATTTAACCTGCTCCATATCTGGGGATAAGATACTGTTTGATGAATGTTGACATGTTTCTAATATTGATTGAGTTATAACAGGTAACACAGATGCAGAATCAGTGGCCAAGGGGCTACTGAGAGAGGTAATTCCAGAATGAGAATGAGAAGGTGAACTGTGATAATGAAAACAATTTTGTAATATTTCAACAGGTATTAAAGTAACTGAGGTTTGAAATGTAGAAAGAACATATTACAGCTAAGTTAAAACATAGTAATGTAATGAGATAGAATTTAATTTAGACAACATCTTGTAACTAGCCTGGTAAAGAAGTAAAAGCCATAGACTTTTTGGTTTAGATCATTATTGGGATGTACATTTAATTTAAATTCATAATGGAAAGACAGTTGATGACAGTATGTTGGATTTCTGTATTCATTTTTCAGCTTGATAATATCCAAGCAGTGACAGGTAGAAGCAGTCTCGCCTGGAAATTATTCACTTTGTCAGTATCATGATTTTAGTTGTTTTTAATCCATAACATTAGTTTTTTCCATTACCAGAGACATTAGCAGTTCATATTATATTTAGATTTTAAATGGGATCTCAAGGATTTCATTTATAATAACACAGATGCTTGTCAGAAATTCAGAGCTATTGAGATATGTTATTTAGTTCAACTGAAGATGTTGGGGTTTATTTTGTTGACTCAGGCCAAGTATTAGAATTCTGAAGCGGCCTACCAGTGGTGGGTCAAACCCCTGAGGGCCCAGAAGCCCTGAGCGTAGACTTGAGGGGTGGGTATCAGATTTCTCCACACAGGTTGCTGACGCCAAAAGGGGGACCCGAGGAGCAGGAGGCCGACACAGCGGAGTTCGTCTGGCTGAAGGTCAAGAGGCCTACGTGGCTCAACTCCAGGTTCTCCGGCCTCTACAGAGTGACCCAGAGGACATCTCATGCAGTCCGCCGAGGAGCAAAGGGGGACATCTGGTACTACTGGAGCCAGTGTGCGGCGAGGAAATCACCGGCTAGGACCATGGAGGACATCAGGACGGACCTGGCTATCGTCAACGAGGACATCCCTACAGCAGACCACTTGGAAGCTTCCATCAGCGGACTGGAGGAGAAGGACCTCGCGGACATCCTTACAGCAGACCACTTGGAAGCTGTCATCAGCGGACTGGAGGAGAAGGGCCTCGCGGACATCCCGACAGCAGACGACTCGAAAGCTGGGGGACTTCTCGAGGCAGCAGAGGAGTCTACTTCTCTCTGATCAGATTCATCATTTCAACCTTTGATGGAAAGGCCGCATCTCCCCCTCCCTATCAGCTGCCCTTGTTGGCGTTTTCCGCTGAGGGGGGGGGGGGCCCTGAGGATTCAACAACACGCAAGGATGCTGCTTTCTGGCACTCAGGTTCGCACTCTGATAGTTCCTTCACTGACATTGAAAGTTGTGTTCTGTTCACAAAGGTATACTGTTGGGGAGCAGACACAGTGGCAAGGAAGGACAGTAGTTGTGTTTCAAATGTCTTATGTGAGTTGGTCTCGTGGGGGGGAGACCAAAAGGGGGATTGAAGTATTATTTGAGTTATTTGAAGTATTAAAGTAACGTGTTATGGCAGGAAAGTTCAATCTGGTATATTCATTTTAATGTCACCTTATATAGAATATGTGTTAAACTTGTGATTTCTGCATTGAGTGACTTCTGCCTAGCAGATACCAAGAAGAGGCCCCTAGGGTCTCTCTGTTAATTATCAATAGTCCTTGCAATTAACAGGGGAAGTCCCAGATACATTTTCAGATAATGTAGTTAAAGTCTTGTAGAATTAATGTTTATCTCCTACACATCCTGCAGGCCTGGAGACTTGGGTCACCCAGCAGTAACCAAGATAAACGTCCTTTTGAGCTTATCAATAAAATGTATTCATTCCTAGTAAGCTGACTTTGGGGTGAAGGGAAGTTCAGGGAAGCCATTAAGCCACAAGAACAATTAAACTTCTGTTAATCAACCAAAACTCATGACTTTCAGGGGACAGGACATTCGGACCTATAACAAGGGTCACTTCCTAGAGAATATGTGTGTGTATTTCTTACTGTGATCAGATGTCCTGTATAATCATTTATCAACTATTCCTGTATTGGTGTTTTATTTGATTCCTCTGCTTTTATTCTTTCATATGTGGGTACTGGAGGGCTACAAACATTGTGGAGAAATTAGCTTAAACATGTTTTATTACTCTATGGGAAATGGAAGCAGCATGTCAAATGATCAGGGAAACCTACTTGTTTTAAATATATGTGTGTGGTTGATTACTTTGTATTAATAATAACAGTATGTGTAAAGGAAGCTGGAAATATGCAATGTGAAACCTTTTATTTTAAATAAAGATTCTGCAGGGAATATTATATATATATATCTTATATATGTATATAAGAACAATAGCTCAAGTGTCTGGAAGAGCTGCAGGCTAAATGAGTGTGCGGTACTTTTTACTGCTTGAGATCAGAGCTGATGTTTTCCTCTTGTTATTATTGTTTGAGGTTAAGGTAACTCACATGTGTTATTTGTATAATCCAACTATAAAAAACTATATCTTAAAACTATCTTTATAAAATGCCAAAAGTATGTGAAACTTGCAAGGAGGGGTTTGTTATCTCGAATGTAAGGGTCGCCTCTGGCTCGCGCTGATTGGCTGTCTTTTCTAAGTGGAGGACCCCTCGGGGGGGGGGGGGGGGGGGGCAGCCGCATAGCTCCTCCTGGGGTTTTGGATATAAGCCTATGTTTTCTTTAGACCAGGCTCTTCTTTTCTTCAAACTGACCAGCTCCGTGAGATTGGAGGAAGAGCAGGAAGTACTTCCTTTGTGTTTGTATTTGTATTTGTATTTGTATTTGTATTGTTACTTTTTATCATTAAAACAAGATTATTGTTTAACTTGCATTCTGGTGTTTCTTAATCCCTTCCTTTTTACGAATTTACCCAGCTTATCAAACGACACGCGGAGACGAGGTTGGTTTTAAACATCCACCAAATCTCCAACAGGACCGATAGTTCTTTAGGCTGCTGTGTGTGTAAATCCCTGCGTGATATAACGTACCGAGTCTCCAATAACCAATACGTATATGCAGCTCATGATGGCTATTGTGCAATAACAACCATTGTGTGATGAACAAATTCACTAAAACGTGCTAATTTCCTTGTCAGACATAGAAATTATGTGAGGTTTAATTCATCAGTTAACGTGATTTTGCCTCTTACCGGGTGATTCAACCAGGTAGCAGAAGATATCAGGGAACGAAACTTCAGGCCATTCAGTCGGATCATTCGTCCACTCTTTAATAAGATATGGACAAGAATCCGATGCTATTAAATTAATTTTTTTAAGGTATCTATCCCTGTCAATGGGCTGCAATGAATCAATGTATGACATGTTTGTTTAACATTTAAAATCCGCACGATTACAGTGCTCCGGGCGAGGGGGAAAGGATTGTTTTCCCCCTCGAAATGCCCCGCCCCCAACTGTGACGCGACGCCGATTGTATGTATTCTATTTCAGATTTTTTTTCAGATATCTTTTACACTTTTTGAGATATTTAACTTAGTTTGGAGCTTGGTAGCTCACGATGCTCACGGTCTGTTAATCTTTTGATAGGAGCCATAGTTTTTGAACAGGTGGCAAAATTGTCAGATATGATCGTCAATCCTCTTACTGGCAATCAGTGCTGCAGCTGGTAACCACGGTGTTGTTGGGCAGATTGAAAGCTTTGATCTCTGAGCTCACACAGGTGTTATGATTATTTGTTATGATTTGGTGCTCAGCACAGAAACTGAAGTTACCTACCGTAACTCCAGCTTCTATGAGTATTGGCGTAGCCCTCTAAGGCTATCGCTATTGGGTAATCCCCCTGCGCACCCGCGCAGCACTGAAACACTTGTAGTCCACGCCCACCCGCAAGGTGGGCCCCACCCTCGGGCTCCCTTCCGGTATAAATAAGAAGGAGGCCCGACAATCTGCTCCCATACAAAATAACTTTTCTTCAGCTATTCGTAGAGCCAGTGGGGCCCAGAACTTAGAGGGCTACGCCAATACTCATAGAAGCTGGAGTTACAGTAGGTAACTTCAGTTCTATTTCGTATATGGCTTCGCCCTCTAAGGCTATCGCTATTGGGTTAAGGGCGAAGCATGATGTAGTCTGCGCCCCACTGGGTCTGCCCGGTACGAGAAGCACAGACACACCTGCTCAGATAATAACCCATGCCTATTGCGCCATGCGTAATGGCGCATCGCCGTCCCTGGAATATAGCATAACATGAATATTTTCCATGAGGGGACCAAGGCTGGGAACAATACAAACCTGCCGCTGTGAAAAACTAGAGACGAAGGCCAGTGACAAAAAGAGGGGGAACAGCAGCTCCCTGCGTGCAGACAGGTAGGAGAGAGGCGCACAGCTGGATCCCTGACGTCACTCACTCTGACAAGACACTCCGTACAGGGTGTGTCAGAGAGGAATGGGAAACATCCCTCAAATACAATTGAATAAATGAACAGGGGGAAGACCAAGATGCAGCAGTGCAGATGTCTTCCTCTGACATTCCTCCGTGCAAAGCCTTGGAGGAGGACATTCCTCTGGTGGAGTGTGCATTCTCCGGGGGATCCACCCCATGAGGAGACATATGCCTGTGACACAGCTTCACACAGCCAGTGTGACAGCCGTTGTGCAGACAGAGGCTGCCCGATAGAGCGCTCTCTATAATGCACAAACAGGTGCTGAGAATGGCGCAAGGCAGCCGTGCGCGCCACTAGCAGGACAGCGCGCGCAGAGGACAGAGGAGATGAGACGTGGCTTCTTCCTCCGACCTGTGAGGAGGGGGAAAGAAGCCATCCAATGTGATCACTCTCGACTCTAAAAGAGCTTGTGATGACCTTTGGCATAAAAGCCGGGTTAGGGCGTGAAACAGCTGAACTGCCATCTCCTTGGATCCAGAGACATGACGGAGCCACAGAGAGAGCAGACAAATCGCTCACCCTTTTCGCTGATAGAGCCAAAAGTAATACTACTTTGGCTGTTAACAGTTTAAGGGGAACCTGGTTTAAAGGTTCAAAAGGGGCTTTGCTTAGTAACACCAAAGCCAAACCCCACTGAGGCGCCAGTGCGTGTGACACAGGTCTGAGTCTCCGTACTCCTCGCATAACACGGCTGCTGCGCTCTGCGAGCCCCTCTGTTCAATTCGCCGGGAATATACATTGCTCTGATGAGAGCAACGTGTGTGCGCCGCCGCTGCCCGTGAGGCAAAAGGGCTGCGAGGGAATCTCCACACGCTTCATTTCACTCGTCTCTCATCATGAGGTGCGTATACGCCCAGGGGATGAAAGGTGTGTGCATGCTGTCCACACGAGGCGTTATAACGGTTTTCTGGCCGTCTCTGTAACAGACGCCTGCTGCAGCCAGAGGTGGCGCTGGATCTGTGCGGAGCACCTCATCCACATGTCAAATATACACTGTGCTGTCCCGGAGAGCACATCAGAGTTTCCCAAAAACACGTCTCCACTTTTCCTTTAATTTGCGACTTGGCGTATATTATCAGCTTTTTGTCCACAGTGATATTAACCGTCTCGTCAATAATTATTCCGATAAAGTCACTCTTCTTTAGTTTTTCGTCCAGCTGCTTAATCAGGACTTCATCTATGGCCTTTTCCATGTCATCAACGGAATCAGTGTGCCGGTAAATTCCATCACCTATGACAAAATCAGGAGCCTTCACTTCTCGTAGTAGCTCAGTCAACCCTGCATACCTCAGTATGCAATGTCGTTTTTAGCCATGTGCAATGTCGTTTTTAGCCATGTGAAACACTACTTTTAGCTGAGAACATAGCTTCATGTTGGACGCTTCATTCGCCCTCTCGCAGTGGCCTTTCATTGCGGTTTGTTGTGGTATTGTGTTCACTGACAAAATGTGCTCATTGCTCTGGCTATGTTCAATAAGCGCAGAGGTTCTCATATTTGTTGCTCCTTTGGGGAACCCGTTCTTTCGCCCCGACTTCTCGCAGTGCGAGAAGAACATAATTTCTTCCCCATCTATAATGTCGCACCTCAGCCAGGTGAATTTATCTTTCCATTCTGGTCTGAACGCGCAGGATTTTAGTTTTTTTCTGTCCGGGGCCAAGGCATCTGCGGTCTCATTGACAGCAGGCGGTATCGCCATCTCATTGTCTGTATTATCATCATTAGACCTGCTTGGTTTAAAGAAATACTTTTTAAGCTTAGCTTGTTTTGCCATGTCCGATTTTTCTCATTTCTCTGTCGTCCTGTTGTTATTGTGCGTCCACTTTATCTTACTGAATGAAACAAATGTAACGGGTTCGTTCCACATTATGACGTGGCCTACAGTCCGCTTGCCTATTAACAAAAAAGATAATTTAATTTAAACAAACAAAAACAAAAATCTATTTATTGTTTATTTGAATACACTTTATATTGCGCAAAGGGCAAAATATATGAACCGGACGTGTTACCGGAGAGATTTAGATTTGCCGGACTTCCGCATATTTTACCGGTCACAGTCCGGTAAAATTTCCCTGTCGCGGAGTAAGCATTTACTCTGAGCATTGAATGATTTCAGCTCTTGTTCAGCAGGCCTCTTACCTAGCTGTTTGGACTGTATTACAGGGCCAATGTTTTGATCATCCTGTTGAGCTTGACATATGGTTGACTTTGAAAGAGGTGTCAGTGTCCTCTCATCTGCCTCACACTCAATAGCCATCACGGACCACACTGTGTTCGTATCTCTTGCTTCCACTCCTTGCACTGTAGCTTCGATTGAAGGAGACAACATTTCCTCTGTACATTCTTGCATCATCGTTTCAATGTCACAAGGCATTCTTGAAAGGCCATCAGCATCACAATTTTCTCTGCCCGGACGATATCTGAGGGTAAGATGGAAATCTGCTAGCTCAGCGACCCACCTATATCCTGTGGCGTTGAGTTTGGCTGTTGACAACACATAGATAAGGGGATTGTTATCCGTGAACACAGTGCAAGGTGAGCTGATCAGGTAGTCTCGAAATCTCTCAGTGACCGCCCACTTTAAAGCGAGGAATTCTAATTTCCCTGAATGAAGATGGTAGTTTTTCTCAGCTCTGGTCAGTGTGCGAGATGCATAAGCTATTACACATAGCTTCCCCCCCTGTTCTTGATACAACACTGCACCTAACCCTTGGTTTGACGCATCCGTGTGCAAGATAAAAGGTTTGTTGAAGTCTGGGAATCCAAGTATTGGTGGCTCAATCAGACAGTCAATCAATTGTTCCAGTATCTGCTGATGTTTGTCAGTCCACGTTATCAGCAGATGTGAGCTGGCTCCTCCGTTCTTCATTTTTCCTGTCTTTTTTCTCGTGTTGTTTTTTTTTTTGTGAGCCGTTCCAGGGCCTGCTTAATCTTTTCCTCATTTGCCAATCTTTGCTGTACACTTACTTGTGTGTCACTTGTAACAGCTTGGAGTTCTGACATTTTGTCTTGAAAATGAAGGAGTTCAGACATTCCCTTATCCTCAAGCTCATCAAGCTCTTCCCTCTGTATGTGATTTGAAATCCATGTCATGAGAGCTGTTCGACTCCTGCCTGTAACAAACTCAAGCTCTGGACCTGCGATGATTAGAAAGTCACATAACTCTACCAAGGTGTCTCTGGGGAGCACACACAATTTTCCGATTATTTCTAGCTGTAATTTTTCCATCTCTGACTCCATTTCTGCATTAGAGCATGGGTTAAATGGTGTGATGTGGTCCCTTTTAACCGTATGTGGGGTTGTTAGCAGCTTTCCTGGTATATAGCAACACCTCAGATTGCATGAACTCCCTCCTCAGGTTGTCAGGATCTCACAGTAGCCGATTCCCCACCTGCTCTCAATGTCTGGGTAAATGATGAAGGATGCAGTGACAGTTGGGGACATCTACTTCTTGCAGCAGCCGATCCACAACGCACAAACTTCCCAGCAGCGCCTCCAAATGTTGAACACCTAATTTGGGGGAAATATTAGACAAGGAAACAGAGACGTTTTTAGCTTGCTTCAAGGTCCAATGTATTATGCCAACCAACAACATGGTATAGCATTCGTGGGAGTCTCACTACAGCGAGCAAGAGGGCTGTCTCTGCTCGCGGGGGTTTAATCTGCGCGCAAGGGTCATTTCATGCGCGTGTAAAAGCACATTTTCCGCTCGTGAGTAGCTTGTTTTGCGCGCTAGAATATTGACCCAAATCTGACTCCATAGCACTGCCTGCGGTTTATCACTCTCATCTGCGCACTCCCACTAGCCTCCTCTCTTACAGGAGCTACGGCTGGGGCGGCGAGTGGGGAATCTGTACAGACATCATCATGTGTAAGTGTAGCATTGTGGAAACAAAAGACACTAACTTGTATACAGATCAACAAAAGTCGTGTTCAAGGAAATAAAAACGCTGCTCAAGGTTAATCCAATGTCTCTTAGTCACTTTAAAATTGTTCCTGATAATTAGTGATGTTACGTATTGCGCCGAGGCTTCCGAAGCTTTTTGTGAAGCTTGTATCAAGGCTTGTATCGTTTCGGGCCAGTGACGTCATCGATGACAAACGAATCCTCGCTGCCTGTCGATACCACGTGACTGCTTCAGGAAGAGATTCAGATCGGTTGAACCACAACGCTCATAATATGCATATTATTACCGTTCTTATTATACATCCATGCATATTATCCGCGGGGTCTTAAAAAGTATTAAAAGTTAATAAATCAATTCAGCGAAAATTAAGGCTATTAAAAAGTATTAAACTGCATTTTCCAAGGTATTAAGAAGGTCCACAGCAACGACAACATGAAACACCCTTTAATTTACTGCAACGACATGACGGGAAACCCCCTCAAGGCGGCCCAATGCATAGCGCGTACAATTCTGCTTCTTATTTTAAGTTTTGCTGCCTTGCTCCGCCTGGGGGGGGGGGGGGGGGGGGGGGGGGGAAGAGTGTTTTGGGGCGCCACTGATGGTGATGAAAGCTGGTTCGAGGGGCCCATAGACTCTAGAACCGCCACTGTCGATGGGGATCAAAGCTGTCCGGTCCCACATGCTAAGTAATAGCCTGAAAGCTGCGGCGTTTAAGTCCCGACTCTCCCGATAGCCAATCCGTGCACACACACCGCTGCAGACTCTCTGCACGGAGGAGCAGCGGAGTCCGGCCGATGCTGCTCCTCCAAGGAAGAGACACACTATATCCGGTCAAAGTGATCTGCTATTTTAAAGTAAAGTCAACACATATCGACCCTAAATATAGTCTATATTAAGAACGAGAAAAGTGTTAACATATATATCGTTTTTTGTTTTATCTCTTGGGAACAATGCCTAAGTCAAATTTCTAATGGTTTATTTTTCTAATAAACTTTGCATTGGGTTAGTCCAGTGGTTCTCAAAGTGGGGGGCGCATAGGCATGACAGGGGGGGCGCGAGAGAGCAGGAGGAAAAATGGTTATTAAAAAAAAGAAATCATATTAAAAAAATTATTGATTCGAAAATAATATGATACAGTACAGTACTATTACGTCTGGGTCTCTGTGTTTCATTAAAGCTCGGCTCTGTGTGTGTGTGGAACGAGACATTTTGTGTGCGCGAGCGAGAGAGCGCACCGGTACCGGAGATCGTTGTTGTTAGCTTCTGGTGCTAGCGAGCTACGCTAACCGGTATAAGGAGTTTTTTCAACAACAAAGTGGAGGAGAGTCCTCTCCTGTCAGACTGAGAGGCTCAGTGAGCTAAAGGACTCTCTCAGTGTTATATCAGTTGGTCTCAAACGTTTTGTTTTGGTCACCATTAATGTAAACAGTTTTTTTCGAGGCACACGTTTATATGATCATTATAGTTATAAAAGAAATAAGAGAATAAATTAAAAACAGGTATGAAATACTATATGACATTAAAAAAAGAATAACGTTTAAAAGGGAGTGATTTGTAAAATACATAAAGAAATAGTAAATCTGTTTACAGTTCTGTTTCAAATGGGTGTTGAGAGATGTATCCATAGATCTCTTCATGTTGCTCTCAAAGTGCACCAGATTGATGCTTTTAACTTCAATATTTAAAAATGAATCTTCCTGGGCGAGCTTGCCCCCGGACTCCACTATGTGAGGTCCACACACCACCTATAAAAATAGCACTTTACCCCTGCTTACACCTATATGCCGTGAGCTGATTATCGAGCCTTCATTGTAACTGTCACAGGTACGCTGTGTGTGTTTTGTTGCAGTAGAAGATTCCACTGTAGCGCCCGGTACATTCATGGGAAATCCTAAATGTTTGAGCACCCTCTATGAAACGTCAAGCCACCCTACAGCACCCCCAAAATAAATCCCTGGCGCGGCCACTGAGCCTGACTATTTGTGTTGGGGGGGGCACAACCTTTTTTTTTCTTCAAAGGGGGGGCCTGACAGAAAAAGTTTGAGAACCACTGGGTTAGTCACACAATTAATTATCTTGTGCTTTGTTCAATCTGAATTATGATAAGGAGT